>NC_142587.1:72418939-72721969 GCF_965207765.1 Zootoca vivipara | reverse complement strand
ACACTATGTTGTCATCAACATACCGAAGCTCTATGACGGAAGTTACGGTAACCTTATTCTTTGCTTTCAGCCTGCTCAGATTGAAGAGCTTTCCGTCTGTTTGATATATGATTTTTACTCCAGTGGGGTGTTTCCCTTCGACAAAGTGGAGGATCATGGCAATGAAAATAATGCTATGGATGCCAGGCAGCAATCCACTTTGGATTCTTCACCAACATGTGCGTTTCCCACAGATTTTATCCTTAGTACACCTAATGAGGTTGTTTTCTTATGCAGCCTGAGGAAATATCTATACGACCAACATATCCCAGGGTATGTTGGTCATATAGGGCCAACTGGTTGAAACCATAGTACTAAAAATCAGTGCTCAGGAATGTCCCTGCAAATAGTTATGTTTTAACCAACCAGCACAACACCATTTCCATAGGTGCTTACCATACCTCTAGGCAATACATCTCTGACAATGCAGAGCTGAAAACGAATGGAGGCAAACAAATTCAGTGGATTTCCACTTACTACTGCTGCACAATGGTTTGGAGCTTCTATCATCTGGTAATATCACTCTTCACTCAGTAACAGATCAAGCATTTCTCTTTTCAATGATGCACTGACTAATTGCTTTCTGAAGAGATTTGGGTAGAGTGCTCAGTCCATTAAAAGTATCTGTTTTAGGAAGATATAGCTGAATGCCTTGGGATACAATCCTAAACACACTTTCATGGAAGTAAATTCCATTAAAATAATTATATATAATGAAGGCAAAAATAGCTGAGATAATGAAAAAATAAATTAGGTCTCTAATCTGATTTTCAGCTGTCGGTAATTGTATCAGCTTCAGTGGAATTGCTGAAACCTGCATTGATGTAAATAAGAATGGATTTCTGCCCATCCTTTTAAAATCTGGCGGGTTCCTCCTTTATGCTTGCATTCTTCATTTGTTTATTCATTGCACTTTATCACACACTTCCTTCAAGGAACTCATAATGGCTCTACCCTCTTCTTTTCACAACAACTCTGTGAAGTTTGTTAGACAAGAGAGATAGTGACTGGCCTATAGCTATTCAACAAACTTCATGGCTGAAAGGGATTTAAACCTGGGTCCCCCACCTTTAGTCTCACCCTAACCACTATACTTCACTGGTTTTATATGCATTCACTGTAATCTGAACATGCTACCCTAAGACAGAGATGCCTCTAACTACCAGTTACCTGGAAATGCAAGTAGGCAGAATGCTATCATGCTTAGATCCCGCTTGAAGGTCTGCTGTAGGCATTTCCTTGGCAGGATGGTGGGGTCAAAGGGCCTTTGATCTGATTTAGCAGGGCTCTTCTCGTGTTCTTAGGCCATTCAGGGAAAATAGATGGACACTGCCCCTCAATGTTTCAGATGACAGGTGACTAAATCTCAGGAACACCTATAATTCTGTTCAACACACTAGTTCTACCTATGTCGCTTTATGTTACAAGCAATAGACAGCACAATCCTAAACATGTCTACATGAAATAAGTCTCATTGAGTTCAGTGGAGCTGGTTGGTAGGCATCCATCTGTTTCAGGAGACAATGGAGGAATGTGCTTTGTTTTTTGGAGGGTGGGAATCAAACCATTAGAGAGTTACAGTGCTTGCTGTGGCTGTAGAGACCAATATGGGAGAGACATCCTTTCTTGCAGCTGGGACAGAAGAAGACGCCCAGTTGCACCATGGTGTTTCTTCTCTCTGTGGTTGTCCCAGTGGGCATTCCTCCTCTGGTCACAATTGCGGACACTACTGTGGATACTTAGTGGAGCTTACTCCCAGGTTAATGGGTATTGCAGACTAAATTGCAGCCTAAATAGATTTATGCATTAGCTGTGCATTTTGAAGGTGTGTATCTTTTTGTGGCAATAAAATTAGCTTTACAAAAATTAAAATTGGATTATTTACATTTAAGCTTTTCTGATAATCCCACCTTGCACACAAATTGGCTGAGTTTAATATACAGTTCTTGCATGATAGATTCTAATATAGTGCTTTTGAATAAGTGTTCCGAAAAACCAACTTATGCAGTAGATTCAAAATGTTTTATTAGAAATTTGGTTTTTTAAAGTTTGGTTTTAATTGCTTTTGATGGCATTTTTTCTTCATTTTAACATGTTTGATTTATTATTTGACTGAATGTTATACATTTAGTGTCCTAGAAGTAGAGGTGTGCACACAAGGGACTAAACTGTAGTATTTACCATACCTATCAAATACCTAGGACCCAGGTGGCGCTGTGGGTTAAACCACTGAGCCTAGGGCTTGCTGATCAGAAGGTTGGCGGTTCGAATCCCTATGACAGGGTGAGCTCCCGTTGCTTGGTCCCAGCTTCTGCCAACCTAGCAGTTCGAAGGCGCATCAAAATGCAAGTAGATAAATAGGAACCTCTACAGCGGGAAGGTAAACAGCGTTTCTGTGTGATGCTCTGGTTCGCCAGAAGCGGCTTTGTCATGCTGGCCACATGACCTGGAAGCTGTACGCCGGCTCCCTCGGCCAATAATGCGAGATGAATGCGCAACCCCAGAGTCGGTCATGACTGGACCTAATGGTCAGGGGTCCCTTTACCTTTACCTATCAAATGCAGTTTGGATGCAAAAAAATAGTAATAATGAGTCTGGGCTTCTGTTGTATATATATCAAAACAGGAAATTTCAGACCTTTTATGTGCATCTGCAACAAATCTCTCTCTGCCTAATAACAGCCTTGTGCTTCTCTGTTGGAAAGCTTGCATGAAACAGAACAATAATGAATAATGATGAGTAAATCAAACCTAGGGCTATAGAATTATGAAGGGCAACTGAACAGATGCTGTCTGTTTCAGCCACTCATTAGCATTTAGTGTTTTTATTACTATTGAAAAATCAGTAACAGGCAGAGTGATCTCTCATTTTGGCACTTCCACAGACCTGAAAGCAAGCACAACTCCCATGGTTTTTACTAGCATTTTGTAGTTTAAATTGCCTTTAATTAGGTCTTTTCTCAGCTCAGGAACACTCTTTTGGTCTGAGTGCTACATGCTGGATGGCTTCTCGTGCACAATACTGAAGTAAATAACACCGTGATCTAGAGAAGCCTTTTCAGTGGTATCCTCTCTCGCAGCTTCCAACTTCAAACAACAGATAGTGTATTTAAGAGGCAAGAGAAGCCCAGCACCCTGCCAGCCTTATTCAAAAGATTTATATCCTGCCTTTGAGGACAGGTGTCCTCGCATAAATATACAGTAGCCTTATTTCACATAAAATCATTTGTGAGTCTACCATTATGCCCCTTTAAAATGAGCGGCAAAAATGTCAGTAATACACAGCAATTAATGAAAAAAAGTGGATTGAAATAAAAGCATCTGAGAAAGGGACCGTCCATATTTCATGGTGGGTTAATGGGAAATTAAGAGTGGTCTTCCTTTGTGAAGTTTCTCTGCTGTGAGACACCCCATAGCAAAAGGTTTGGAAGAAAGGAAGGAAATCAGCAACTCAAAAAAACCACAAGTTTATGAAGCTAGCAATACCAATACTTGGGACACAAAACCTCTGAGAGAGTGGGAAGAATTTACAGAGTGCACCTTGATAGAGTGCATAGTCATATATATATAGCATAAGGAGAATGCAAGGAAGTGATCTCTAAGTAGACTATGGTTTTATGACAACACCTTTGGTGTAAAACAAGTATTTGACTTGAGGCCTACCAGAATCTATTATGGCTGCTTGACTAGGCCTGGCTTGTTGTAGAAGGGGAGTGTGGATGCTAAATAAAACCTGTTGGAACTTATGCAGAAACACTTGAAGTCAATTTCTAAATATTATGCAGTACATGGCTGGCAAGAACAGGCAGAGGTATTTTCCCTTGCTCCCTCATACAGCCCACAGCAGACCAGAGAACAACTGTGTCTTAGAGGTTTCATACAGCATTGGTAATTTCATTGGTAATTTCATACAGCTTTGAGCTGTATCTTTGTGATTCACATATTAGCTGTATTTCTGCCCCAATTTGGGGGGGGGGGGAACTTGCTAAATCATCAGTTTCATAAAGTAACAGGCTTTACTTTATGGGTTTGCTTGCTTTTTTGAGGTGTGTTTACCCTGTCATGCCGCAGGGCGGCTAACAATAAAACAAATTAAAATGCAATAAAACATAAAAAATTACTAAGGAACTGTGGCAGTGGCCCAAAGGGCCACAATAAATGTGATAATGTGTACCCCTGTAAATCCTTGAGTGTGCTTCTAATAGAAAAGTTATGGTAGCCTGTTACTTTATGAAACTGATGATTTTGCAAGTCGTTCCCCCCCCCCAATTGGGACAGAAATACAGCTAATATGTGAATCACAAAGATACAGCTCAAAGCTAGAACATAAGTTGCTACATGGCGCAAATGGCTACACATAACACAAGTTCCCAACATGCACACTAACAAAATGTAACAGAACACAGTGGGAATCAGAACATAATCAGCAGAAATTGCCAGTGCTTTTTGCGCATGTGTTTTAAACATGAAATTAGGTGATGATGTATATGATTGGTGAAAATTGAAATGCTTTGTTTGAAATTTTATAAATACCACTGCCTGGACCACCAGGCGGGGTTGCAGTTTTGCGGAACGATCCGACTAACCTATTGCTTTGCAATAAACAACGTCGGACCACTAACTCCTCACGTTTCTTAGTTTTATTGGTGTAAACTCAGGAGATAAGCTATTTTCTCGCTTACAATAAAACAGCAGATGAGAAACCACAATAAAAACGAAAAGACAAACAACTCAATTAAAAATAATAGATCAGGCAATTAAAAGGAGACAGATATCATAAAAAGCCATTGAGCCTGAGAGAACAGAATGGTCTTTATACATTGTCTAAAAGTTGGTGAAGAAGGCACCAGACTTTTTATTCTATTTTTTTTTTAAAAAAAAACAAAACCAAACCTATTGATATCCCACTTTTTTCAAGATCTCAAGATGGATAACAAAAATTAAGCAAAATAGCCAATACAAAATGAACCATAGCTCTTTAATTCAAGTTGTGTGGCAGTGTCTCCGTCGCTATGTCAGGCGCAGCTTCTGGCTCGTCCGGGGCGAGCTCGGTGAGCTCGGTAGTGCGGCGTTTCCTAGCCGAGTACAGCAGCGGGACGCCGAGCCGCCTGAAGGTGCTGGACGCCTACCTGCTCTACGTCATGCTCACGGGAGCGCTGCAGTTCGGCTACTGCCTCGGCGTCGGCACCTTCCCTTTCAACTCCTTCCTGTCGGGGTTCATCTCCGCCGTGGGGAGTACACATGAAAACCAACATTGTTGTTGTTTAGTCTTTTAGTCATGTCTGACTCTTCAAGACCCCATGGACCAGAGCACTCAGCACGGGAAACCAACATAGTTACCAACATAGGAGCCGGCTAAATATCACAGAGCAGGGAATTTCAAAGCCAGGATGCAACCAAAGACAAAAAGGCCTGGCCTCACATTTCCATGGGTAATAAAGTTCCAGTGGTGGGACAATGAGGAAAGCCTCCATGGCTAATTAATTCTCAGGCAGCCTGTGCAATTTTTTAAATAAAAAAATACTGCCCTAAGTTCTCTGGTTCCAAATAAATCCAGGGTCCGAGTTCCACTGTTTGGGTGCTCCTGCTGAAGAGGACTTCTTTTCAGTATCCTTTCTGAGCCCAGGAGGTGGGGGACAACAACAAAAGCCTCCAGAACAGATCTTAATTGTTGGGCAGGCTCATGAGGGGAAAAGATGGTCTTTAGGTTGAAATACAGTGGAACCTTGGTTTATGAACACCTCGGTTTATGAATTTTCGGTTTACGAACGCCGCGAACCCATCTGGAACAGATTAATCCACTTTCCATTACTTTCAATGGGAACGTTCGCTTCAGTTTATGAACACTTCAGTTTAAGTACTCCGCAGACCGTCTGGAACGGATTAATTCACTTTCCATTACTTTCAATGGGAAAGTTTGCTTCAGTTTATGAACGCTTCAGTTTATGAACAGACTTCCGGAACCAATTGCGTTCATAAACCGAGGTACCACTGTATACTCGGAGTCCTGTAGTAATTTCATGCTCCTTATTGCAGCTTGTGAAACAGTGGATGAAACTTTCCCCCAAACGCCTGCTATACAGTACAGTATATACATTACAGTGGTACCTCGGTTTATGAACACAATTGGTTCTGGAAGTCTGTTCATAAACTGAAGCGTTCATAAACTGAAGCAAACTTTCCCATTGAAAGTAATGGAAAGTGCATTAATCCGTTCCAGATGATGAAAAACACCCCCTAAAAAGCAATTTAACACAAATTTTACAAGACCATTCATACATAAAATGAAGGCAATAATCAATGTACTGTACAGTACAGTACAGTAATGTAGACTGGGTAAATAGACCATGAATAATTGAACGAACACAGCTGCTGAATCAGCTAAATTTTCCGTCTCCGTGCACTGCAACCTCAGTGAAAATAGGTTTCCTGCCCCTACTATTAAGTAAGGGAGGGAGCTGGGGCAGGTGGGGAGAATGGCAAAGTTCCTAATGGCACATCTAGTGTCATATCTAGTTTAACCCTGGGTGTTGTTTTTCCCAGACCTACAAGGATGAACTTGAATGATTATTTGCAGGGTTTGATGCTTCAGTTCTTTTGTGATGGAATTAATATATATCCTGATGAACCTAGTTAACTTATCCCCACATCCATTGCCCACTTTCTAGATTTGTGTCTAGAGCAGCATTTAATTCTGAAAGGCAGGGCTAACTGCAAGAGGATATATGGGTTGAATCCTAGGAGCCACACAGCTTTCCTCTATGAACAAGTCCATATAAAACAATTCCACAATTATAATGGGAAGGAGCAACTGCAGTGTATTAGCATTCAGTGCAATGCAATAGTGACATTTTGTGGTTGATATTTAGGTGATGGGAGGAGTCTGGAACTTCAGCCGTGTTTGCTGTGACGTATTTGTTACCATGGATGTGATGATGTGCACAGCCAGCATTTTAAATCTATGCGCTATCAGCATTGACAGGTAAGAACAAAAGAGCACAACAGTAAGCTGTGGTAGAAATGGGAGATTCTCAGGTGGGCTAAGACAGGGAAGTGGGTTGAATTTTATGTTAGGGATTTATGTAGAAAAACAATTGTGCCACATATGTGCGTGCCACGTAAAATACATCAGAGAATTGTGCCACATGTGGTAGTTGTTATGTATGTGTCAAACATTAGATTCCCAATCTGTGTCTTTGTTAGCAAAGTAAACTCGGGGAATCATTTGAGTAACCATAAAGTTAAGCAAATGTGATAGCAAACTATGGCCTGGTTCGTACATCATGGTAAGCCATGGCATATCAGAACCGTGCAAACATGCTGGATGAATCCCAGAGTTCCCTCCTCCTTAAACACAATCTATACCTAAGGTTGGTCCTATGGTTACATATTACAGTGGTACCTCTACTTACGAATAACTCTACTTACGAATTAAAATAAAAAAAATTCCTTCAGTAGCACCTTAAAGACCAACTAAGTTTTTATTTTGGTATGAGCTTTCGTGTGCATGCACACTTCTTCAGATCTACTTACGAATGTTTCTACTTATGAATGGAGCTCCGTCCGCCATCTTGGATGTGGTTTAGATAGGATTTTTTCTACTTGCGAATTTTTAGATAGGGTTGCTTCGACTTACGAATTTTTTTCTCCCAATGCATTCCTATGGGATTCTACTTACAATTTTTTTTCGACTTACGAATGTGCGTTCGGAACGCATTAAATTCGTAAGTAGAGGTACCACTGTACAGTTAAGGAGAAGAGACATTAACCACAATCCCCGGCTTGGACAACACCCTAAAAACCTTGGCTTAGCTGTCATGTCATGCTGTGCTAAAAAGACAGGGGCCAGATAGCAAAGTGGGTGCAAACTCATTTCTGGGAGCTAACAATTTCATGCAGTCCTGTTAACACATAGCTTGGCTTAACATGATGTGTGAATTAGGCCTATACATATGTTACATGCAAACACATATAATAGAGCCTCAACCTTTTTTTTACACTCACTTAAATGGAGTGGGGAGGGGAACAAAAGATTTCTGCACTGGCCATTTTTATTCCACCCAGTCGTTCATCTAAAACCCAGTGACGGCACCAGAAAAAGGGGGGGGGCACAGAAGGAGCAAAGTATATTTCAGGGGCGGGGCAATTTCATTCCATATGTTAAGATCTCTGACAGAAAAATAACAGTATATGTTAATGACAGGAGTTCAGCAGTGTGAGGAGTGAGCTTCTTTGATGGGGGTGAACTTGCTCCCCCCCCACACACACTCTGGTGCTGCCCATGCTGAAACCACACAGAGGAGGAAAACAGATGATTGTGATTTTGAGCAGGCAAATGGAAAAAGATTAATAATTTCTTTTCTAGACATTGTACCTTCACTCAAAATCACGTCCTCCAGCGGCTGCTTTTCATTAAAAAAAAGTCAGGGCTTCGTTACACATGGCCACATCCTCTGATGTGTGCACACACACGCACACACACAATGCAGACAGCCTTGCTTGTAAAAATCTCCTCTTGTCATGGTTAGTTATGTCTTTGATTCACTGCCTCTTCTTACCATTAACAGATACTGACTTACCTGACTCTTTTTTTTTTCAATCTCTTTTCCACACTGCTTGCCTTTTTTCATCTCATGCTATTACTACTGAATTGTTTTTCACTTTTCTCATCTTCCATTTTGCACCATTGTATTTATTCTGTTTTCCCTTCTCTTCTTTTACTTTCTTCCACTCTGAATTCAACTTGGCCTTCTCTTCCTCTGTTTCCGAATTCCCTTCCCTTCCCTATACATTCCTTGTACAACAACTCCTCCGTCTCCATCACCCTTGCTTTGGAGTTGGTTCACTATGCAGATACACTGCAGTGGTTATGCCTGTTCATTATCAGTACAGCACAGGGCCCAGCTCTTGCCGAAGAGTGTCCATTATGATAGCAATGGTCTGGTTGCTGGCATTTGCCGTTTCCTGCCCTCTTCTCTTTGGCTTCAACACCACAGGTAAATGCAGTAACAATACCTTGAAGCACAGGCTTTGTACACAAACATGGGGCCTCCTATGGCTTATGGCTTTAAGAACTCAGCTTCCCCTTTGTTCCAAGAACAAGGTGGAAAAGCCATCATGGTTCTGTCAACTGTGGAAGATGGCTACTGGGAAAATGTTCAGCCTCCAAACTACATTTTTTAGCTCTTACTAGTTTATAGAAACAAAAACATATTGAATTTGTTCTAAGAACCGTACCTTTATTATGCACACACACACAAAAACACGTAGCATGAAAGTTACTCTACCTTCTCTTTTCTGTGTCTTTTCGCTCAGGTGATCCAAATGTTTGTTCCATATCCAATCCCAACTTTGTTATCTACTCCTCTGTGGTGTCATTTTATCTTCCGTTTTTGGTGACCCTGCTGCTCTATATCCGGATTTACATGGTTCTGAGGCAGAGACAAAGGAAGCGAATCCTCACCAGACAAAGCAGCTACAGTGGTAAAACCTGCTACAAACAACAGGTATGACCCACAAATAAAAAGGCTTTATTTAGAAAGGCCCTTAACTGTCATATTCTATATAGTATGCCTGTAGGGTCCTACTGGAGCCCAGAAGGGATGAAATAGAAACAGCCCTATCGACTTGCAACAGTCCTGTGTAGGCCTCATTTCTACACTAGCTAAACTTTTTGCATCCTACTTCAAACCACCTGTGCCTCTTCCTCAAATGGAGTCTGCTCAGCTCCCATAGATTACTGCAGCTGTTGTTTCCTCGCAGCTGTTGTTAAGACTACAGCTCCCACCTGGAAAGTACCACATGGGCTGCTTTTCACCTTCAATGTATTCACTCTGCCTAACCTCATGACCTACTTGTGGGCTTTCCATAGGCCTCTGGTAGGACCCAGAATCACCCTTTTTGTATTCTAAGAATGGAAAGGGTTTCTTAATTTCTTCCTCTCCGGCTATTTATTTTAGTCAGACTCACCCCTCAGTTGGAATAGATGCTTCCCCCCACCTCCTCTGTGCTCAATGGGCAATAAGACATGGGCATCTCTGGTCAGAAAAACTTTGCAGGGTTTTGAATATGCAAAGCTGCTTTGAGCATAGTATTAGCAGAGGGGCAGCTGAAAGTGTATACCAATCATGGATCTATCAGTGTACTGTTCATATCAGCTATTTTCAGCCCTACTGGAACCATTCACTTATGTGGTAACAAGCACTAGTGAAATAAATTACTTTTCTTTGAACTGCTAATTTTATTCCTTACTTTTGGGAACAAGTATTTTGTTTACTAGTTTCAGGTTCATAGACCTAAATGGCATTAATAAGGTATCAAATATCTCTGTTGGGAACACACAATGTCATCAGGACTGCGGCAGCAATTGCAACCTCAGGCAATAAAAGCTACAAGAGATTATAGATCCACTTTAGTGGTTAGTTTTTGTTATGAATAAAGTTCCTAACCACTAATTTCAGTGAAAACACACATTATTTAAAGCACGAGTACTTTAAATATGAAGGGACCCAGGTGGCGCTGTGGGTTAAACCACTGAGCCTAGGGCTTGCTGATCAGAAGGTCGGCGGTTCGAATCCCTGTGACGGGGTGAGCTCCCGTTGCTTGGTCCCAGCTCCTGCCAACCTAGCAGTTCGAAAGCACGTCAAAATGCAAGTAGATAAATAGGAACCGCTACAGCGGGAAGGTAAACGGCGTTTCCGTGTGCTGCTCTGGTTCGCCAGAAGCATAGCTGCCAAGTTTTCCCTTTTCTCGCGAGGAAGCCTATTCAGCATAATGGAAAATCCCTTTAAAAAAGGGATAACTTGGCAGCTATGCCAGAAGTGGCTTTGTCATGCTGGCCACATGACCTGGAAGCTGTACGCCGGCTCCCTCGGCCAATAATGCGAGATGAGCGCGCAACCCCAGAGTCGGTCACGACTGGACCTAATGGTCAGGGGTCCCTTTACCTTTACCTTTATTTTAAATATCAGATATATGGCCCCTACCCTGAGGAAGAAATTAAATGTACAATATGCAACACTCTGTGGGTTAAGTTAAATATCAGTTTCATACTAAGTAGCAGCCAAATAGTGTGATAATAGAGGGACTAGAGTGTCAAACTAGAACTGAGGAAATTCATATTTAAAATCCCACTCAGCCATGAAGCTCATTGGACAACCTTGGGCCAGTCACAATTTCTTGTATGTAACCTCACTGGGTTGTTAGGATAAAATTGGGAAGGGGGAAGCCATGTCTGCTGCTTTGAGTTCTTTTGAGGAAAAAGCAATATATAAATAAGGTTTTGTTTGTTATGCTATCTATTTTTGTGTTTTTATATTGTAAACCACCCTGAGAGAGAGAGAGAGAGAGAGAGAGAGAGAGAGAGAGAGAGAGAGAGAGAGAGAGAGAGAGAACAGGTCAGTGGAACCGTACAGGTTTTGCATACCAAAGGTCCCATGATCAGTCCCAAGTAAGGCTGGGGGAAATTTCTGCCTGAAACCCTAGAGAGATGTTTCTAGTCAGTGTCAACAATATTATGCTAAAATGACCAGCTTCCCTTCTTTCTAAGTGGTTCCTGATTCTTGTTGGCCTCTTGTTTTTCAGCAACATACAGAAAGGAAAGCTTTGCACCAGAAGCTTCCCAGTGCACTCTTGTGCTGTTTGCAGCTAAAGAGTTCAGGTCAAAGGCTGCCTGCTGAAAAGAAGCCCCTGACACCCACAGAACTGCAGCAATATTGCAGCTTCTGCCATGAAGTTTCCGTCTCCAGTACAGGGGATAGAGAGGCTGTTGATCTAAAGGTGAGGACAAGAGTCAAGGAACAAAGTTTAGAAGTACGCAAACTCAACAATGGCAAAACAGCAACCTCTTTGAAGCTACCATCTCAGCAGCATCGGGCAATACAGCTCAGAGAGAGGAAAGCCACACAAATGCTAGCTATTGTTCTTGGTAAGTAGAGGCATTTCTGCTCCTTTTTAAGAACAGACTGTGCAAGAATGAGGACCCAACTAAATATTACATGGCAAGCATATATAACAGGTTTGAGGTTTGGTTTTGTGTTTTAACAAAAGCAGCTGCACCAGGCTACAAATTTGGTTGGAGGAACAACAGAGAGGAAGAATGCTTTAAAGAAACTACTTTAAAAGCTGCTTTGCCGTTTCAATGTAAATCTATTTTGCTTTTTGCTTTAAAATATTTCTCTTCTACTCTCTTTCCTCCTTTATCATTATTTCCACGTGGCTAAATAGCCAAGAGACTCTCAAAGATGTGTTTTTAGTTATGTGTGAGGATGCCCTGAAAATAATGGAAAGAAGTATGAATTGGCCTGTTATGTACTGAGCTGAATCCTAGAACAATAGGATTCAGAATCAGCGGGAGCTACCCAATCCAACTCCAGGTGGAAGTGAATCCGCAACCTGATTGGCCTGCTGGAGCAGCCAATCAGGCGGCTGGCAGAAGTGAATCTGCTACCTGATTGGCCTGTAGGAGCAGCCAATCAGGCTGCAGGCAAAAGTCAATCCACAATATAATTGGCCCACAGGTGTAGCCCTGAAGTAGCCAATCACGCAAGGCCCATTGTGTAAATAATGTATATAAGCAGATGGTTTTGGGAAAAGAGCCATTCGTCTTCTCTTCTCCTCCTTGATGACTATGAGCTGAATAAAGAGCATGAAATTCACTCTTGACTCCGAGTATATTTCACTGGCGACGAAGGTGGGATCCTGCTGAGCTGACCGCCACCACGCACTGCACCGCAGCACCGCCACCTGCTGCACCGCTGCATCGCACCGTGCATCCAGGCTTCAGCTCCAGGACCCAAGGAACCCAGAATGGCAACCGACAGCAGCTTCTCGCCATTCAAACCAGCATCAGGAGACTGGGAAGGGTACGCCGCCCGTTTCAACTTCCTCCTGCAAGCGAAAGAAGTCACCAACGATGCCATGAAGAGGGCGACATTCTTCAGCGTCTGTGGAGAGGAGACGTTTGAAATCGCCCGGGCTCTCCTTGCACCTAGGGATGTCGCTACCGTCTCTTACAAAACAATAATGGAACGGCTGAAGGAGCACTTCTCACCACAGCCCTCGGTGGTAGCTTGCCGAAATGCCTTCTACGCAAAACGGCAAGCCCCGGGGGAAACCATAACTGGGTTTGTGACCTCCCTCCGCCAAGCCGCCCGGTTATGCAACTTCTCAGAATTGGAGAACATGCTTCGTGACCGCCTCGTCGGTGGCCTGAGGGACGAGATGTTGCAACGACGCCTCTACGCCAAAAAAGACCTCACGTTCCAGATTGCTCTGGAGGAAGCCCTGGCAACCGAAGCCGCCGAGAGGTCAACGCAAGAGGCACGACCGGCCCCGCCATCCCAACCGAGGGTCTACCACGAAGACCTCACCGACGAATCCGAATCTGACAGGGAGGAAGTACACCGAGTACAGCGGCGCACTCAAGCAGCACACACCCCACAGCAGCCTCGACGAGAAGGAGGGAACTGTGCAAGCTGCGGGGAGAACCACGAGAGGAGGACCTGTCGTTTCCGCAACGCAGAGTGCAGGCAGTGCAGAAAATTGGGACACATCGCCCGGGTGTGTCGGGCTCGACTCACCCGTCAACAAGCATCAGATGACCGACCCAGGAGCCCCAGGTCACACGGCACCATGCACCAAGGCAACTCGACGGAGATCACGGACTACCAGGTATTCCAGTTGCCCCATCCCAGCACAGAGAAAATTTATATAGAGGTACAGATAGAGGGAGCCCCATGCCGCATGGAGCTGGACACGGGTTCAACTCTATCCATAATCTCGGCCCGAACATTAAGGGAACTGTGCCCTAATGGGGGTCCCAAACTAAGGCCGGCCCCATTCACCCTCCGGGACTTCCAGAAACGTAAGGTCCCTACTATGGGGGTGGGGACCTTCAGGGTGCAATATCGAGGGCGAAAGCAACAATTGGACTTGCTGGTAGTTAAGGGCCCCTACGTTAGCTTACTGGGACTGGCATGGTTTGGACCTCTGGGGCTAGCCGTTACCGGGGTGAACCGCACTAGCTTACAAGTGGACGTGGACGCCATATGCAAAGAGTTTCCAGGGGTTTTCGATGGGGCATTGGGACGATATACAGGACCCCCCATTGCCCTACAGCTAGACCCCGCTGTACGACCCATCAGGCACAAGGCCCGCCGGGTCCCGTTTGCCCTGAAACCCCGCATAGACGAGGAATTGGACTGGCTCGTGGAGCAAGGAGTGCTGGAGCCGGTGCCCAACGCCCCCTGGGAAACTCCAATTGTCACACCCGTCAAGCCTAACGGTTCGGTCCGCATCTGTGCAGACTACAAATGCACCATAAACAAGGCTCTCACGGCCCATGCATACCCAGTGCCAGTGGTCAGCCATGTCCTCGCCACCCTGGCTGGGTCAAAAATCTTTGGCAAACTGGACTTGGCCCAAGCGTATCAACAGTTGCCTGTGGACGAAGCCACAGCAGAGGCTCAGACGATTGTGACGCACAGAGGGGCATTCAGAGTAAAGCGGCTGCAATTTGGCGTTAGCGTGGCACCAGGCATATTCCAGAATCTAATGGACTCTCTCCTTAAAGGGATTCCTGGCGTCACCCCCTTCTTCGATGATGTACTGATCGCCGGGCCCACACCAGAGGAATTTGAGGACCGCCTCCGCTCCGTCCTGCACCGTTTCCAGACGGCGGGCCTCAAGGTGAAGCGGGAAAAGTGTTTACTGGGAGTGCCGCAGGTGGACTTTCTGGGATTTAAGGTGGACGCAGAAGGGGTCCATCCAACCGGTGACAAGGTGCGGGCCATTTGTGAGGCCCCAGCGCCCAAGAGCAAGCCCGAACTTCAGTCATTCTTGGGACTATTGAACTTTTACCATGCCTTCCTTCCCCATAAGGCAGCGGTAGCGGAGCCCCTACACAGACTCCTAGATAAAAGGGCCCCTTGGGTGTGGGGCCAACGACAAAGGGCCGCATTCCAGGCAGTCAAGGACTTGCTCGTCTCGAACTCGGTCTTGGCACACTTCGACGAGAGGCTGCCAGTGGTGCTGGCATGCGACGCCTCTCCCTATGGCATCGGCGCTGTCCTGGGACACCAACTCCCGGATGGAAGAGAGGTGCCGGTGGCATACTTCTCCCAGACGCTTGCTGCAGCCGAACGAAACTACTCACAGATTGACAAGGAGGGTCTGGCAATCGTGAAGGGCGTAAAAAAATTCCATGATTTCTTGTACGGGCGGCCCTTTACCATAGTGACTGACCACAAGCCGTTGCTTGGCCTGTTTGCCCCTGAGAAGCAGACCCCCCAAGTGTTGTCTCCACGTGTCCTCAGGTGGTCAATTTTCCTTGCCGGCTACCAGTATGCACTAATCCACCGCCCTGGGAAGGCGATGGGCCACGCAGACGCCCTCAGCAGGCTACCACTACCAGAAACAGGCCCCGACCCAGCGCCTGCGCAAGAGGTTATGACCCTGGAGCTGCTTCCCGACCGACCCATTCAGGCACAAGAAGTTGCGCACCATTCCACAAAAGATAGGGTCATCTCCCGGGTCCTGGACTGGGTGTGGCGAGGATGGCCCAGCAGCAGCCCCGGGCCAGAATTCGCTGGCTACACAAACCGCAAACATGAACTGTCGGCCCACAAGGGGTGCCTGTTATGGGGAAGCAGGGTTGTTGTTCCCCAGCCCCTCCGCAAAAGGGTCCTCACAGCCCTACACGAGACATACCCAGGGGTAGTGAGGATGAAGGCCCTTGCCAGGAGTTATGTGTGGTGGCCGGGGATTGACAGAGAGATAGAGGCCTGGGTCCAACACTGCCAGACCTGCCAAGAATCCCGCCTGGATCCCCCAAGGGCCCCAGTCCAGCCCTGGGAGTCCGCCCGACATCCATGGTCACGCTTGCACGTGGACTTCGCTGGCCCCTTCCAGGGAAAAACATTCTTCATAGTGGTGGATTCCTACACCAAATGGCTGGAGGTCGCACTGGTACCATCCACTTCTACGGCGGCAGCCATCCGGGTACTACGTAAGCTGTTTGCGACCCACGGGCTCCCTGACACCCTCGTCTCGGACAATGGAACCGCATTCACGTCAGAGGAGTTCCAGACCTTCACAGCGCAGAACACCATCCGCCACATCCGCTCAGCACCATTCCACCCTGCCACCAATGGCCAAGCGGAGCGCATGGTGCGGACCACCAAGGACAGCCTCCGCCGCATGACACAAGGGGACTGGGAATACCGCCTTGCCGCATTTCTTCTAGCACAGCACAGCACCCCAAGCACAACGACGGGCCGGAGCCCAGCTGAATTACTAATGGGCCGGCGCCTTGCAACTAGACTGGACCGACTTCACCCCGACAGAGCTCAGGATGAGGTAGTGGTGGGGAAAGGCAGGAACCCCCGGACATTTGTGGCCCAGGACCCAGTGTATGCAAAGAATTTTGGGGCAGGCCCAGCATGGGTACCCGCCACAGTCACCAAGGTGACCGGTCCCGTGTCGTACGAGGTACTAACGGAAGGGGGGCAATGTTGGCGCCGCCACTGCGACCAGATACGGCGACGATTCCCAGGAGGAACCCGGGAGGAGAGCGGGACAGAGGGGTCCCAAGGGGACAGCAGGGCAGTGAGGCCTGTAGAGCGAGAGGGGTGGGCAGAGGAAGCAGAAGCAGTAGGCACAGAGGGGCGCCCCGAGGCTGGAAGGACACCGGAACCAGAGCTACAACCTAGTGGTTCAGTGGCGCCAGACCAGACAGCCCTGGCACAGCCAGCAGCCTCGGAACACGAGCCAGAACCAGAACCCCTGACCAAGGAACACCCCAGGCCACAACGCACACGGAGGCGGCCAGCAGACCTTGGGGACTACGAATGCAACTTCCCGGGCAGGACTGGAACTTAGAGGGGAGGGGTGTTATGTACTGAGCTGAATCCTAGAACAATAGGATTCAGAATCAGCGGGAGCTACCCAATCCAACTCCAGGTGGAAGTGAATCCGCAACCTGATTGGCCTGCTGGAGCAGCCAATCAGGCGGCTGGCAGAAGTGAATCTGCTACCTGATTGGCCTGTAGGAGCAGCCAATCAGGCTGCAGGCAAAAGTCAATCCACAATATAATTGGCCCACAGGTGTAGCCCTGAAGTAGCCAATCACGCAAGGCCCATTGTGTAAATAATGTATATAAGCAGATGGTTTTGGGAAAAGAGCCATTCGTCTTCTCTTCTCCTCCTTGATGACTATGAGCTGAATAAAGAGCATGAAATTCACTCTTGACTCCGAGTATATTTCATGGCCCTTAGTAAGTGGGCAGATTGAGCATGCTTTGTGTCCAGAGTTAAGCACTTCTGAGCCAAAGTGATGGTGATATCTCATTTTCTTTCTCATTCTAGGGACTTTCATAGTCTGCTGGCTGCCATTCTTTTTGACACACATACTGAATACTAATTGCAAAGCTTGCCACGTCTCCCCGGAGTTGTACAGTGCTACCACATGGCTTGGGTACGTCAACAGTGCCCTCAACCCTGTCATCTACACCACCTTCAACAATGAGTTCCGTAAAGCTTTCCTCAAGATCCTGAACTGCTGAAAACTCGGAGAGCAACACAGCATTACATACTATGTGGATGCTGCAGATAAACACACCTGAGCGGATTATCTCAACCAACAGTGAGGAAAACAACAACACGGCACCCACTTTTGCATCGGTTTTTCTTTAGCAGCTACTATGAGAAATACTTTTCACAATAGCAGAATCCGTCTGTTCTGTGTTAGACACTGGTGCAGAAAGAACCTTGAAACTACTTTAAAGTTTTGCATCCATGAGAAGCACACATTATGAGACTGTCTGAATAGTTCCAGGATGCAGCATTATTGTGCCAAAGGACACTTTGAAAGGAAAAAAAATTGCATGACTCCTTCTGCCATAGATACCTCCAAGTAGCATATATTTGACTATGAACAGTTCTGAAGAGATTCCTATTAGGAGAGGCCAGGAGCAGGAACATCTGATGTATTTGCACTCAGTGTTTGAAGTATAGCACAGTCATTAGCTGCACATAGCCAACTGTGACTTACAAAGCAAATGTGAGTTCACATAGTTCAAAAAGTTGGGATCTGTGCACTACTATTTATCTAAGCGTATCACACTGGCCAGTATAACACATGCAAGGAGTTAACTGGTTTCACACACTGAAATAACAGCTAATGTAAGTAATTATATTTCAGTACTATCAATATTGAAATATATATATAGTAGATAATGCCAGACACAGTAAAAAGAACAGCTTTACCAACACACAACAAATAAAACAAATGTTCTAGATTTACGCTAATACATAAAAACATCATTGTATATTATTGACTCTTTCCAACATTCACTTCACTTGGAAATAAGTCCAAGTTTTTCAGTGGTACTTCCAAGGATTAGCACTACAACATGTTTATTCAGAAGTATGTTTCGCTGTGTTTGATAAGCCATGTAAACGTGAACAGGATTGCAGCCTCAAGATTTAAGGCTCTGGACAAATTTCTGTTTGAAAGGTGGCATATAAATATTTTAAAACAGAGTATAAGTCTTCAAGACAGTTTTCATACAAAAGATTCAAAAATACAGTATCAACAACTAACGAAGCTTCTAAAAACCTCTTCCAACAACATTAATAGCACAACATTCATAAAACATCCAGTTGGAAACAATTCCACAAGACCACCAATTAGAAACAGATGGAAAAGAGATTTCCCAGTCAAAGAAGGTGCTACCCTATGTAAGAGTATCAGAAAGACTGGAGCATGGCAGCATTCTGGATATTTGCTAGCCCATGTGCTAGTGTTATATAGTTCCAATTGAAATGGGGTTTCCCAGTTACTGTGACTTTCATTATACTGGTAATAGTTTTCAGGTTGAAAACAGGTATGCTACATGTTTAGAGTTGTAGAGAAACAGTGGTTTCAGGGAAACTGGCAAAGTATTCACCGAATACTTTTCAACGAAAGCTATTTTGTTGTGTGAAAACCTAGAAAGGAGTATTTATCCCACAAGCACAAAATCTATGTGTTTCCATGAAAGGGTTCTGGAAGTGCTCAGTGGATCTGCAGCAAAATTCAAAAAAGTTTATGACATTTGAGAAGTACAGATCTGATTTAATTTAACAAATTTTATTTTATTTTATTTTATTTAACAAAAGTATCGCATGCGCTCCCGTTGCTCAGTCCCAGCTCCTGCCAACCTAGCAGTTCGAAAGCATGAAGTGCAAGTAGATAAATAGGTGCCGCTCCGGCGGGAAGGTAAACGGTGTTTCTTTGCGCTGCTCTGGTTCGCCAGAAGCAGCTTAGTCATGCTGGCCACATGACCCGGAAGCTGTACGCCGGCACCCTTGGCCAGTAAAGCGAGATGAGCACCGCAACCCCAGATTCATTCATGACTGGACCTAATAGTCAGGGGTCCCTTTACCTTTTTATCGCATGGATTTTGGAATACCAATTCTAAGTTCTTAAAATTCTTCTTAGTTCTTAGTTGCCTAGCCCAAGACTGACCTGGTTCTTTGACATCAGAGCAGCTAAGTCAATTGCATCCTAAGTGGCCATAACATATTCACTTGAAAGACAAGCATCAGAACAGCCAAAGAAATCAGAGCTGACTTGACAACCTATCAAGTAGTAACATCAAAAAATGCAGGGCAGGTGAGAAGATCAGCTCCTAAAGAAACTGCAAGAGTTAAAAAGTCCGAGAAGGGCATGGAGAAGAATGTAAATACAGCTCATTCACTGTTGGGGCTTTTGCTAGCAGGTCTGAACTTGGTCAACAACTGCACATTTTACACAAGCAATGCTTTTTACATTTACCAAGGCTCTGATCCTGTATTGCAGTCCATGTTTTTGAACTGTAATAATGCTTTGTATCCACACAGCATATTAAATTCACAGAAGGCAGTGGATACCCCTTAACCATTTTTAATAAATAGATACAGAACCAAGCTTAAAGTTAATATATTTTCCAACCTGTCTCCTGTTATATTTGATTTCATTCTTATAACAGTTGGATATATTGTTGCACGTATACCCAATCTCTGAGTGCTAAGAGAGTGTTTCCTTTTCAGAATGAGGCATAGCGGAGACTGTGGTGTCTCTATGACCCTCTGCTTGCTGCTCATGAGGAAGCTGACCTTCTATTTTAACCATGATTGGGTCTAGGGATTCTGGAGGCTGGATTAAATTCTAACACTTACTGAGTCCAGGAATTGAAAAGTGTCTAGCACTCACACACTCATAACAGCATTATAGAGAAAGTTCATAGCTTTACTTGTCATTCAAGTACAGAATGTGTTTTGTTTGTTAATCACAGGGCAACAGCATTCCCTTAGTGTAATCATTTTTATCAGTAAATCAAGCCAACCGGGGGTGTAAAGCTATCAGTTATACTGAGTTTTATCAAAATTAAAAAATTCCTTCCAGTAGCACCTTAGAGACCAACTAAGTTTGTCATTGGTATGAGCTTTCGTGTGCATGCACACTTCTTTTATATTCAGCTTTCTTAAAGCAAAGGATCAGGCAGAAATTGAAACTTGGAATAGATGTACTGGAATATTCTTGGAATAGATGTACTGGAATGAGACATTCATCTTTGAGAGACAGTAACTTTTTGTCGTCGTTGGTATCCATCTGTCTCGAGAGACAATGGAGTGCGCCTCCAGGGGTGAAGTCAAGCAGCTGCATTAGCAGCACCAACATTTCCTCCTTGGGCTACAAGCCTGTGCAGTGTGTATGGAGGTCCTGGGCTTCCCAGCCAACAAGACCCCCCCTCTCAGCCTTGCTGATATGGCCCAAAGGAAAGCAGAGCAATATGTTTGCCACCAGCTTGGCTGCAGGAGTTGCCAGAAGGAGGCATACAAGGCACCATCCAAACATATTAGGGACTTCACTCCTGATTTGTGTAGGGTTTATTCCTTAGCCTTTTCATCTCCCAAAGATATCCCACAAGGCAGTGGAGGTTTAGGATTAGTTTTCCTTCTAGATGGGCCACCTTCCCAGGTTGATGAGCCCCATCTCCCCCTCACTTCTCTCTACAACACATGCAGAAACTTCCTTCTTGACCATTGGACCCACTATTTGTCTTTTAGGCAGTTTAATAACCTCTTGTCATATTTTGAACCACCAGTTTCTCCACACTCCCTGACAGGTAAAATAATAGATTTCCCTCCAGTACTTTCAATATACTGTATGTTTGTCTATGGAATAGTGATTCTAATCTATGCTGGTTGGCTGTCAATAAAAAAAAGCCTAGGAGGTAGTTATTCCAAAACTGCTAATCTGGAATAAAATAGTTTGAAACTGTGAATGTGCACTGTGGGTAGAAAATAACGAAGCTCTCTTTTGACAAGCTCAGTTTGAAATAATGTGCTAAACTGAATTCATGTTGCAGGTGCATCTTATTGAGGTATCTATCTATCAGTCAGTATCACTGACTAGTATCTTTCTGTGTCCTGGCTTCTGGTGTTATGGAAAATACAATAAAATACACAGTTCAGTCTTGAGGTGTGCACTTCATATCCACTGTATATTCACCATGTAGATCTCTCTTCTCCAAAGAAGCAACTTAGGGCTAATGTAATGTGGAATCTGGTTCCTTTTGCCAAATGTTCTCCTTGAGGTAATGTCAACACATTTCACAAAGTTACTAGTACAGGAGCTGACTTGATGCTTCAGGGGCTCCTGTTCAGGCTCATGTCTACATTGCTAGCTGAGTATGTTTATACACTTGCCACCTGACCATGTCAATCTATGATTGCCCTTGCCCATGCTGCAGTTCTTCTGGGAAGTGCGTTTTAATATTAATTAACTAGATCTAGTTCAGGCATCCCCAAACTTCAGCCCTCCAGATATTTTGGACTACAATTCCCATCATCCCTGATGATCACCCTGTTAGCTAGGGATCATGGGAGTTGTAGGCCAAAACATCTGGAGGGCCACAGTTTGGGGATGCCTGCTCTAGTTAATTATGGTGCTGGAGAAGACTCTTGAGAGTCCCATGGACTGCAATATCAAACCTATCCATTCTGAAGGAAATCAGCCCTGAGTGCTCACTGGAAGGACAGATCCTGAAGCTGAGGCTCCAATACTTTGGCCACCTCATGAGAAGAGAAGACTCCCTGGAAAAGACCCTGATGCTGGGAAAGATTGAGGGCACAAGGAGAAGGGGACAACAGAGAACGAGATGGTTGGACAGTGTTCTCGAAACTACCAACATGAGTTTGACCAAAATGCAGGAGGCAGTGGAAGACAGGAGTGCCTGGCGTGCTCTGGTCCATGGGGTCACGAAGAGTCGGACACGACTAAATGACTAAACAACAACAACAAGAAGACTCTGCTTTTTTATATTTAAAGGAAACATTCTCCCCAGTTCTATTTCCTACCTAATGGATGCCATGGGGAGGGAACCCTTAAAAAGAATGCCAGTAATGAATACAATAAAAGTGTTAAATGTATTTGTAGACTGTTACTCATTTTCTTACTTATTACTACATTTTTATCCTACTTTTCCTCCAAGAAGCTCAAGGGGGCATACATGATTCTTTTCTCCGCTTTTACCCTCACAACCCTGTGAGGTGGGTTAGGCTGAGATACTATCTAGCTCAGGGTCACCCAGCGAGCTGCATAGGGATTTGAACCCTGGTCTCCCATGTCCTAGTAATGCACTCTAACCACTACACCACAATGAACAGGTTGATTCCCACCTTGAAAAAGAAACCTATTTTACAAGGAGGAGGGAAAGTTTCAGTTCTCAGTTTCTCTGGTGTTCCTCCGATATCAGATCTCAGGATCTGTATTAGAGGCTGTTACACAGTTATCGAGCGGAATTCCATATTTTAATTTATGTAAAACAGTTTAATGTGCCAAGTGCATTAATTCTTCATATATAATTATTATGGTGAAAGAAGTGGGAGCCCTGAATGAAATCCACAAGCCCCAGACGTCCTCACTGTTGTAATCAAAGGATGTCCACATAGCCTTTTAAAAGTGTGGGAAACCTGTGGGTCTACAGAAAAGGTAACAGGGACAGGTCCCATCTGTCTCCCTCTGTAATTAAAGCATGGATAATTAATGCTTCTCAGCATAGACAGACTCACTAAAGTGTCACCATGGGAAATTGAGTATTTGTGACTGGGGAGTAGGACTTAGCCAATCAGAGGCTTGGAACGTCAAAGGAGGCTTGAGAAACAGCATCTCTGTTTTTGCAAACTAAGCAGTATCAAAAATTAAAAACAACAAAGTAAACCTAAGTCAGTATGTCAGATGTTCTCCTGAGAAATTAGTGTCTGCTGCTAATAACAGTCAAGTCTATTCATATATAGGATAATCTCCCCCTATAGGTTCATAAAGGCAGACTTCTGCTGCTCCTGCCTGCTCTGTTCAAACTGTTGTAATGCTCTGTCCTTGTACAATGTAGGCCCAATACCAGAAGATTCCTTATTTCATCCTAGGCTTGAACCATGGCCTGCTTAACACATCACATTAAAGCCATAGTTAAAAACGAACTATGGTTTCATGTGAGCAGGCAGCGTGCTGGTACAAGCTGCTGAAAAGTCTGCTCCTCCTTACCTGTTTCGTAGCCAAGAAACACGCCAGAGTCTGGTTTTTCATGATGTCTGAACCTGGGCTTGTGGCTTGTTTATCTCCAAGGAAAGAAGGTAAGAGCATGCAAAGACTCTTGCTTGATGAGGTCAAAGGCCAATGTAGTCCAGCTTCCTGTTCTCGCAATGGCTAACTAGATGCCTATGGGAAATTTGCATGTAGGACCTACCTGAGTGCAATAGCACTCTCCTCACTTGTGATTCCCAGCAACTGATCTCAGAGGCATACTTCGTCTGAAAGTGGATGCAGAAGATAGCCTTCATGGCTAATAGCCGGTTATAACATTATCTTCCATTAACTAATAAGTTTTGTTTGGGGCTGACTTTTTCATGGTTTGCTTGGGGAAAATGAACCACGAGCACAGATTTGGGTGACTCTGGCTTGCTTACTGGTAGCATGGCAGCAATACGAATGGGGAAGGAGTGGAGTGAGAACTTTTCAGCAATAATGAACCAACACACTGTTCATTCACATTGAAGCAGTTTGTTTGCAGCTATGCTTTAATTTAACATGTGAACTGGGCTAATGAATAGAGCAATCTAAAATAATAAAAACTAACAAAGACAGGTGCAATTTATTAGACCAGCTGAAACAATTCACAGAGGCTAATAGAACAGTTAACCTGTGCTGAACTCTGGGCACCACAATTTAGGAAGGATGTTGACAAGCTGAAACATGTGCAAAGGAGGGCAACCAAGATGATTAAGCGTCTGGAAACCAAGCCTTAAAAGGAACAGTTGAAGGAGCTGGATATGTTTGGCCTGGAAAAGAAGAGACTGAGAGGAGATATGATAGTCATATTCCAATATCTCAAGGGCTATCACATGGAAGAGGGAAGAAGCTTGTTTTCTCCTGCTCTGGAGGGTGGGATTCGAATCAATGGCTTCAAGTTACAAGAAAGGAGATTCCAAGTAAATATCAGGAAGAACTTTCTGTCAGTAAGAGTTGTTCAACAGGGGAACAGTCTCCCGCAGGAGATTGTGGACTCTCTTTTATTGGAGGTTTTTAAACAGAGGTTGGATGGTCATCTGTTATGGATGCTTTAGCTGAGAGTCCTGCATTAATCGTTACTTGCAAATGTTTTATGTGGCTTCTATGAATCCCCATGTAGATCTAAATCCTCGTTTCCAGATTTGGGTGTTGTTTGTTTGTTTTTACATTTTCTATCGGCATTCTGTGACACAATACTATGAATTACAATTCCCAAGGGTTTACAATAAGGCACGTGTGCACAGCCCCAACAATGTGCATATAGCAATGTTATGAACTAGGAACGGAGTCATAGAAAATAGGCATTTCCCCCCAATACTTGCTGAGAAAGAGCATAACTAATTATTGAGTAAATTCTAAATAAAGTTGAGTGCAGTTCACCCATCATGCATTGTACAAAATGTCTGCTGTCTTAGCATCAAGTGGAGAACCAGATTATGCCGATGAAATATATAATTCACATTTGCTTGCTCACACAAACCGCCAAGCTGTAAACTGAGAGTTTTCTAGTCAATTTTATTTCCACTTCTACCATGTAGGTATATGGATCTGAAGATTAAGTCAAGTTAAATATTCCCTTTTCTGTATACCTGGAAGGGTTTTGCTATGCATGAACCTTATTGGAATAAAATAGGTTGGGACTAGCAAGTGTTAATGTTGGTGTTTGTGAGAAAATGGATCTTGAAAGTGATGAATCATTCATTATCCCAGCCATTCTAAAGCCATTACAGAGAAATGCAGAGACACAAGGAAACATAGAATCATAGAATCATAGAATCATAGAGTTGGAAGAGACCACAAGGGCCATCCAGTCCAACCCCCTGCCAAGCAGGAAACACCATCAAAGCATTCCTGACAGATGGCTGTCAAGCCTCTGCTTAAAGACCTCCAAAGAAGGAGACTCCACCACACTCCTTGGCAGCAAATTCCACTGCCGAACAGCTCTTACTGTCAGGAAGTTCTTCCTAATGTTTAGGTGGAATTTTCTTTCTTGTAGTTTGAATCCATTGCTCCGTGTCCACTTCTCTGGAGCAGCAGAAAACAACCTTTCTCCCTCCTCTATATGACATCCTTTTATATATTTGAACATGGTTATCATATCACCCCTTAACCTTCTCTTCTCCAGGCTAAACATACCCAGCTCCCTAAGCCGTTCCTCATAAGGCATCGTTTCCAGGCCTTTGACCATTTTGGTTGCCCTCTTCTGGACACGTTCCAGCTTGTCAGTATCCTTCTTGAACTGTGGTGCCCAGAACTGGACACAGTACTCCAGGTGAGGTCTGACCAGAGCAGAATACAGTGGGACTATTACTTCCCTTGATCTAGATGCTATACTCCTATTGATGCAGCCCAGAATTGCATTGGCTTTTTTAGCTGCTGCATCACACTGCTGACTCATGTCAAGTTTGTGGTCTACCAAGACTCCTAGATCCTTTTCACATGTACTGCTCTCAAGCCAGGTGTCTCCCAACATGGGGCAGCATCTTTAACACTGCTGTGTATCCAAGGGATGCGGGTGGCGCTGTGGGTTAAACCACAGAGCCTGGGGCTTGCTGATCAAAAGGTCGGCGGTTGCCTTCCCCACTGCTCTCCTGGTTCTCTGGAGACTACCAGAGAAAGGAAGACTACCTCCCTCCCAGCTGTGGGAGGGAGGAAGCAGAGCACGCTTGTTGTAGGTAGACCAGGTATCTTGCTAAACACACACAAACCTGAAAACCCTTAATGAAAATTCTGTATTGCTTACATTTTGGAGCCCCCACCCTTCCCATCCTGAAGAAAGGGAGAGCAGAAAAATACTGCAGATCCAACAAGATAATTTATGAAATCGATCTTAACATAATTACCTGAATGTCTCTGGAAGACAGAGCCAAGATGATGTCAGACTGGTGTTGTGGGCCTGACCTTTCTTGGCTACCTGCCTCAGGAATCATTGCCAGTTTTAATAAGCCTACTCTCACAACTATGAGCAAGACTAATTGAACAGTACGGCAGAGTTGTTTTTAATCTGTGAAGAACAGCCCTGCCCTTTACCTCCACTGCTTCTCTAGCAGCATACTTCTCCCTTTGTCAACAACGAGTAATGTGAACAAAAGCAAGAGGTGGATTCAGATGAACTTGCACGTCCGAGCGATGGATGGGTGACAACAGCCTTTGCACCAAGCCAAGGCAAGTCGGTAGCTGATTATTTCTAGAATAAGATTTCATGTCTGGAGGATTTGCTGTGGTGGCTTGAGTGGAAGTTTGCTTCGATTACTTCTGCCGTTTGGTCTGCTCTCTGCACACATCCATTACAGCCAAGTGAAAGTTCTAGATTGGATGCTAACTTTGCAAGAGGAAGGGCTTCTGAAAGCAACAGAGCAGACGCTTTGCACACTGTGATACAAATTCTGATTGAAATTTGTTTAAGGATTTATAAACCACAAATCCCAGCAAATGTTTCTGAAGCAGCGTACAACAGAAATATAAAAAGAAAAAAACATATATTTCAAAAATTAGAAAATTCCATCTAGTATGCAATATAAAACAGCTGAGTCACTTTTCAGGGTAAGTCTTCTTTGGAAGACAAGTTTTCAATTAGGCCAAAAACATTTGATGCTTGTCTGAGATCAATATGAAGCTAATTCAGAAGAACAGGAGCTGCAATTAGTTGTTGTAAGACAGACCTATAGGGCATACAGAACTCTTAACAATGAATGACCCATCAGAGTAATGCAATTGTTGGGCAGGGGTTTGTGGAGGAAGGCAGTCCCTCACATAACCTGGCCCAAGTTGTACAGGAGTTTAAATGCTAAAAGCAAAAGCTTGAACTGAGCCCAGCAGCATATTGGCTGGCAGTTGAGTTCTCTTAGCAGAAGAGAACTGTTGGGAGGCTGTGCCCCTCAGCAGCCTGCCTGCTGCATTCTGTACCAGCTGCAGGTTCCAGACTATGCCCAAGGGAAGCCCCATGCTGAATGCACTGCAGCAATCCTTAAGCAGCCAAGCTGTCCTGGTCAAGGATGGCTGCAGGTGCCATAAATGCACTTGTAGTCACTGAAGCAACCTGTGCTCAAAGCAGCAGACTGATCCAGGAGCAACTTCAAACGACATACCTGCTTCATCAGGGGAGTACAACCCCATCCACAACAGGTAACTAGCCTATTTATTGGATACAGGAACCAGTTACTCACAGAGCCTCCAACTTGCCAGGATTCAAATTCCGTTTATTTGCCCTCAACCAACAAAATGTGATTAGCCCTCTTATTCATCCCTCAGATTGTGTGTGGGTTTTTTTCTAGACTACATCCTCTAGGGACCTCTGGCATTATTCTGTTTTTTCTCTATGAAGTCCAGGTTTTACTCCTCTCTTGTCTATAATACTTATTTTTATTTTGTATTTACAATATTTATTTACATACCACTTAATAGTGAAGGTCTCTAGGTTGTATACAAGTAAAAATTCAAACCCTAAGATGCAGAAATAAAACACAGACATGAAATCTAAAACAGAATAAGACCACAACAGAATAAAAGCAAGAGTAAAGCGAGCAACAGAGAATGACACGTAAAATACTGGGCGACTATGAATAATGCTGCTAATTTATTTGAGGTTTTGGACTAAATTGCATTCATTTTCATATATGAATATGAGTTTGTGGGTGCAAGATAACCATTATTCCTGGATTTAGTGTTCAAAGCACATTCCTTCCTTCAAAGAATTTTGGCACAGTAGTTTAGTCCGCACAGAATTACAATTCCCAGCAACTCCCTTTCTAATACTTTTATATTATTACTGAACTTTAAATATATTTATTGCAACTCTTAACAACCACAGTGCCCAGAATTATTCAGCGGGATGTGTGTATGTTTGTAATGTACTTTGCATGGAGTGCTGAATGGTCTAGAAGCTGCAGCTAGCTTAAAACACCATTGCTAAATTGCTCTCTGGGGAAACTATTGACAATGGGACACCTGCGTTGAAAACATTGCGCAGGCTACCAATTTGCTACCAAGCTAGTTTCAAGGTTTTACTGATGTATAAACCATCACATGGTTCCAGATCTGAGAAGCTGCCTCTTTCCCTATATCCCACGCGTTACTAAGATCTGCAGATGAATTTATGTTGATAATGTCACACGCCTCTGCAGTGAAATATGCTGCTGTTCAAGCATGTACTTTCAGCATGGTGTCACTTGTTCTCTGAAACTCCCTTCCCTTAGAAGTGAAGTGAGCCTCATTGTTGTTGTTTTCTACATCCGTTGAAAACCATATTTTCCTCCCAAATATTCATTTTCAGTTTAGTCTATTTTATTTCTGGAGTTAATAGATACTGATATTTCTGATACACCAAGGCAACTCATTGGATCAAATGCAATGCAGTAACAGCCATAAAACTAAGAACCAACAGCAGCAATAGAAACAGCCATTTAAAAACATTTTAAAGTGTAGGCCCGCTAAAATAATTAAAAATAATGTAACACAACAGCAATATCAAAACTCAGGAACTCTCCCTTCACAGTCAGCTCATAATAAAGGCCTCAATTATTAAAGGCAGTCTAGAAGAGTTGTGTTAGATATCCATTGCTATCTGAAATTTAATTAGTCTTGACAACACACTAGGCAACACACAGAATATAGAAATCACAGTCCCTGTCTGGCAGGCTTACTCAGATAACTGGAGTTGTGGCATTTACTTTGTGTCTTATAGTCAACACCACTGAGCCAAAGGAAGCAGAATAAAAAATAATGAGGTCTAGTAATCTGGGAGCATTAGAGAAGATTCCCCCAATTCATTCTGGTTTGTGGCCTTGCAATTTGCTTTTAGCCTGTTTTCATGATGCGCTTTAACGTGCCCTGGGACCCTGCAGTGATAAATAATCTTCTGCCCACTGTCAAAATCAGGTAATGAACGTACAATGGGAACGCTACAGAATAGCTAGGGAAAGTTTGTTTAAGCATTACCTGCCCTAGGATATCCGTTCCGAGCATAAGGCTTTATGACAGTGATGGGCAACCTTTTGAGCTTGGGTGTGTCAAAATTCGCCAAAAAACCGAGCATAACTTGGGTGGTGTGTCACTTCGAGAAAAAAAACCATAATTTTGTGATATTTATAGTTTAAATAACAAAAATGTATAATTGTTTTCCCTTTTTAAAAAAAAGGAAAAGGGGAAGGGGAAAATTATTAGTTTTTTTTAAAAAAATATTTAAAAAATATTAAGGGGAAAAATAAGGCAAAAACCAGAAGTCTTTCCCAGTGGGACTCTGGGCTCAAGCCTTCCTCCAACGGGTCTGCCGCTGGGGAGGTGGACTCGGGTTGGGCCTGTTCTTCCTCGTGGCTCTCTTCAGCCCACCTCTCCCCTCACTCGGCTATGCTTGCGCGGCGGCGGTGTAACAGGAAAGGGGTTTAAGCTTTCTTGGGTGTCTCTTCTCTCTTCCTGGGATGGCAGCAGTGGCAACAGCGAGGTCGGGGTCTTCTCCCTCCTCCAAGGGCGCCCTCCTTTCCCTAGAGGCGGGGGCGACAGACGGCAATGGAGCGAGCGGACCCCTGTTCTCCTTTGCCTTGTTTTTCCTTCTTTTCTCCCTCCTTTCTGCAGGGGCGGCAGCAGCTGGGCCGGGTCTTCCTTTTTCCTCCTCCGGCCTCCGGAGTGCCTCGAGGCCGTCCGCCAGGTTCGCGGGGTGGGGGTGGGGTCCGGCAGCTCCCTGGTTGCTGCACTGGTCGCTCTCAGTGTCCGGGCGGTGGTGGTTTTGGTGGCTCGGGAGCCCGTCTGGCAGCTCCTGCAGCACTGGTCACTTTCAGGAGCTCCGCGGCTCCGTGCCGACCGCCATCTTGCCTTGCTGGAAGTCCACAAGCCCCCCAAAGATTCCGACGGCCAGAAGTTGGGTCTCGGCATGCAGCCGCGTGTCACCGAAAATGGCTATGCATGTCAGTGTTGACACGCGTGTCACAGGTTCACCATCACTGCTTTATGAAATTCAAAGCATAGAAAGAAACTGCCACAAGCACCCAATAAGCCAGCAATTATCAGAATACATTCTAGCAACATTTAGCTAGTACGATAAGAGCAATAGACAGCAGGTGAAGCATTAACACCCCCTGTTAATTAAAAGATATAGTCTAGGTGAAAGGCTGGGAATGCTTGTGGCACAGTTGTGAATGTAACCAAAGAACATGTCTGAAGTCTGGTTACTGTCTTCAATTTTATACAATTTATACTGCAATATTATACAAAAGCTTCATTTAAAAAGTTGAGAGAATGTAAAATTGCAATTAAGAGTACAGTCTGATTATTGATAGTAACCTGAAACATACCTGCTTGTTTAATAACAAAGCAAGAAAAGCTTCTACGTGCCCCCACAAAGATGCTAATTTTATTAATTAGAAATGATTCATGAAACTGCATGACAGAATTGATGTTTTGCATAGTTTCTAAAGCCCAAGCCATGCTTAGTGGCAGTGTAAGCTTGACATTTTTACGAATTTTTTTTCAAGTGGTATATAATGAATGTATGACGCCATCTTATAACCTTAGTCCATTTTGCCTGGTTTGGTCCACCCTCCCATGGTTTCAGGAAGAGGGGCTTTTCCCCAGTCCTGCTTCTGGAGATCCTTTTAATCAGAAATACAAGGAACTGTTATTTGGGATGTTTCATACCCCAAGTGTGTGTTCTAAGCATTGAGCCACGATTCCTCCTCCAGCAGACGCAAGGTAATAGCCTCTATGCCATCCTAACCTGATTGCTTGGCAACCCTATAAATACCACTGAGATCTTGTTAACAAGCAGTAAGAAAAAATAAGTATGTCAAGCATCCCACCATGAAAAGCCTGAATTACCTTTATAAAATGAGAAGGAACAAGTCTGATCTGAATTCCTGTAAAAGCCACCTTTTGCACATCTGCTTTAAGCAAACAGCCATGGATTTCCTTAGTAAATGTATGAAGCGCTTTCACATGTCTCCACAAACACCACTCCATTCTGGGAGAGGGAAGAAAGAAGTGTAGCAAGCTTTATCCATACCACAGTTTTAGGAGAGTTGACAAAAACGAAAGGCAGCCTGTGAAACACAAGACCGTGGTAAACCATGTACCTTTAAGAATTTGGGGATGGACTATTCAAGAGCCAATTAAATCATAGCACACTGATCCCCATTCAAAACATTCTGATTCATATAAACAACCCACTGAAAGAAGCTGAATCGATAATGACAAAACTAAAAAAAAGTTTTATTATTAAAAGATTTTGATAAGTTGAAGTTAGCAAAAGACAGAAGTTTAACACCTTCCCCACCTTCCAATTCAGCATGGCAGTGTCCTTTTCTTTAATAGAAATTTATTTATTTGGTTTTTCAGATTAAAACTTTAGTCACATATCCAACATCCAACATAAAAACAAGATTCTGTGGAATCTCTTGGACTTTTCTCCTCTCCTTTGTGGGTCCGACTGTTAATCATTTCCTCCTGCAACTTTTATAATGATCCAGGAGGAAATGATTAAACAATGTTTACAATGGTCTTTAAGATAAGTTATACATTTTCCCCATTCCTTATTAAAATTTTGGTCTTCCTGATTTCTGATTCTACTGGTCATTTTAGCCATTTCAGCATAATCCATCAACTTGATCTGCCATTCTCCTCTGGTCAGCATGGCAGTATCCTTTCTTGGAGATCTAACAATATGTGATGGATCAGATTCCAATAACCTGCCTGGCAGAGAGGGGGGGGTGAGGGTCTAGTTTCAGTCCTTCCATTCTTTCACACAAGCACTTACCTTTTTGCAAAGCTGATTACGCTGCTGAAGGAACACACCCTGATCTTTCATGCACAGTAGCAGGACCATAGGCCTCCAGCCCATGCAAAGATCTCCAGATAATGTGTTTCAATGCCTATGCTCTTCTATGCAACAGCCTTACCAGGAAGTAATACAAAAATATGTACAAGTGTCTTACTGATGTTTCTCATGAATAATAATAACAATAATAATACACTTTAAAATGCTCCACTCAATAAAAAAGCACAATTGAACTCAAGAAGATACAGAAGCCCAACATGTGTTTGCACCCGTGTCCTCTGTTATCATCAAAGCACTACCACACATTAACATCTCTCAAGCTACATTAATCAAAGCATGCCCCTTGCCAGCCACAAATCAGGGAGGGAGAATGGACTTTGCAAGAGGAAAATTGTTAGAACAGCTGTTGTTCTGGGGACTTTTTATCATAATCATGGACTGTAACAGACAAGCCATAGTGCAGAATAAGGGTTCTGCACTGTGCAAGTCTATGAAATACTGTGGGGACTGGTCCCACTTGCAAAACATTGCCTGTGTGCCCAGCGAGCCAGAGGTCAAAGAGTTGCAAAGAGTCCTTTCTTCTATTTTATCTTCTTCCCAGAGGCATTTTAAATAAAAGCCCAAATGGGCTGATTTTAGTCGGTTATGAGGATGAAGTCAGAGCCCACAATGCAATCTGACATTTTTAACATGATTCATGTGACAGTTTATATTCTTTTCTTCAGCTCTAGTGCTCCTAGGGTTCCTGAGGATTACAGACACAAGTCATGATGATAAACATCATGAATGGGTATCTCTAGAAATGTGATCTCCTCCTTTGTTTTCTGGTTCCTTTAACCCAGAGGTAGTCAAGGTAGGGCTTGAGGATGTTGTTGGGATGCTAGCTCCCATCAGCATGGTCAATGGTAGGGATGCTGTAAATTGTAGTCCACCAACATCAGGCTGTCCTTGCTATAACTGGTTGGCTAATGGGGAAGAGATTCCAGAAGGCTTGGGCTTCAGATGACATGAGATTAATGGTGGCCAAAATATGGAGCCTGTTGCTTCATGGGTTCTTCTCTCCCTGTACTATTTATGTATTTGTAGCCTCAAGGTGCTTGCATGCAGACAATCTCTCTCAATCGATCCAACTGGTCTTCTTTCAGAGCATCTCGCACAGAACAGAAGAAACCGAAATAGTGCTGAAAGTTATGCATCATAAGCAGCACACCAGCTAGCAACTCTTTGGTCTCAAGAAGGTGATGAATGTAGGCACGACTATGATTCTGGCAGCAGTAGCACAAGCATCCATTCACTAAAGGGCCAAAGTCATCCTGGTACCTAAGTAAGAAAAGGAACAGATATTAAAGCTAAAAAAAATAAAAATAAAGCAACCCTCCCACAATAAAGAAAAGCCTACACCTTGGGCACAATGAGGCAGCCACTAATCACTCATTGTGAGACACTGTCTGATTGCAAAGCAAAAAGTATTCTATACACAGAGTGCACTTCAAAGAATAAGAGGGCAGATTCTTGTCCCAAGGGGCTAACAATCTGAAAAGCATGAATATATTCTATGGAAACTAAAAATGGAGTTATCACCTGGGTGTCAAAGTATCTAATACCAGCTAGCAAATGAGTTATCAGGGTGGGTGTAGGGATTCTCAGCTGGAATGCTATGGAGCCTGACAATGAATACTGCCTTGCCCCCACCCTAAACTGAAACGTAATGACTATGTTTTAATTACTACGGCAGGATGAACTTTCAAGGTGAATGGCAGACTCATCCTTTTCTTCATCAAGATAATGCTGCTATCTATCTGCTCTCTGCATTCCATTCCATTACAGGACACAGCAGGAGACCCATACACCACAATAATAAGGCAGAGAGCTACAGAAGCACCACCTTGGCAAGAGGCACCCTGGAGCTTTGCTGTCAACAAAAACGTAGAAGCCCAATAATTTCTGGTGTGGGTGGACAGCCAAGAGTGTTCAAGTTCCTTTATGGTTTGATGGTTTTTTTTACAAAATATAAGCTAATCCCTCTAGTCTGTCCCAAGAACAGCATGAAAAATGAAGGCAATCATAATTTCTATTTAATTTTTAAAATGTTGACAAGAAACTAATTTTCCCTGCACTAAATTGAGCCAGGACGTGCATACGGGATGTGGAAAGCATCAAAAACATTTAGTAACATAGATGTATTTTTCAACATTTTTTCCAACTCAAGAGGGCGTACGTTTATGTGCCAATCATGGCTATGAGCAAACATGAGGGGCAAAGAATGGTGTGAAAAGGGAGTGAGAGTCAGTTAAGGAAATATGATTGGTACAAGGGCATGAAGGGGATAGGGGAAATAATCAACAAGGAACACAAGAGAGTGATGAAAAGCTGAATACCTGGCAAAGAAGGAAAAGGAAAGAATAGAAGGAAGCGGTTAGAAAGTAAAGCAAACTCTGACAAGTTGAAAGATCTGAAAGATCAGAAACTGCTACCCTAACAGCAGCACTGGCAGTTAAGCTAGCCCTTACTGTGGTGCTGATATTTTAGCAGGGTGGGGTAGGACTTGTCCTTTTCGTTGTGTTCGTGGATGAGCATTTTAGGAATTTTATATTACATACTTTTTGTTAATTTTTTTTTAGCTTTTAATTAATTTTATCTGTTTGTATTTTATCTTGTGAAGTTCCTTTGATGTTTTTATTAAGTGCCTAACAAATGATAATGATAATGATCTTATCTGATATTGCCGACTCATCAACCCAGGAAACTGAGTAACCAGGATTAGTTTGGCATTAGGACATTGTGGGGTAGTTATTTATTAATTTTTATAATTGTTCATTTATCGGTTGAGATACAATAATAATGGCATGTTCGTTTGACTCTTGAGTGATTTCAGTCTGCTGCTCCTCATTTCCAATAGCAAAACCCCCAAACTGTGGAATACTTATCTTGAGTTACTTATTGCATAAACTTAAATGGACTCAAAACTTTGCCAACCAGAGCATATTTACTTAGAACGAGTCCCACCATGTTCAGTAGAGTTTATTTCCGGGTAAATGCAGAACTGCTCCCTTAAGCAACAAGACAAGTAGTCCGTGGCAGAAGCTGACATTTCAAACTAAACTCTTAAACCAACATACTTTTTTTCTTTCAAATTTATTTCAAATGAAGCAACTTCTTGAGCTCCGTGGATTGTTTCATTGTCTGTTTTTTCATCCTCTTTTCTCCTCGTATCTTTTTGCCCTTTCTCTTTTAAGACTGCAATGAAGCACAAAGTATTTCATTAATAAGGTTAAATAAATATTAAAAAATATCCCCAGTCTCAAACACTTCACAATGGTTCTCTCATTAAAACCCACATGGGCATTTAAAATGTTAGAAGATAATCATGATATCGTAGAGGTAGTAAAAAAAAAGTGACAAGACTCTAGAGGTAGAAGGGAGCCAACTAATCTGATGGGGACTTGAAGCTCAAATTGCTGCATTTTAGTTGCTGTGGCTCAGCTGCCTTCCCTTTCTCACTCCTAAATAACCATAAAATTCAATCCTGCCTGAACTGCACTTCGCACACTGTGAAGTCACCAAATTCAATGGCTTGTTTTTATTTGGATGGAGTTCACAAGTGACCTGCATCTGATCAACACTCCACATTTGACCTGACAGCCTGACAGCTTGTTGAAAGGATTTCAATCAGAATGTTTAGACTGTCACAGTAGTGGTGCTTTTATAGATAAAGACAGGCTCATAAGGATACCATCTGTAAGTTCTCAGCACACTGAAATGTTCATAAAATCACTGGGGTGGAGAAATGGTCTATGATGCATGTGAAGCCTATTCATCCTTTGGAAATTCTGAAACGAGACTAGGTATTGTTGTGGGTTTATTTGTTTTATAAATAAAAGACTATCTTCTATTTCCAAACAAGTTACTAGGAAGCTCAGGGAGACTCTAAAGCTTCTGATTCAATGAGAAAAAGGAGCAGAGTGTTTCCCCTTTGCACCTTAAATTCTATATGACTTGTCATATTGTAAGTAAGGTTTCTGGAAAATGTGATAAAAGATATTCTTGTCTGCTCTGAGTTGCCAAAGCATGAAACAAACCCATTAAGAAAGCAATCAGCTGCTCCTTTTTTGGCCTACATTTTCACACTTGCCCTGCCTGTGAATGACAGCCTTGTTTGAAATCTTTTGATTAAGAAAAAGTACAGTCCCTAAGCTTCCTTCATAATCTAAGGAACTTCTGTTTTGATGGAAACAAAACAACACAACATACAAGCAAGTTTAATAACAGTTGCAACCTTTTAGGGAAGGCATCAGCAAGGTGAAGCTGAAAAAGAGCTCCTTAAAGTCATGGTTTGATTTCTTCATTACTAGCTGGATGAGACTGAAGAGAAGAATTACAGTGGTACCTCGGTTTATGAACACAATTGGTTCCGGAAGTCTGTTCATAAACTGAAGCGTTCATAAACTGAAGCGAACTTTCCCATTGAAAGTAATGGAAAGTGGATTAATCCGTTCCAGACGGTCCGCGGAGTAACTGTTCATAAACTGAAGCGAACTTTTCCATTGAAAGTAATGGAAAGTGGATTAATCCGTTCCAGACAGGTCCGCGAAGTACTTAAACTGAAGCGTTCATAAACTGAAACATGGGTGTAATTGGTTCTGGAAGTCTGTTCATAAACTGAAGCGTTCATAAACTGAAGCGAACTTTCCCATTAAAAGTAATGGAAAGTGAATTAATCCGTTCCAGATGGGTCCGCGGCGTTCATAAACCGAAAATTCATAAACCGAGGTGTTCATAAACCGAGGTTCCACTGTACTGTAATTTTCCACTGCAAAACACTAACTGTCCTAAGCCTCAATAACATATATGGACTATAAGGAATGCTATACCGTAATATTTTTAAAAAAGTGGTCTCAAATACAACACCAAGCTTCATCTGAAAATAGCACTACTTTTGTTATAACCAGTTTATTGTTTTACTGATGTCAAATGAGCTACAGATAGAAGGAGGTGATTAATAGTGCAGTACTGTGTATATCTGTTTCTAAGAACTAAAAAAGTAATGCAGCCACTATTCCAGTATTCACACAAAAGAAGTCCATAAAGACAAATACCTGCTGTTTCAGGATCTGGTTTATAATTATAGCTGAAGGACAAAGCACTGCCCCGCTCTGTCACTTGGTAAGGGAAAGAACTCTCAAAAACATCTACGCCTCTCTGAATGCAGTCCAGCACTTCATCTGGCCTGCCAATTCCATGAATCAGTCTGCAGAAGACATAGTGGCAAAGGTTATTTAGTTTATTGTAATCTATTAATTACACACACACAAACTTTTCCCAATTTTACCTTAAAATTCCAAGTGGGTTCCCTTTAAAATAACAAAATTCAGTTACAGTAAACAATAATACAGTGGTACCTCTGGTTAAGAACTTAATTCGTTCCAGAGGTCCGTTCTTAACCTGAAACTGTTCTTAACCTGAAGCACCACTTTAGCTAATGGGGCCTCCCGCTGCCACCGGACCACAATTTCTGTTCTCATCCTGAAGCAAAGTTCTTAACCTGAGGTACTATTTCTGGGTTAGCGGAGTTTGTAACCTGAAGCGTTTGTAACCTGAAGCGTTTGTATCCCGAGGTACCACTGTATTTACAATAAATACAGCTGGTTTCAAATAACCAGCTTTTGGGGTATTGAATAAAACACTTTCCAAAAAGGCTGTCAGAACATAAGAAGAGAGCGCCCTGCTGGATCAAGCCAAAGGCCCATCTGGCCCAGCATCCTGTTAACACAGTGGGCAACTAGATGCTTACAGGAAGCCCAAAAGCAGGAGCTGAGCACAATGGCACTCTCAGCACCCTGCATGAAGAGGCATATCGCTTCCAAATGCCTGTAGGGTTAGTTCAGTGAATTTCATTAGAGCTCTTCCAAAATCCCTGGAGCCACCCTCAAAAAGCCATTGCCTTGAATTCTATAACAGATGTAGAGAGGCTCAAAAGCTTTACCTCCCTGGCATATCTTAATGATAAATTTTATTTATTTATAAAACATTTATAAATGTAGAAGTCTCTCAGCGTTCTACATTAAAACTAAATTCAATAAAAATTTCCTAGGCTACATGAAAATGAGATAAGACCAAAATGCAACTGTATATCACAAATAAAACTCAGCAGACTACAAAGCAAAACAATTAAAAATTAAAAGTCAGAATCCAGGAAAGCTTCAATAAACGTGAATGTTTTTAATAGGTGTTTGAAGTCACTGTCGTTTCCACCTCGTGAATAACACAAATAAAAGTATTCTGCAGTGTGGGCGCTGTCACCAAGAAGTCCTGCTTCCCCAATGCCACCAAGTGATTATCTGCTGGTTTTTGAAAGATCAGCATTAAAAAATGGCTTAGACTGGAATGGCTTAGACTGTATCAGGGGAAGCTGTCTGCTTGGTATCCTGGTCCCAAATTGGGCTCTAAATGTCAGGAACAAAACCTTGAAGCTAATAAGTCTGTATGGAGGCTTTGTCTTTGCTAAATCATCACAGCAGAAAAAAGACACGCTTTTTAAGCCATGTAAAACCCAAACTGTAATACAACAACAACAACAACAACAACAACAACAACAATTTATTATTTATACCCCGCCCATCTGGCTGGGTCTCCCCAGCTACTCTGGGCGGCTTCCAACAAAATATTAAAATACAATAGTCCTTCAGATATTAAAAGCTTCTCTAAACAGGGCTGTCTTCTAAAAGTCTGGTAGTTGTTTTCCACAGGGTGGGTGCCACTACCTAGAAGGCCCTTTGCCTGGTTCCCTGTAACTTGGCTTCTCACCAAGTTCCCGGCGCTGGACCTCAGTGTCCAGGCAGAATGATGGGGGTGGAGACGCTCCTTCAGGTATACTGGACCTTCAGGTATACTGCATAGGCCTTTATAGGTTGGCAGCAACATCCTGAGCAGCTAACATACTGGCTGAATATGCTAATTTTTTTTAGAAGGGGGCAAGGTACAACATATATTATCTTCCGTTTGCAACTCATTCAATATATTAAAAGCACATTTCAAATTAACTTGCACCCCAACAATTCAAAGGTACTTTTTCTTTGGGCAGTCGTTTATTTGATCCAAGATCAGCATTTAAAGTTTACCAAGTCACTTTCCCTAGATGCACTTGGATTGATAAGAATTATCACGACTACTGTTTATTATCACGACTACTGTTTATTATCACGACTACTGGGGTCACGAAGAGTCGGAAATGACTAAACAACAACAACAACAACTGTTTATCATTCTGTAGCACCTTTCATAGTCCAAAATGCTTTACAATTTTTATCTTAATCATTTGAGTTCACATGCTAATACTTGAGCTGTGTGCTAGTATGCTTTGTCTTAGCTCAGGAAACAGTTGGTTCTCCCTTTCAGGTGGAGATGGGGAAAACAGTCGCAAAGTGTAAACTTCAATTAGCACATAGCAGTTTGACTGATCTGTGAAGATTCTTTTTCACAAGAGCTTTTCATTCAGTGCATATAGCACTGTAGGTATTCCAATTAAAAAACCGGATTTTATACGAGGCAGTCAGAGGGATACAGTGCACCAGCAGAAGAGTGAAAGAGCTTGCTCGTTCTTTTTCAGACTGATACCCATTTCTCCAGGTGTGGTTAATACAGTATAGGAATATGCCTGAAAATAGGACTGAAATCTATAACATGTATGGTTTGGGCATTGCTGTTTTCCAGAAGCAATAAAATCTGCTTTGGCTTTCAGGAAGTCAGGAAGTGCTCTGTGATCTGTCAAGATTTATACAGAAATGCATGGCTGAAGGATAATAAAAAAATTCCTTCAGTAGCACCTTAAAGACCAACTAAGTTTTTATTTTGGTATGAGCTTTCGTGTGCATGCACACTTCTTCAGATACAGTGAAATAGAAGTCCCCAGGCACTTATGTAGAGAAGGGGTGGGGATGGGGGATCACTCAGAAGGATGTTCTGAAGGATGTTCTGAAGGATGTTCTCTATAATATAATGGAACAGGGATTTTTCCCACTGGAACTTTTATCTTCAGATGAAACGAAGGCAAGACCAGTATTGTTTCAAATAATAATACAAATAATCAAAATCTGATAAGGTGAGAATCTAAATTCTATTCTCCTTCCTTTTCAGCATTAAATCCAATTGGGAGAAAAAGTAAAAACTATTTAAGAGTTCTAAATACCTATAAATATTGGATTCACATTAAGTTTGTTCATATGAGTGGGTTACCTTCTACTCAGTTATAGAGGAGATATAATAGAACTTGCTGGCAGCTCTAGCAACCTGAAAATCATCTTACATCAGAGGAGATACTGGTACTATTATGTGTTTCTCTATTTAGCTGATCTCTCCTGGATACTGAAAATGCTGCAATTTCCCATACATGCTGCAGTATCTGATTTAAGGAACCAGTATCCTGGTTTGACTTCACATTGATTGATTGCTTTTGCTACAGTTGCCTCATGATTTAGAGCAGGGTTGGGGGACGTGTCTCTCTCCAGATGTGGTTGGACTCCAACTTCCACCAGCTCAAGCCAGGATAGGCAACAGTCAGGAATAATGGGAGCTGTAGTTCAATAATATCTGGAGGGGCACAAATTTTGCATCCCTGGTTTACAAAGTACCATTGTGAGTTTTTGTTTGTGTAAAATGGTCAGCAAACACAAAACACACAATCATTGATCTAAACCAAAAACCATTAAGCATAAGTCACTTTAGTGGTGTGTAGCCTTAACCCAGTTAGTTTTTGCACTGACTGCAGGGTTGAATCCTTAGGGCCCTCTGTAGTAGGCCTTCTTGGAGTGGAGCGTGCAAGAAAAATACACTTACATTCCTTTTGGTTAAATAATATGTCCCCATCCCAAGAAAATATGAATTGCATTTCTGACATTTTGCACACATTCTCCTTCAAGCCCTCCAGATCACATGAGCTTTCTTAACCAAAAGTATTTTTCCCCCTAAAAACATTTTGCCATTAGCCAGAGCTATAATATCCCCTTGGGGCTCAAAAATGCAGCTGGAGTCACCCACGCTTAATATGCTATTATTAGTAATAGTGATGCTAGACTCCACTAATTCAGCTGGCAGCTTTGTCAAAGACTGGGGAGGTGTAGAAACAGCAGTTTTTCTCTCCCTCAGGAATAATGGCTGTGCTGACAATTGAACAAGCCAATCTAGGTCAATAAATTTAGCAGATGACTAGAAAAATGCACAGTACCATAATAAATTGTCACTTTAGCAATGACTTTTTTGACCAGGCCATAGAAAACTTAGAGCATGAGCTGAGTTTATTTTTATGCTCCCTGGATAGGAAAATGCTATGCATTTAACATAGCTATTATACAAGCAATTAACATTTGAAGTTCCTTAACAACAATCTTTCTAACAGCAATCAAGGTTACTCCCAATTTAAAAACAACTTGATGTCTGTCAAAGTTTGACAGGCAGATTTTCTTCCTCTATCACTCCAGCCATCTCCATTCCGGACTGAATGGAATAGTGAGAGGGGAGGGCAACTTTTGCAGAGAAAGCTGACGCAGTCGGCAGGTAGGCATGGAAGGAATGTAGGGCTTGGGTAAGAAGAGGTGACAGTCGCTCTCTTTGCCCATGGCTGGAAGCTTCTTGTGAAGCTTCCCACTGATTAGGAGTGACATCACACCTCTGCTGATTCCCCTGCCATTTGGTGACTTCCATATTGTTTTTCTACTCTTTAAGGTCCAATATTACTCAAACACAGCCCTTAAAGAGTAGAAAAATGCGGAACACAGCCACAAAATCTACCTCCTCTCTTGCAGTAATTTATGAACTTTTTAAAAATCTCATTTGAAAGCTCTGCCTGTTTTCCAGTTCCGAAAACAGCCATCTCCCAACGGAAGAAGGAAGTTTATTAAAATGATATACTGCCACCAAGGGATAGTTTTTGCATTTTTAATGATCCTGATAAGCTCTTGGGGTGATTTTCTTCCACAGCCAGCGGAGATAACAAACTCGGCAGTATTCTGCTGTTGCAATTCCCAATTGCAATGAAGTGCTGATCTCCAAACCACAGGCAAACACAAAACAACACTGTCCCACTTGCTTATTTTGAAAGTTTCAAACAAGACTACCAGAAAAATAGACAGAAGTTGTTCATTAGCATTAGGGAGAGGTGCCCAAACTTCTTGGCAGGAGACACTGAAAAGGGACACAATGTCTCCTGAATCATGATGAATTGCAGCCTAAATTTATGTCAATCGCCAATTCCCCTCCTGCACTCAGAATTCCTATCTCTGAAATATGCTAATTTCTATCTGCTTGCAAACCCCTTTTTGGCTCAGCTGTGACTTTATCTGCCTCACACCTGATATCAAAGGTTTCCATTTCCATTCTTTAAAATCAATATTCATGGTTGATGCAATAATCTTACATAAACCGCTTTGTGAGATCCACCCAAAAAGTGGTACATAAACAAAAGATAACATATACATCATAAAGTTCAGGGCAGGTAGGGAGGCCTGGAAGGCCTGATTAGATTCATGGCCTGAAGTGCCCCACCCTTCCCATAATTTATGAAAATTTCATTTTCAACAGCACATAAAAACAGTCGTGGTCTGGAGATATAATCAGCCAGGAACTTTCCAAATATTTGCATTATGCGGCTTTTGATCAAATTTACACTTTGGTCTGACCTGGGTTTATCTTCCGGTAACTCTGCTGTAACCGCGGACAAGAGTTCCAGCTTGGTCTTCCAGGCCATGGCATTTCCCTGAAAGCCATCCAGCAAGAAGCCAGCTACCGGTCTCTTGGCAGTCTCCTTAGCAGATCGGAGCCTCTCTTCCAACACATCTCCACCTTCAACAACTCCAATTATCAAGCTCTGCTGCAATTCCTAGTTTGGAAGGAAGTTATAAATGTAAGATAAATACACCCTTTGGCTGGGGAAGAAGGTAATTTAAGCCTGCAATCCTAACCCCTACTTGCCTGGAGGAAGCCCCACTAAATTCAACAGGACTCCGTTCTGAATGGACATGGTTAGGATTACACAATCGACTTCTCTGTTGCACCAGCCTTATTTGGGGCAGATACCAAAAAGAAAGAAAAAGGCAGTGTGGAGTATAAGGGTTAAATGAATGAACTGGGATACAGAAAAAAAATAATTACCATATCACTGTCCTTATCCTTATCCCCTTATCTTGACACCAGTTAACTTCATGGTACTTAAATGAGAGTTAAGTACCAGTATACATAATGTAATGGCCTGAGACTCTGCTCCCAATATTTTAAGGCTACCACTACCTTATGAAGAACTACCAGAATAATAAAAGAACTTTTCACACTTGTTTTTTTCCAACGTAAGAGAAAAGCTCATTCCCCCGCCCCCAAATAAGCATAATGCCTAAATGGCAGAGCAAATATCATTTTGGGGAAGCAGTTCTACACACTAGTGCATCAATGTACAGTGGTACCTCGGTTTATGAACACAATTGGTTCCGGAAGTCTGTTCATAAACTGAAGCGTTCATAAACTGAAGCGAACTTTCCCATTGAAAGTAATGGAAAGTGGATTAATCCGTTCCAGACGGTCCGCGGAGTACTTAAACTGAAGCGTTCATAAACTGAAGCGAACTTTCCCATTGAAAGTAATGGAAAGTGGATTAATCCGTTCCAGACGGGTCCGCGGAGTACTCAACCTGAAACGTACTTAACCCGAAGCATGGGTGTAATTGGTTCCAGAAGTCTGTTCATAAACTGAAGTGTTCATAAACTGAAGTGAACTTTCCCATTGAAAGTAATGGAAAGTGAATTAATCCGTTCCAGATGGGTCCGCGGCGTTCGTAAACCGAAAATTCGTAAACCAAGGTGTTCATAAACCGAGGTGCCACCTTTTTGATTGTTATGTCGATAAATATCAGACTTCAGAACTACTGGTACTCTAGCTAATTTGCCAATATACTGCATGCTCCAAACCTCCCATGTTGTGGGAGACTTGAAATGGTTCAAACAGATTTAGCTCTTACTGGAGATTTATCTTGCAACTGCAGGCACTCATCCAAAAAGGACAGGGATCGATCCACAGACTTCTTGGCCCTCTTCTTAGATATTCCTTCTCCAACAGTGTCTCCATCTGATAAACACTGGAACCAGTCTGGCTGAATAACGCGTTGGATGGCCATGAAATTTGATGGTGTAATTTCTATCCGCCCTCCACTTCCCCATACAGAAACTGACTGTCAGAGATAAGCAAACAGATAAGAGTTTAAACAGAGAGATTAGGAGATAATCAATGAGTGACAAAGATCTTCCTAATGGAACCCATCTTCTCATACACTTGGAAACTCAAGGCAAAACTGCACTTTATAAAGAACATTGATTGATGTTAAGAATGGAAGTACCCCAAAGTCAAGTTCATATTTCCTTTATGCTTAGTTCAAACTTCCCCATATCCTGACTTCAATATGTTCATGCTAGCAACAGCCAATGATGTGAAGCCGAAGTAGAGAAATGAGCGTTTTAATAACAGCAGGACAAATGAACAGCTGAACCTAGATGCTTACAAAGAGATTGGAGCAGAACTCAGCCAAGAGCTGCTGTTTTTGGTTGGAGCTTCACATTCTCTGTAAAGTGTCATTCCAACTTCTAAACTATGATCAGCAGATTTATCATATGAAGGATGAGCATGTGATGCCTGTATCGAGTAATAACTTTCACATGGAAAGAACTGTCAATAGCAACACACCAGAGGCAGTTTTTTTCAGCTCATATAACATAGTGGTCTGGACCCTAAGTTCTCACTCTATGAACAGAAGGTGCATTCCATAGAATTTCCTTTTCTTGCGCCCTTCCACATGGAGGTAGTGCACATCCAGCTGCCATAAGTTATGTCTATATACTTGTGTGAATCGGCCTCTGAGATCTGCTCTAAACTCACCAACAGAATTATAAAACTAATAAAATTACCATTAGAAAGATGTGATGAGATGTAATGCCAAAATGTAGGAGACCTCGAACATGCACAGAAGAGGAATTATTCACTCAACATTTTGAAATATGAACTCTTCCCCACAGAAAAGAGATTTAGTTATTTGAAAAGATAATCCAAACTACGGTATCTTCCAGTTTGTTTGAGTAACTAAGGCTGCAAACCTATACACACTAACCTGGAGTAAGCATCATTGAACATCTTCTAAATTTCCACTTTCTCCCATCTTGATGACTTGACTGCCTGTGATCTTTATTCCTCTAGCTCTAGCAACAGAAGGCCTCATTCCCCCTCAAAGGACTCATCCTTTCTCCCTTGCTACTCCATATGCTTGGAACTACCTCCTAGAACACCTGTGTGATGCCACCTTTTACTTCCCTCAAATCCCTCCTCAAAACCCATCTTTTCCATAAAACCTTCAGCACATCTCCCAGTTTCCATGTCCTTTTGTAACTGAGCCTAAATTTGTTTAACTGGCGCAATAATACACTACTTTCCTGTTGACCCCTAACTCCACTCCTCCTGTGTTGAATTACAACATAAATTGCAAGCTCTTTGGGGCGAGGACTTGTATTCTACATAGTGCCATGCAAATTGATGGTGCTATTTGATAATAATATGCTGCATTGCAGCAGCAGCAGCATTTAATCTTGTATTCTGACCCAGTGTTGGTGTTATTATGGATGATTATTCAAGCACTAGGCCTCATTGGTATCACGTAGACCCAAAAGGTTGAGTTATTAAAGCTGCCATCACTCAGGACATATTGCAAACCAAAGTCATCTGCAGATAATTAAATGCAGTGAATGTGGACTAGCAGTTGTACTGAGCAAGACTTTACTGATTTAGCTGCATTTGCTGATTCTTAATTTCAAAATTAAGAGAGACACTCAATTAATTTAGGCTTTGATACATCTGTTGAACAGATCAACAAGCATCTGCTCGCTTGGGCAATTACTCCAGCAATTGCAAACTTTTCCATACAGGGAAAAAGAAAGTTATGGTATGTCTCTGTATTCACAACATCCTTCCAAAATCAGAATGTAGTATATAGGCACAGAGAGTAGATTTGTACATAATATATAGAATGATGGTACCATACCATACTTCTGTTTTAAGTCCTATAAAAAGGGTAGAAAGAACAAAATGGATGTTGAACACCAGGCTTAATTTGGTATGAAAATCAAGAAAGGAGTTGTGTTATTTTATTACCAAAGTAGAAAATTTAAAAAGGAACACAGTCTTATGCTTATTGAAGGGTTGTATATATACTATGATTCCATAGACAAGAAACTGTCTTCCTGAAAATCTCACATTCAGACTTATTTAGCTGTTTGTTTTTAAATCAGATTTCTAGTCCTCGTTGTGGCAACAGATGTGAAAATGTGCTGGTACTGTATGCAAAGGATTCTATAGGTCAGGCTTGCATAACCTGAATAGGTGCACACCTCTTTTGGTCGTAGTTTCCTACCAATAATTATCTTCCTGCTACCATAATTCATTGCCAAAAATAAAGCAAAATAAAAATTCTGAAACTGCCTCCCCCAACCTGCAAATCTTCTACAGCTGTCACTACTCCCAAACAGTTCAATTGTAAGCATGTTTACTCAGAAGTCCCACTAAATTCAATGAGATTTACTCCCAAGTGAAGTGCATATTGGATTGCAGCGTTAAAATGCTAGAAGGAAAGATTGGAGCTAGCAACCCAACAGCCTCACTGCATTTGACTCATTTGGAAAGCCACGATGGCTATGTTCTGTCTCCACTGTCTAATGCACTATGTCTCTGAATACCAATTGCTGGGAATCGCAGGTGGGCTGAACGTTGTTGTGCTCAAGTCCAGCTTTGGGGCTTCCCATAAGTATCTGATTTGCCACTGTGAGATGCTGAACTAAATGGGCCATTGACTTGATGCAGCAAGCTTGTTATGTTAATTTAAGTACTGAAATGTCAGAATGTTCTTGGGTCTACCATACCTTGCAGTTGTTGTAACCAGGTCGGGAGCAGATAACTGGGTCATGGAGGGAACAATATAGCACTGAATCTGGCATGCCTACGTGTGGTTTAAAAAAAAAGTTACCTTTTAATATACAAACTATGAAACCTTCACTGATAACTTTTTAATACTGTACATTGCTTATAAGCAACTGTGAGTGTATATAACTTATCATATCTGAATACAAAAACAACAGACAATTCATTTCCCCAGATACTATTTTATTCTCCTGACCAGGGAGGGGAAGTGGCAGCTACAAAAGCTCAACTTCATAGTGGCATGTAGGCTCTGGATTTTGATTTGATTAATGTTCCTTGCAGTTAATACTGTGCTGACAAAATGACAACTGACTTGCTCAACTTCTACACAAATATTCTCAGGGGACCTGACGCTTAAGCCTCCTTGGCGATAAAAACCACCCCCAGCCCAGAACAGAGCTTTAAAGGATAACAAACATAAAAATAAAAGAATGAACTGCTGCAACAAGAAGAGAGTGAAAGCTAAAGTATGGCCTCAAAGTGTAGCTCATTTATTGCTTTCAGCGCTGATGTCAGGGCAGGGCTTTGGTGCAGCAGTCCAGATCCCCACTCAAAACAACAAGTATGAAGGCCTCCAAATACAGTGGGGCGGGCCTACAACATTTTGATGTAAATAAAGCTATGCATGTTACCATCTAAAGAGGGGAAGGGGATAAGATCATTAAGCCCAGAATCTAAAGATACCTAAGTGCACCACTGATTGCTTTCAAACATTTTTAATGTAACAATGAGCAGAGGTTGCCAGAACTTTCTGAGAGAAGTCCTTCTGGGTAGAGATCCTTTTTGAAGTGCAGGGCAATTAAGATTTCCAGCTTAACTGCAATTCTGTGAGGCTTTGGTACCTAACTTTAATGCCTCCTGTGCTTTCTGTCAAATTAAATATATGCTAAAGGTGGATCAGTGATCAACATGCTGCATAAGGTATTATTAAATAGCTTTAAAACCATTTTAAAAGTCTTAGACGTTCTACAAAAAGAAAGTCAGGGGTTTTATCCTTGTAGTTGACTAAAAATATGATGGCAGTGCATTCAAAATTCCCCAGGTACACAATGTTTTCATATCCCATGACTGCTAAACTGATCGTATTAATTCAATCTGAGTTGTGATTCTGAGAAACCTTTTGGTGTATATAGTGCTTTAAAATCTATTTCATTGTGTCCTCATTTCCTGGCAGGTTGACCACTTGCAGTGGCCAACATAAAGAAAATCAGTTGACCAATGTGTGAACACATAAACAAACAATTTCAAACTGGGTTTGCACTCGTGTGCAACACTGATTCTGCCTGCAATAAGCTCCTTACACAAACATATAGCTATAACTTGCGAGCATCAATATGGTGGAATATAAAGGCATAGTACAATCTAGTTTCTGCTTGTCAGTGGCTTACAGAACTATTATGCCTTAATCCAGGGGTTGCCAAACTTTTTGGATTAGTGGGCACATTTGGAATTTTGAGAAAGTGCCATGCATGCCAGTCACAAAATGGCTGTTGTGGGGATGGGGCATAACATATCTGCCATTATCGGAAAGTGCAGAAAAAGAGCTAGGACCACGAAATGGTAAAAGCATGCCCTCTCCAACAGCTGTCCCACCAATGGGGAAAAGGCACCTACATCAACCATCACCATGGTTTGCTCATAGAGAGATCTTTGCACATCTCCTTTATTCAGAACAGGTGGGTGGGTGTCCAATGAAATGTGGGCATGTTTAACACATGCCCAATGTAGGAAAGGTTGAGCCAGTGCAAACAGGAACTGAGCAGGAACAGCAGTCTTTGTGCATTGTGGATTTATAAGGGGATATTTACTAAAACCTTTCATGGGTGCCATAGCAGGTACTGGTGGGCACACTGCCATTTGTACATGCTGTGTTGGTGATCCTTGCCTAAATCTAATACATTCCATCCGATTTCAAATACAATTTCCAATACTGTACTGAGTATTACATTCCATTTTCCAGTGTCCCACTGTATTACGGTAATACCTATGAACTTTCCAGTTCCTTCTTTATATTCCGCCAAGACTTCATGAAGTTCTGTCCTGCAACCAAACAGAGAAGCAAATTAGACCATTGGGGAAAGCCCTTTTCAGTCCTGTGGATAATTCATTTTTAGAATTCTACGTCTGAGGTAAAGTATTACTTTAAATGAGTATATAAGGGAATTCACACTACTGAATATAAAATGTTAAAGGTAAAGGGACCCCTGACAGTTAAGTCCAGTCGCGGACGACTCTGGGGTTGCAGTGCTCATCTCACTTTATTGGCCGAGGGAGACGGCGTACAGCTTCTGGGTCATGTGGCCAGCATGACTAAGCCACTTCTGGCGAACCAGAGCAGCACACGGAAACACAGTTTACCTTCCTGCCGGAGCAGTACCAATTTATCTACTTGCACTTTGCTGTGCTTTCGAACTGCTAGGTGGGCAGGAGCAGGGAGCAGGGATCGAACAATGGAAGCTCCCCCTGTTGCGGGGATTCGAACCGCTGACCTTCTGATCAGCAAGTCCTAGGCTCTGTGGTTTAACCCACAGCGCCTATAAACTGTCTATATGCAAGATATCCACAAAACACCAGCAGGTGACTGACTGTTTAACTGCCACATCACATTGTCTTAAAACATAGGTAACTCTGGAAATGAGGTTTTCTCTTTATATATAGAAACAGGATTGAAAAATGGTAGGATTTGACTGGTCAAGTCAGTGGACATTCTTTCTCATTTCATTTAACCAAAGTAGTGGCCTGACTGGGAGGAAAGGAGAAAATTCCACTCAGACTGGAGAGATGCCTTAGTTGCAAATAAAAAGGCAGTCTCAAGCCACAGTCAAGGCCAGAAAGTGGATCAGTCAGAAGTTGATGAGCTATGCACCAAGTTGACTCATACAGGGTCACAGCAAATAAGCTTCCTGCTGTCAGGTGGTCATGCAATATTGCCCAAAGACTTAAAAGTCATTGTGTCAATCATGTCTGAGGTTGCAATCCTACAGACACACTTATCTATAGAGTCCTATTGAGTTCAATGTTTACTACAGCTTAAAGTAAAGGTAAAGGGACCCCTGACCATTAGGTCCAGTCGTGACCGACTCTGGGGTTGCGCGCTCATCTCGCATTATTGGCCGAGGGAGCCGGCGTATAGCTTCCAGGTCATGTGGCCAGCATGATTAAGCCACTTCTGGCGAACCAGAGCAACACACGGAAACACCGTTTACCTTCCCACTGTAGCGGTTCCTATTTATCTATTTGCATTTTGACGTGCTTTCGAACTGCTAGGTTGGCAGGAGCTGGGACCGAGCAACGGGAGCTCACCCCATCACAGGGATTCGAACCTCTGACCTTCTGATCAGCAAGCTCTAGGCTCAGTGGTTTAACCCACAGCGCCACCTGGGTCCCTATTACTACAGCTTAGATATGTACAAGATTGCCCTGTTGGAATCTGATTCTATCACATCTGCAAGGACAAAGACAACAACATTATGCAATCAAAGATACACTACAAAAGAAACACGATCTAGTGATGCATAGTCTGCCTTGGCCTCATACAGCTGGACGAGCCCTATTTAAGGTACTGTTTTACACATAAAGGTATAATGACATAGATCCAAATTTTAACAGAAGAAAAATGCACTCACAATGCTGGAAGTGGAAGTTGTATAACTACAGGAATATCTTGTACCAACTGTAGATTGTCATGTGTCAGGTGTGGTGCTGATCCCATTTTGGTGTAAAGCAGACAACCTGGAATCTCCATAGATTGAATCCCTTTCCTACCAAGATTTGTCAGCGTGCCAAGACGACAGCCACCAACTACTTTGGAAAGGCAAAGTTTCATCTTCATTAACACAACTGAAAAGAGAGTAGCAAATTCACTCAGCCATATTTATCATGCAATACTTGCAACTATGTGCAGGGATAGTTCAATAATAAAGAACATGCTTTGCATGCAAAGTCCCAGGTTCAACCCCAACATCTCCTGATAGGACTTGGGGGGGGGGGGAACCGTTTGAAACATCAGAGAGCTGATGCCAGTCACTGTAGTGACAATCTTGAACTAGATAGATCAGTGGTCTGAGTAGGTATAAAGCATCTTTTTATTTCCCTAATTATCTAATTTTCACAATATCCATTTGGAAACTATCTGAACATCTAATTCCTCCTTTGTAAGAACAGTAGTCATATCAAACTACTAACAATGGCATAAAGACAAAGATATTATCACTAGGAAATCCTTCTGAGTAACAGAAACTGAAATGAGAAGTGTGCAAGAACACGGAATTGCATCTTAGAATGTTTGTTGTGAGATTCATTTTTCAAGCAGGAACCTACTTCATCATTTACTAAGGGCAAAGAAGTTGACTAAGGGGTTAAGATGTATTATTTTGGTAGTGGACTGTGCTAAGGTTGATGTAAAAGGCCCACATGTTATTGAACTTCAGTTCCCATCAGTCCCAACCAGTCCTTGTCAGTGACGGGAGCTACAGTCCAACATCATCTGAAAGACCACAAATAATAAACTGAAATAAACTATGGAGCACAAATATCCCTAAAGTGGGATATGTGAGTTCCCACTTTAAATATTATGTTAGCATTTCAAAGCACAAGTTATTCATATTTCTATGTGAACTAGTTCAGTGATAGCCAATGTGGTGCCCTCCATTTTTGGGGGCTACAATTCCCATCATACTCAGCCAACATGGCCAATGGTTAGGGATGATGGGAGTTTTAGTCCAAAAATTGGCTACCCCTGAACTCCTAGGGCCGATGTCATTGGAGATTCATGGCTAATCTCTCAATGTAATTTTCTGCTTCTAGAAGCAGGTGGGAGGGTGGGAGGGAAAAAAAGAGAGAGATGGATTAGGGCTATGGCACAGGAAGGAGTCCAACCATTTCCCTCATACTACAGCCCCAGTTCAAAGTTGCCTGTGGACATATTAGCCACAGGGATAGGGGAACATCACAAGCTTTTCTTTCCATTATAGCAGCGTTCATCTTCTTTTGATGACCTAAATTTTTAGCTATTATGAAAAGGGAGGGATGACATCTTTCTGTCCACTTTATCTACATCAAACATTATTTTATGCACCTCTGTCTTCCTCACAACCTTTTCTTTTTTTTTAAAAAAACCCTCAACACATACAGGATAGTCAGAAGTTCACTGCTTGCTGTAGTGCAGGGGTGTCAAACTCAAATTCATTGGGGGCCGCATCAGCAGTTTGGTCACCCTCAAAGGGCCGGTTGTGTCTGTAGGACTATGTGCCCACTCTTTATTATCATAAATTATTGTCACTGCATTCAATTATTACTGGTTTTTGTAATAATGTAAGCTCATTCCCGCCCCCACGCGGATCACATTCCTGCTTCGTGGCGCGTGTGTGGGAGGGGATGTAAACGAGGGAAATTTGAACAAAAGGTGGGGATTGACGGCTTCCGGGGGGGGGGGGGGGGGCTCAACTAAACCTTCGGCAGGAAGGAGAAAGCCACTGCTGGGATTAAAAACCTGCAGATGGAAAGAGGGCTTCCCTCTCCCGCCCTGCGCACACCCAAACCCCGCTAGGCAGGATGCCACACGCTGCAACCCACCCCATGCTTTGGAGAGGGGCAGGAACATGCGGTGCAGCGCCAACTCCCTGCTTTGCTTTTGCATCCTCCCTCCTCAGCGCCAGAGTCCCTTCCCCTCGCGCTAAGGGAGGGCAGCGGATTTCCTGAGGAGGAAGGCGGCGGCAGCCCCAGCGGACGTGCATCTTCGCCTCAGAGCTTCTCTTCCCCCCACCCGCGCTGTTGTCGTCTTCGCCGCCGCCTCTCCCTACCGGGACTGCAGGCAGAGGAGGCTTGAAAACCTCCCCCCCCCAAAAAAAAATTTCCTCCCACCTACTCAAACCACGAGGCGACTCCATCTGGAGCCCTACATCACGAGGGGCTGAGAGGAGGCGGCGGCAGAGCGGGAAGAGCAGGAACCCGTGCCGTCGTCGCCGCCTCCCTCCCGGCCGCCCCCCGGGGAGCAGCTCCACCGGAACTGAGAAGCCAAAGGGCGGCTCGGGGGTGGGGGGCAGAGCAAAAGCCAGGCACCCTCCCGAGTGTCTATGAGGAGAAAACGGGGGAAGGGGGAAGAGAAACCCGGCTCCATCAAGAGAGCGGCTGTTGCACTTCGCCTACTTCCCCCTCAGGCTCACTCCGCATCCCTTTCGCCCGCTCGCTCGCCCACCTCCCGGATGCAGCCGAGGAGAGGAAGGGAAGCGGCGGGCGGCGGCTCCCCAGTGCCGCCTCACTCGCTCTCGGAGACAACAGCAAAGCCCGCGCTGCTCTGTCCCGGCACCAACTTTGCCGGCGGCGCCTGTAGGGCTTTCCTACCTCCTCGGCGGGCTTCCTCCTCCTCCTCCTGCATCTCACTTCCCCGTCTGGCCGCTGTGCCACCGCCTCCCTCAGCCTCATTCGAAATTGAAATTCCCTGGCCAAGGCGGTCAGCACGGCTCCAGCGCCCCGGCCTCCGCCTGCAGCCTCGCCCCCGGTTTTGACCCTCGGCCAATCGCAGGCTCTAGAACTACTGTCAGCGGTTATTGTCAGAGGCGGCTACGCGGGCCACATGACGAGGTCTGGCGGGCCGGATTAGGCCCCCGGGCCTTGTGTTTGACACCCGTGCTGTAGTGCTTTAAGTGGAGGAAACACATAAGATCTCGATGGTCGCACTGATCACTAGAAAAACTGCCTTTTCTTCATCTCCGAGTCCCGGAAGCAGCTGCTGCCACGTTCCGTGTGGTTCATATATTAATGTATACAGTGGAAAACATGCCACGTAAATGGATGGCACTTGATAGGTGTCCACGTAGTAATAATAGCAGAGTATTCAAAATGCAACATCAACACCGGCAGAATCCCAGACTCGCCTGCTTCAGGCAGCAGGGGAGGACGCTCCTCCAAATAAAAAGGTCTCCTTGCGTACAGTAAACCAGCCCATCGGCTAAACGCAGCTTTCTTCTCCCCGAGGCGCCCGTTTAATCCCCACAAGGCGGAAGAGCCCCACACATTTAACGCCCACCACGCAACAAAATGAAGCGGCTGCAGTCCAGGACGGTACCCGCCGCCCTTATCCCAATTTAAACGAAACCAGAGAAGCTGCACCCGCTGGGCCACAAGCGCTTCACTCTCGCGCACGAGCTCCCACTCGGTACCTCAATTTAACTCCACGCGCCGGCCACTCGCTTCCGTCGCGGTCCTTCCCTGCTTCGCGCCCGGCGCACCAATCAAAACTGGCTTTCGTCATCACGAGGCGCCGGTTCTTGGGGAGGGTCCTGGAGCTGCGCCGCCGTTGCCATGGCGAAGCTAAAGGACGCCACGCTCTGGTCGCGCGCGGCAACCTGGGTCGCGTAGTTCGCTCTCGCCTTCTGCTATAGGCGCACGCTTGGGGCAGGGGAGGAAAGGACTTCGTTTCCCAGCATCCCTCAGAGCAAACGGGGGGGGGGTGAGAAGCGGGCTTCGGGGAAGGCAGGAAGGCGTCTGTCTCTAGCTTCGCCGATGGCGGTTATAAGACACAGACCTGAGTTGTACCGCTGGCGCCGCTTCAGCCAGTCGGCGTCTCGGCAGAAGGTAGGGATGAGGGATGTTGTGCTTCCTGCCTCCGCCAACCCAGGCAACTGTTCCAGCGTGGATCCCGTTATGGTTGGATGGGAAATAGGCAGAGAGGAGTTCTTCTCGCTCTCTCCTGGTCTCTGTTTATTGCATTTATATCCCACCATTTCCTCCGAGGAGCTCAAGGTGGTGAGCATGGTTCCACTGCACTCCTCATGCAATCTTCCCCACATCAACCCTGTGGGGTAGAATCGTAGGCTGCAGGTGGGCAGTGTAGCAACCAGCTGTGCCTTTTTCCAGGATCGAAACAATTGTCTATTTGTATGCCACTTTTCTATGGTAAACCATGCTCAAAGCGGCTCACAGCATCCACAATACAGTACTTAGAATCACAGAATTGTATAGTTGGAAGGGATTCCCCCCCCCTTGAGGCTCATCTAGTCCAACCCCCCTAGAGTCCACCACCTTCTGAGGGAGTCCAGATAGGTTAGGCTAAGAAGCATTGAGTGGACCAAGCTTCGGGGGTGAGTCACCCAGGTCCCACTCTGACTCTACACTAATGGTGAAGCTGAGTGGTGGGAGAGTTGTGATAGACAAAACAAATTATTTATTCTTGCAACACATAATTAAGCAATGAAACTGGTTGATGCTAGGTGTGTCAGTCCCATCCCCCCCCCCAAGCTTGGACTGCTTTCACAAATGAATGCAGGTTAAGGCTATCACTTACTACTAGTCAATGCTGCCACCAGGATCTGAGGCACTGTGGCTCTGAATACTAGTCACTAGGGTAAGTCTCAGAGTTCAGTACAGCTTACTTACCGGTACCCTTTAAGTGTGCTTAGAATGATTTCAACCTTAACCTTTCTAGGGGCTTGCAAAGACAGAGGTCTTTTAGTTTTACTTTAATATTAGTAGCTAGCTCAGTGCTAAACTATTGTAATGTTTCTCCCCCAGACAAAACTTGATCCTGACAATGTGGAGCACTGGATTAAGGTAAGGGAGAAGAAAGTGATGCATAACCTTCCTATTTATATGAGAGTAACACCTATTGTACTCAGTGGGCCTTTACTTCTGAATAATCATCCTGCATAAAATTAGACCAGTACTTACTTAGTGTCAAGGTATGCCACGTTTTGGAGTTAGTGGCTCCTCTTTGTATTTGGATCTATTTAATATACTGATTAATGAGCTGCTACACAAGCAGGTCTGAGCTGGTATCAGTAGCCTTAACTATGTAAACTGTGACTGAAATCTCTGCATTTCACTGTGCAGATTTTTTTCCTATGAGATTGTGACCCTTACATGAAGTAAGACAATGGGTCTTCCTACCCCAGTATTGTCTATTCTGACTGGAATAGCTACCTAAGGTGCCATGGAAAGAAACTTTGGACCTTACACATCTAAAGTGCCCTCCGTTCCCTCCTTCCCTGACTAATGTTTAATTTCAGGTAGGTAGCTGTGTTGGTCTGACGCAGTAAAAAAAAAAAAAAAGGTCCAGTAGCACCTTGTTCTGGTATAAGCTTTTGTGTGCATGAACACTTCCTGATACATATGTCTGTCATTCTCTTTCTTAGCAAGTGGAACAAGCATCTGAGTTTGCTGTTTCTGAGACGTTTTCATTAAAAAAGACATCTTATTCTCGAGGACTTCATGGCCCTGTGCTGGATTTGGAAACGGCAGACCAGCTGCAAGATCATGATGAGGCATATGTGGAAGGTATTGCCTAAATGTGATGCTGGTCTAGATTAATATATCTATATTCTTTAGCTACATTGCAGAAGACTTGCATTAGGTACACCTGAAGAATAGTGTGTGTCCGTGGGACTTTTGACATTTTTTTGTGGTGGTGGGGAGCAAAACTCCGCAGCACCCAAAGCCAAACTATATTACAAATGGATTTTTAGAGTTCCACTCTGAGATACGCCTGGAGGTTCCTGGGGTTTGGCTACCGATGTTTGTGTTTATTTCAGTACAACAGAATATATTTAAGGATCATGTCTAACAACTCAACCCTAACCATGTCTATTCAGAAGTAGCTCCTATTGAATTAAATGTGACTTGTACCCAGATAAGTGTAGTTAGGATGGCAATTCAAGTTATTTGTCGTTATGACTAAATGTTATAAACATATATGATAGCTTTAATGCAGTGGTTTTCACCCAGGTTGCCTTTAATGATGGACAGGCGTGCTGCGGGCAACACTGGCCTCTGTCCTGCTTTCCTTCCCTCCCTCCTCTGGTGCCCTCTTGCATCTCTGCCTCCCAAAGGTTTGCACAGCTATTTGTTGCAGCAGCCCTGGCTACAAGCTCCCCAGGTAAATGGTGCCTCTGGAGCTGCCCAGTGGGTACTTCCCAGGCCCCTGTGGGGCAGTGTGAGGAGGCCCCTCTCTTTCTGGTGGGGGGGGGGCAGCTCAGAGACCAGGGGCTGCAGCTGCCCAGAGGACTCCCAAGGAGAGGGGAGAAGAAAGGAGGCTGAGGGAACACTCCACAAGGGAGGGTGTTCGAAAAGGGGTGAGAGGCTGCCAACTCTGCAGGCAGGGGGTGACATAACTGAGCCCCACAGGGGTGCCACAGAAAGAATGTAGTTGGTCAAGGGAGCCATGAACTCAAAAAGCTTGAAAACCTCTGCTTTAATGCAAATGATGTAAAGTAACAAATTAAAAATTAGAATCTGATTAGTATTTTTATTACTGAATATTATACACTCCCTAAAATATCCAATGTAAACAATACCAACAGTAAAATAGAATACAAATCTAAGGCCAACTTAACTAAGAAGAGAGTATTAAAAGATTTACAACTAGAGCCTTACTTCCAAAAACATGTGTTCAGGCTTGAAGTGTTAAGCTGCTTTTGCTTTAGAATTTTAGTTTTATTTGCCACTTCTTATCCAATTAAAATCCATTGCTGCTTTCATCAATGTAGCCCAAGAGCTCCTTAATGATTGGATGAATTCAAAACTGAAGTTGGAACTTGCAGATGATCAAGAAGATGATGCTGAAAATCCACTGGCTCGTTCTCTTCCTCCCCAGGAGCCCCCCACTGGCTTTCAGAAGTATGAAAAATTTGATGGTGAGAACTTGCCTCAATTTTAAACTTGGATCTAGAGAATGTATAGTGATAATATTGAGTACCGTTTAATGGGAAATTGTCAAAATGAATAGAACATCCTTGCATTTATGTCTATGTTTATAGCTCAAGTACCAAGGAAGTCATGCAAAGTTTGTAGCGTTGTTTGGCTCTACATTAGTACGTTCTGCTCTGATATTAAAATGGCTCAGTTCGTGACATGAAGCAAATGTAACATTCAGATGGATCTGTATTCATCAATTAATATTGATCAAGTAATTTGGGTGTTCACTGATAACAAGCTTAAACAAGTGATAATAAATACCAAATACCTTATTTTGCATACTTGTAAAACCTTGTAAACCTTGTAAAACCTTGTAAAACCAGGGTACCTGAATTTTAACACAAGCAGGAAAATGAAAGAATGGTATGTTTAAAAAAATTTGGTGCCATTTCTGGATTGTTTTGCTTGGTATTTTAGATTTTTATGGTTATCTGGAAGATGAGATGGAAAATACAACAGTACAAGATATTCTGCGGGATCTACTGCAGAGTGAAGTTGTTGACAGTGGTATATTGGGAAGCCTTAGAACTGAAGAACTTAAGGAGAAAAGGAAGCCCAAAGACCCACGAATTACCATGGAATTAAGGCATAAACAGGTGAAGAAAAGGGGGTTTATTTTGCATGTCAAACTATTTTTATTTGGAAAATACAGCCTTAAGGCATGTACTATTGTAAGGTACAGTTGTAAAAAATAGTGTAGTGTTTCTTAAATGGTTTTGTTAAGTAAACTGTTTCCTGAGCCATGTATACTGCTGTAGTACAATTGAAGTTACTGGTGAATTGTTCTCCAACAATAGTGCTGTCTGTTTCCATGCATTTTAGAATACTACAACATAGGCCAATTACAGCATAACAGTGTATCCAGGACTTCTATTTACATTTGCCAGTTATAGAAGCAATGATTGCATGGAGATATCTGAGCAGTTCACTTGTGTCATCCACATAGTTATCATCCTTGATGGCAGTCAAGTGCTGGGGAGCATACATTAGTGGTGTTCTAGTTTTATTTCTCAGTGGATTTCCTGAACCTTGGTGTATTCTGGAAGGATTTCATGGAGAAACACAGTAGTCATGGCAAAGGTGTAGCTGCCCTGAAAGCAACACATCTACAACAATTTGTATACCATAGTTCTGTAGTTTAAAACAACAAAATATGATCTTGGTCTTGATTTTGTTTTTCAGGTAAAAGAGAATCGGCTGAGGAGACAGAAGGAGCAGGAGCTTCTGAAACAACAGAAGGCCCTGAAAAAATCGGCAATGTCAGAGGCCCAGAGGCAACTCCAAGAGGAGAACAAGAAGAAGGTTCTGAAAGCCAGGAGAGAAGAAGAAGAAATTCAGAAACAGATGGTGAAGCTGCGGAAAGAGTTTGTAGAAAGAAGGCATCTCATGGAAGAAGCCAGGAAAATGTAAGTTGAGGAAAACAAGAACTTGGCATTCAAATGCATTTTAGGTTCTGGGCACCACAGTTCAAGAAGGATATTGACAAGCTGGAACATGTCCAGAAGAGGGCAACCAAAATGGTCAAAGGCCTGGAAACGATGCCTTATGAGGAACGGCTTAGGGAGCTGGGTATGTTTAGCCTGGAGAAGAGAAGGTTAAGGGGTGATATGATAGCCATGTTCAAATATATAAAAGGATGTCATATAGAGGAGGGAGAAAGATTGTTTTCTGCTGCTCCAGAGAAGCGGACACGGAGCAACGGATTCAAACTACAAGAAAGAAAATTCCACCTAAACATTAGGAAGAACTTCCTGACAGTAAGAGCTGTTCGGCAGTGGTATTTGCTGCCAAGGAGTGTGGTGGAGTCTCCTTCTTTGGAGGTCTTTAAGCAGAGGCTTGACAGCCATCTGTCAGGAATGCTTTGATGGTGTTTCCTGCTTGGCAGGGGGTTGGACTGGATGGCCCTTGTGGTCTCTTCCAACTCTATGATTCTATGATTCTATGATTCTAGGTACCAGAGCACAGTCTGATAATGTGTAACGGAGCAAACATGCGGAAGTAAGTCTAAACCTGATCATAATTTGGATGGGAGATTCTTGGGAATCCCATGCATAAAACTTAAGAGTTCTGAGGGAGGAAGAAGGCATGATATATAAGCCACACATTTTAATAACTCATTCCTAAGTTATGTGAAGCTTCATCAGCTCCTGGAAACCATGAAGTTTCTTCAGATTTTTAGACCTGGAAAGCTGATTTTCCCCCCTTTCTGAGCTTGCAATTTGAAAAACTGGCCTAATATCATGTGTGCCCATTTATTTTTACTTATACTGTACAAATTAAATTAAAGGAAATTGCCCATTTGTGGTGTCATGCAGCTCTCATAAGTACTCTGAAATAAGTCCCACTATGCTCAATGGGACTTAGTTGCATAGTACTGAAACATTTTGGCATTTCTACAGTGGAGAGCAAACACTATTAGGTCCCCACAAAAGGCCACTTGAATCTTTTCATATGCTGTTATAAGATTATCACGCTTGGTGATTGGTTTGGTTATATGAACTTGTTGGTTAGGGCAAAATATACCACATGCACACCAATTTGCTGTCTCAAACATGCTTCACATGCAAAATTCAAAACCCTGTAGATGGAGGGTCCTTTATATTTGGTCACCTTAACTGCTCCTTTGGACTGCAGGGGCTTCTGCAGTGGTAGGTGGCTCGAGAAGACCATTCTCTGATGTTTGCTTCTTTAGGTAAGCATGGAATCCTTGGGAAGAATTCATTGTAGTGCTATGGCATTTGTTCCACCAGCACAAGCTTTTTTAGCTTGCCAGATGGAATGATGCTCCCCCTCTGTGCTGTTCTGGGGGTTCTCCTGAACCCCACCAAAGTCAGTTGGGGGGCATACAGGGAGAGGGGGGGTACAGGAATCCTTGTTGCGCTAGTGCAAGTACTTGTGTGGGCTTCTGCTATTGGGACTCATAAGTTGAATCTGTCCCTTAGTTTTTCTACATCATCTTTTTGAATGTCTACCCCATGACTAATGTATAGTGTATAATGTATAGTGAACCTCTGGCTGCCTTTATGCCACAAGAACCTTATATTGCTATGATTCCTATTGCTAAGTGGCATGTACAATACTGATTTTATGCAGTATACTTTTCACTGAGACAGATTTCCTTTTATACTTACATAAAAATTTCCTAACTGCAGGTAGCAGAACTATATTCCTTTGAGACCTGCAACTAATACAGGCATAGGATAGAGAGAGAAATGTAGCAATTACCTAATGAATCTTTGTAATGGACTCACAAACAGAGTTGGGCAACAGAAAAGGAAGTATATGAGAACTGGCTGACAGTGACATGAGATGACCATCACAGTCCCCTTATTCTCTACTATTTGCCTCTGGCCTCTCACAGATTGCTTTATTTTCAGGGAAAGAAAGAGGCACGATTTAAAAAAAATTAAGAGGCTGGTAGAAGTCGGCATGCCTCCTGTGCCAGTCCATCTGGATTGTGAGATAGAAGGACAAAGGAATGAGAAACAAACTGGGATGCAGGAGCTGCTGAGCAAAATTGACATTGCAAATCAGAAGGTGAGAACATTCATTATCTGTTTTCAGCACTTTGAGCCAGATGTGTCTCAGCGATAGTAATGGGTCAGCTCTCTGTAAACCGAGAAACCAACTCCCCGTGTCAGGCTGACCTAGATCTACTGAAGATTGAGATCCCAATATATATATATTTACAAGATGTGAGGAGAGCAAGACTATTCATCATAGTGAGCAGTTGAGTGGCAAGAGCTAAGATTTGCCATGAAAACTACCCAGCCGTTTAGTTTATACCTGGAAATAGAACACAGTGTCACATTGGCTGTGTCACAGATGGTTTTGAATCTCCTTTGCAGGAAGACTGTGTGAACTTTTCTTGCAGCTGATACTGCACTGTTGAGGTTTGGTGTTGAAAATGGCAGTGCATGGCTATATCATTTGTTTGTGCACTTAAAGAGAAGGCTAGAACAGTAAATAGGGGAGAATGCATAATAACAGACCCAGGCTGCAATCTTAAACTCACTTATTAGAGAGTAAATCTCATTGAAATATAATCAGACTTCCTTCTTAATACAAATGCATAGGATTGTACTGTAAATTGCTATTTGGGAATAATACTTGTTCTGCTTTGACTTTCTTGAAGGCCAGTGCACACCAATTAGTGACTCCTAGCTGTGTGCCTTATGGGGCTGCTGCAATTTATTTATTAAAAGCATTATACTGACCCTTTCCAAAAAATGTCCATGGTAGCTAATGTTGTGTTTTTAGTAAAGAAGAAAATAGCATATAAATTATTGAGCCAAGCAGCCAGCCCCTAAAGCATCATCATCATCCTCATTTAAAAATCATTTAAATGCAGTTAGATGCAATTTCCCATAGAACAGTATAAGTGATATGTGGAATTGTGATGATACTTGAGAAAAACACATGTACTGTAATAGTACTGGAAGTTGAAGAGGTAGGCAGTATATTTGTTTTAAAAAAATTCTAAAGATCTTTCAATTTGGTTTTTTTAATAAGGGAGAACTTAGAACAAGTGAATTTGGGAGAGAAAATAAGAATCCTTTGGTTCTGTAACACAGAGGTATTCTAGAAAAGGTAAAAGGGAAAGTCAGTTCCGAAGGCAAAGTGTGAAAAGAGAAGTTTGTTTTCCTGTTAATCAACCTTCTATTGTCAGCAAAACTCTGAAGACTAAAAATATAAAGAAAATAGGAGATGATAGGATCAGAACAGTAGAAGTGATGGAACATTATTACTTCATTTGTCATTTACCTCCCTTGAAGCACCTCAAAGCAATTTTTGCAATGCAATTGAAACGTATTAAAAAATTGTATGATCTACTTGAGATTCCTGCATTTCAAAGGAGCAGACTAGATGACCCTCTGGGTCCCTTCTAACGCTACAGTTCTCTGATTCTATAAAAACGATTTCAAATCCAGTACTGATACCAACTGCGATAAAGATCTCCACTTAGAAGGTTTGTTGAAGGAGGAAAGCTATCGTATAGTTACTTGATTTCATAACCATCCCCAATGCAGTGCCTACGGAAGTATTTCTCTGCCTGGTACAAGCTTATTCTGGATCTCAGGATTAAGATGGGAAAAGCAAGGGCCCTTGCTGACTGGAAGTGCCAGCTGAAGACCTTGCGAGCCTGGAGAGATTACACATGGTCTCAGAAGTTAGAGCAGGAGACTAAAAAACTGGAGAACCAGCTTCGCAATCAGAACAGGTAGCAGCATTTAACACTCCCCCTCCCCCCCCCCGGATGTTGATAGTATGAGGAAAATATTTGCTGCTGTTTGCGTGTGGCATTAACATTTGAAATATGACAGGGGTGTGGAACTGGATCTGGCCAATTCCAGAAGTGGCTAGCTCTCCATGGCCCCTTTGACAGGTGGATGGGGCTGCCCACTTGTCAGGCACATCAGCTGATTGAAACTTTAAGGTGCTCTCCTGGTTCTTCCTTTGCAGCTACTGCTTGAACTGCGAAAGAGTAGGCTTCCTTTGAACCCATGGCTTGAATTTTTTTTAAAAAATCAAGTCTCTGCTACAAAGGAAGAACCAGGAGCTCACCTAGTGTGTGTTCCTGAGCCTTCCTTTTGAGTTTGGCACCACAGCTTTTACCTGTCTTATGCCTGATGACATCGTGCAGCGTTGGGTGATGGACAAGGTTTTGTAGTTTGAGACAAACCATGTTGCAGGCCAAATGGGGAGGCCTGACTTTCCTAGGGGGAAACAAAAGAGGAAGGAGAGAGAGGTGGATGCAGGGAAATATGGAGTGGTACTCAACTAAATTGTAGTAAGGGTCAGTGAAATTAATGAGCGTGACTAAGTTGATTTCAATAGGTCTCTGAGTAAAACGTAGCTGCAGTGTTTGATATCTGCTTAAAAATAAAGGCCTCACTTTCCTGTTGCTCCTTTAACAAGCCCAAAAGAACTTCTGATAAATATTATTCAGCTCTAGTTTTCCCTGTTCTTCTTGGCCCTTCTGACATGAACATGATCTCAAAGTCTTGATAAGTCAAATCTATAATGGATGAATTTATTGTTCCATTGATTGTCCCAGAAACTAAATTAGGAATCCATTAACTTAACAAGAGCTAGGCAAAGTGCATCTGATCTGGGCCACTCAGGCTTACAGTGCTGCTGGTCGTTATGAAGAAAAGTTGCATACTTTACATCTGCCACCTTTGGCCTAATGCCTTAACTGGTTAATATGCTGCTGATACAGCTCTTATTAGCAGCAGCCTCTGATTGTAACAGAGATTGCAAAACAACAAGCAGGAAAATATATTAAGTAGTTAGTAAGAAGTAATTGTATTTAAAAACAACAACCACACCAACCAATAATATTCTTCTTTCTTTGGCGATCACTTGTAGCCGAGTAAGATTGTCTTCTATAAACACATTTTTAAAAGTGAGTCCATAAGTGACTGTGGACGCCAATTCTGGATTCACACGTGCTTCCACAGCGGGGACATAGGTTTCCAGGCGGGCGTTGATCATGGTGAGGATTTGCCAAGCATGCCTACCTCTTAGTGTGTTTCTCCCTTGTGTCCTGAGTTCAAGCGCCTTCAAAGCTCATGACACCTTTGGTAAAGGCTGTTCTCCAATCGGAGCACTAGCAAGCCAGTGTTTCCCAGTTGTTGGTGTTTATACTACATTTTATAATATAAGCCTATATTGGCTATCGTGCCTTTTTACAGCAGTAGTAATCCAATCAATTGTCAACCATTCTAAAATCTATGCTAAAATTCTAAAATAGAGTGGGGTAGACACACATCCTCCTAATCTGAGGAGTTTGCAATTGATTTTAATGAACATTTATTTTTAGGGGGAAACAGTTGGCTATAGAATTTAATCGGAAGTGCATTTTGCGCCATTATTTTGCTGAATGGCATTGCTGGAGCCGAACAGAGGTGGAAAAGAGAGAACTACAATTGAAAAAGGAGGATACAAGGAGGAAAATGGCAAAGCTGTTAGAGGAAGTGGCACTGGGGAAACTTGCTACAGACTGCTCCCAGGATGCCAAGAGAACTCATGAGTCAAAAGAAGCTTGGGATCAACCCGTGAGTCCTACAGAGGTAAACTGATTTTGCATTGTGCTTTTTCTCTCACAAACACATACTTCATCATCATCACTCCCAAACATAGTGTGAAACCTCCCTTCCTATGGAACTAAAGCACACATCCTATGGTGCAGAATTTCTCATGTACCTTCAGAACTCAGATGTTCCTGACTGCCTTTCATTAGTAGTGTTTTATGCTGTTGATTCTCAAGCTCCTGGTTCCCTGCGGTACTGATTTTTTATGGTTTGATGCTTCAAATGTATCTCAGTGTATTTTATCTCGCTGTTGTACATTACCATGTGAGGGCTGTGCCCTGAAATAGAATGGCTAATGTGTCCCTCCAGATGTAACCATTAGCCATGCTGAGTAGGGTTGTTGAGAGTCGGAGTCCAACAACATTTGGGGGCAACAAGTTAGCACCCCTTCTCCAAATGGGGGCCTATAAATACTTCAAATAAATATAAAATAGAGATTGGCAGCTGACTAAACTGGGTCAAATCTGGATTCCTGTGTCACATCACTTGGCTCCCCAGTTGCCAATCATGTATGCAAAAGAGGAATATGAATAACTGCATCTGTGACAAGGAGGCTCCATTTCAAGTGGCTTGGTGGATGGTACACAAAGCCTTGGCCTGTCATACCCAACTCCCTTCTCAAAGTGACTTGGGCAGAACTACATTCACTGATCAAGAAATGGAGCAGCTGTAAATAAAGTGATTCCTTCAGGTTTTCCCATAGCCAGTTCTAAAGTAAACAAAAAACAAAACCAAAAAAACAGGGTGGCATTCTTGCATTCAAATAAATATAGGGACTCTCTTTTCATAGTTGCAGGGACACTAGAGGGAAGGTTTGTGTGAGCTCTGGACCTCTATCCAGTTTGACTTCCTGTAGAATCCTGGGGGCCAATTCACAAACAAGCAGCCTGAGGCAAACACAAAGTCTCCAAGTGCATAGCCAGAGCAGTTTTACCAACACAGGAAAGTTACACCTGCCCCCTTTCTTATGAAAGTAAATAGATTCTCCGGTATGCATACCTAGTATATAGGCTCAGTAAATAGTTGATAACAATAGTTACAAAATGCAGAACTCACACGTAGGCCAGAGGTGTGCTAGCAAGATTCTTCTCCTGCATCCTCTTTCACCACCACCCCGCCAAAAAACAAACAAACTAGGAACAGATTGCAGGCATTGCAGTAAAGACAAACTTGGCATAATATCAAAGGGAGTTGTGTCTGGTGCACTGGAAGGACTTGTGTGTTGTGTATGCCTCAATGAGCATTTATTGGAAGTTCTCAAAAAAGCATGGAGCAAATAAACACACATGCTTTCCGCCATTGCTGACTATTCTTTAGGGTCCCAGTCTTCCATCTTTTAGGTTTTCAAGAATTTTCCTGTCTTTGTAGGAAAATGACTGTGGGAAACTTGGTTTTCTAAACACCATGAAGGAATAATATTTCTCTAGGAGATGACAGCCTCTGGAATCAGCTGCTATGGAAATAGTTACAGCTTCATATAACATATAACAAATGTTTGTTCAGTGAGAACTGAGACCTTAATTTTTATAATTAATGTAGGCTTTGTCCTTCCTTTCCAGGTGGCTACAATACCCTGTTTACAGGATGATCCCAGAATAGCAAATGTAGAAAGAGCAAACTCCTGCTCTCCAGAGACAAGTCAAAAACATGATAGTCATTCTCCAAAGCAGCCCAAATGGGCATGGCAAGTCACCCTGAAGCATGCTGCTTTGAATGCTCAAGATCGAGCAGTGTTTGGTAACCGAGCAAGAAGTTCCTTGCAGCATCTTGAACCACCAAAACAAAAAATGTCCTCTGTCTTAAGTGGTCCCCTGGAGCACCGCCATGCCTTCCAACAGCAACTGATTGAAGAGCAGAAACGGCAGCTCCAAGAGCAGCAAGAACTAATCCTTAGACTTCAGGAAAATGAGAGACTAAAGAAGGCCAAGGAGGAAGCTGAACAAGCCACAGCAGTTACCAAGGCACTTAACAACCAGGCACCAAAAACTAGGGAAGGAAAGCAGTTGAGAGAGAGCCAATTAAGTGACAAGAATACAAAGTCTTTAAGGTACAGAGCTAAGAGTACAAAGATCCAATTATCTGATGGCTACACAATGTCCTGTTGGGACAGCAGGCTTTGAGACAATACCATGATGTTTCTAAACATATCTGATAGCTCATTAGGGAGTGAAATGGCCAAATATGATGCAGGTTGATCCTTCTGTCTTCCTTTGTTATTATTTGAGTACTGTTAATTGATTCCTCCCCCTAATAATAGCTTTAATATAGGATTATAATGCTGTAAATAGCAGAATCCTTTGAAAGATCTCTGCGTACTTTACAAATTATGAAGAGGCATACATTAGCAAAGCCCACGTTTATTGTTCTGTTTTGCATTAAAGTGAGTCTCCACATTTAAGACTGCTTATCGTTCTTTCTTGTTCTACGCAGTGAGCTGGTTCACACATAACACTAAGCCAAGTTACTGTTTAGCATGAACACTAGTTCCAGAGAGGAGATTGTAGCTCCTTTACTCCTCCTCATCTCCTGCTGCTTTGCTATGAGCCAAGCTATGGTTTGGCTTAAGTTGCCATCTGAACCCTGGCCTTATGGTTTGCCTCACTCTAGAAAAACCACAAGCTGTAACCAAAGCTTGTTCTTAGGTTTGCTGCATGAAATGATGCCACTGCTGTACAAAGGCAGGAAAAATATGGTATTGAGTCCTGTCATTCAACCCATTGATCCATTGGGTTGAATGACAGGACTCAATACCATACCCATTGCTAATAGGGTCATTTAAATTGGTCATGTCCATTCATGTCCATTCATTTTTCACTTTCTTTCAGATTAGAAAATTACCAGCCAGCTATCGAAAGCAAGAGGAGCCTGAAAGTGCTGTCCACACCACATCCCTTACTCAAAGGTATATTATTGATGTGGATTCTCCTACACTTGATGGAGCCTTTTCCTTGGATACTTAGGGGAAGGTGTAGTAAAATATGAGACCTGTTGTTACGGAGAAAATACCACCATTTTAAACACCACTATTTCAGGGGTCTCAGGGCCCTACAATTTTGTAAATGGAACTCTGCATTCTTTATGTCACTGTGCTTCACTTGTTCTAATTGTTGTACCCCTTATTGTGCAATTCTTTAGCAATGGAGGAGAGAGCAATTCAGCGTGCAGAAAGGAGAAGGGAACTGGAAGAAGCAAAGAAAAAACGAGAAGAGGAGAAGTTGGTAAGTAAAGTTGAATGGTGGCTTAAACCAATACAGGTTGGTTGGTTGGTTGGTTGGTTTTTTAACCAATATGCTGCTAAATCAAAAGGCCAAGTCCAATTTGTTAATTAAAAATGAAAATCAAGTGAATTTAAGGCACACAAGTACTGAAATTGATATTGTCAGGGAGTTGTTGCAGCTACTCCCGAGTAAAGACGCTCCAGTCCATTGTCTTTCAAGGTTTTATTGTGCATGCTATTTACAGTGCAGAGATAGCAAAAAACATGACTGCCTAGTCACTCTCAGAACCTGGCAATGGCGCCTGTCGGCTTCGGGGCCAACATAATAACATGGGCACCCCGAAACGCCGCCCCTTCACCCTGCGTTTGGGCGCACACCTCAATTCGGGCACCGGAAGGAGCGGTGTCCCTTCTTCCCCTTGCTGGCTGGGACGGTGCCTGGGTTCCGACGCCTCTCTGAGCTGGTCAGAGTGGTGCAGGGGCTCTGATACGTCACTGAGCCCTTCTTCCACCGTCTGTTCCCCAGAGCATTGCCAGGGCTCTGATGCCTCACTGAGCCTTCCCCCTTCCATTCTGCTTTCCCCTGACCCACTGCTAGGGCTGTCGCTGGTCAAAGTGCTGGTCAGGATGATGGGGGGGAGGCTCCCTGTAGGGAGTCCCCCTGACAGATATGCTCCACAGCAATATAAGAACTGACTTGCTGGGTCTGACGAAAGTCCATCTAGTTTATTTAGTTCTATATTCTGTCTCCAAAAGTGATCAACCAGATGCCTCTGAGAAACAGGATAGTGATCACTCTGTCCTCTTCTTTGTCCCTAACATCTTAGAAATATCCAATCTCTGAATAACTAGTTGTTATGGCTAACAACTGTTAGACTGCTGTCCAGCCATTATTCTGAGAAACCGAAGCATGCACCAGTCTGATGCAAGGAATTTATCATAATTTATCCTATCCTGTTCCTGTGTGTATCGTAACTTAATAGCCCTGGGGCATTGACTGTATATGGCAAAGTGAGCAATTCATGGCCCTCAGGGCTTTCCACAGGGCCCATATGATGGTGACGAGTTCTTTACACTTACACACACAGAGCCCCTCAATATCAAATATTGTGCTGGGTGGGGAGGCTTTTGATGGGTTGGGGTGTCATTGTGAATGAAAAGGAAGGCACACAAGGAAAGTCATCCCCCATATGCTTTCCTCCCATGCAAATTGTGCTCGACAGTCAGATAGGAGTGCAGCCTCTTCCTGCTGGGGTGGGGAGGAGTCTGCTCTTCCTGGGAGAGGTGGGGATGGGTGAGTTCTAAATAATATATATTTAGATTATTCTGCTCAGACCAGCATGTGAGACATCTGCTTGATGGGTTGTATGTCCCCATTTGCCTAGGCAGGGATCATGTGACTTAATATATCATCTTTCCTCCTCCTAGTTTCCCTCATCTCTGCCTTCCCCCAAGCAGGTGTGTGTAGCCCCTCTCTCTCCTACTTCCGCCTTGCACTTCATTTGTTTCCCTCAGCTTTGTCTTTATCTGTTTACTGTGCTCTAGTGTTCCCTTTTTAAGCTGTGTAGCTTGCTTCTCAAAAATTAAAAAATCCTTACCTCCCCCCACCCCCACTCCTCTCAACTTCATTCTTTCTGCTGCTGTGGTGCCTGCAAGTGGAGTGGGGGGAAGCCTCTCATGTTGAGAGAACTGCTTCAAGCTGAACTGCTGCTAAGAACCCTTCCAACAAAGCCTCCGCTCAGCATTCCAGCACTTAAATGCTGCCTGCCACAAAGCTGCCTCCTGTGGCTCCTCTGTACCAAAAGCGATTCTTCAGGTAGACTTAGCGGCTTCCTGCCATGAGTTGTAGAGCCACTCTTCACAACTGGAAGGAAAGTCACTCAGCAGACAAAAGAGGCAAGTTCTCCTGCTCCCTGCTTTAGCTGTTGTCCCACCACCTAGGAGGGTACAAAACAGCCAATTCTCCTACCAGCACCAAAACATGATTTTCCACTCATGGAGCAGAGGCCGCTTTCTCTAAACAGCATGGATTTCAATGTCAGCTATTTACCAGAGGTCCTCAAATGGCTCAGTAAGTTCAGTGATTCCTGTTTCTGTTGTTCAGTCAAAGCCAGCCAGCTGTAATAGCACAGGTTCCCAACATCTCTGCAGATGCCTCTCCTTTTTCCAAAATAATTTTCTTTGTGGCTTTTATTTGTTGCTGGTTATTATTTCAATGGAATAAAATTCAGAAAGTATCTTAGGCACAAAAGCTGTTCTAGGCAATTGTCCTCTTCTTTTTCTGTACCACAGAAGGAAGACCAGAAAAAGACTAAAAAGGCTGCTAAGTGCCCTCACTCAAGAGGTTCAGCTTCTTCTCAAGGCTCCAGACCCAGGAAGCAGAACTCTCCCTGGCAACAGGGTCTACTTAGGCTTCCTCCCTTCCACTGCTGGCCTACGTTTCAGCGTGAGATCACCCCCTACTTGCTTTGCACCCCCTAATTTCTTCTGCCTCTAAAGAGCAGCTCCTCTCTTAGGGGTCACTCCTGTATGACCCAGCATGGTTCAGTCTAGTCGCTCAAAACTCAAGCACCATTTTAGACTCTGGTTAATTGTGTCAGGTGATTGACCGTCTGTGCTGGCATAGCGAGATGTCCAGCGCAAGGCTTCCTCTCATTCTCTCATTCCATTGGGAACAGATTGCACAATTTTGTGTTTATACTTCTTACTTGGATCTTGCTTAATGACTTAATGGGAGCTTTGTCACAGATGGAAAAACTGGAGGGGAAACCGGAGAGAAGATGACATATTAAAGCAGGCTTCCTCATACTGTACTTGGCCCTACAGATGTTTTGGGACTACAATTCCTATCATCCCTGACCACTGGTCCTGCTAGCTAGGGATCATGGGAGTTGTAGGCCAAAAACATCTGGAGGGCCGAGTTTGAGGAAGCCTGTATTAAAGCTTAAAGTCACACGGTCCCTGCCTGGGTGGATTGGGACAGCCCATCAAGCGGGTGTCTCATTACGCCAGCCCAGAAGGGCCCATTCATGGTAAGTGAACTAGTGTTCCATTCTATCCATTTTAAGGCCCAGATGCAAGCCGAGGAAGAACAACATCGGAGGCAAGAAGCAGCAGAGAAGGAGGCTCAGTTGCAGAAGAGGCAAGAGGAGCGGAGACTGCAGAAAGTGGTGAGCAGAATATTGTACTTGCTTCTCCCAGTTCCGGCACTTGACAGCACTAATCATCCATGGATGTTTGGTGTCACTTTGGAAAGGTAGGAGAAGGCAGCCTGCAAATGTAATGGGCTGTTCAGAGGTTGGGGGGAGGATCCACAGAGGTGGGGCAGGGAAAAACTGTACTGTTGATCACTGTTTGAAGCGATAACCATGACCCCCTGTAGAACAAATTCCTCAGGAAAATGCTCTCGCTCCCCAATGGGACCCCAGCTGCTCTTCTCCGCGTGGAAGCGGACGTGACAACAATAAGGGCTAGAACTGACTATATGTGTCTAAACTATGTGAAAAGACTTTAATCTCTCTCAGAGGAGAGATTCCCCGCTATGGCCCACACAGAACGGGAACAGACCAAATGTTGGAAGCATGGCATCCAATGCCTCGACCCAATATCAATTACAAGATCTTCAGGTGATCAAGAAAATGGATAAGAGACACTTAAGAGATTGTCTCTTCAGGTCCAATGCAGAAAGGGATTTAACCACGATTGCCTCTACCAAAAGTTCACCATGGTTCCCACTTATCAAAACGGAGCACACCCGAGCTAGTTATTTGACAAAGCTCCCACTTGCCGTACTAAGAATCGCTTTTACAGAATTACGATTCCAATCGATGCCTTCAGCAAAGTACAGTACAAGGAGAGACTTTGTGTGGGCAACCTTGTGTAGAGGACCTGTAAACAATGCCCACTATATATAGAACCAAGAGACCGTTTTATAAAAACTGGTGGTCTGTTCAAAATGGTTTCCATCCCTCCATAAAAATATGCAATAATTGCACCTGTCATGCTGAGAATTGCTGTTCACTGGTAACTTACAGGTAAGTGTGTGAGGGACAGGGGATATCGCGAAGTCCCTCCCCTCCTGAGTTCAAGCCCATCCCCGAGCACAGGGGAAAGCAGAGAGAGTTCCGATTCCAATGGGGAAGCAGGAAGTCGTGTCCGAGGCTCAGGCAAGGTAGAGGAGCCAGGGTCCCAGGTGGGACAGGAAGGGGCGAATAAGGGGGGGAGACCCATCCCCCCAACTCCGGAATTACGCAGAAAGAGGAGGGGAAAGAGGATGGGTCTGCCAAAGCTTTTGTGTTGGAGAAAGACGCGCCAAAAGCCATTCGGAGGTTCTGGAACCGACTGACCACATCATTCCGTGTAAATAGCAATGACTTCAGCACTGTAAATACGCAGCACCAATAAAAGAATAAAATGCAGAGCTGCGTAGCGTCGTTACTCTGAAGTAGCCCACTCCGGCCACTGTGACAGCAACCTCCGAATCCTTTTTGGGGCTACTTTGGAGTTGCCGGGATGAGCGTGTCAGAGGCGGAGAGATGGCGGCAGATCGCGGAGCAAGCCCAGCAAGAACTGCAGCAGCTGTCGCTGCAGGCGCAGGGGGAATTGAAGGCAGCTAAAGAAGAGACTAAGAAGGTCCAGGACGACCGGCTACAACTTGCGGAACAGGTGAGAGCGCTACAGGAAAGAGAGCAGGAATTAAGGGCGGTGGCGGTAGACCTCCAAAACAAGCTGGATGCAGAGAAAAACAAGGCGGGAGGGGCACCCCAAGTCCAAGTGCTGCCAGGAAGGAGAGCCGGGACCCTAGTAAGCAAGTTCAATGGAGACCCGAGGGAATATCAGGGCTTTGAGACTGAGATTGTGTATGCTCTTGAGCTGCACCACGATGAGTTCCCTGATGATGAGCACAGGGTAGCGTTTATTGTGGAGCACCTTACCGGGGCAGCCAGGGAGTGGCTAAGACCGTTAATCGCAACAAAGAATCCTTGCATGAAGAATGTCAAACTATTTCTAGAAGGTTTGAAAACGATGTATTCGTCCGATAGTCATATGGACCAGACTAAGGAGGAACTTCATAATTTACGCCAAGGAAATATGACAGTTCGCGCGTATTGGGCGAAATTCACCATGCTGGTGCACAGATTGGGGTGGGAACTAGAGTCACCCCCAATGCAAGCGGCGTTCTACTTGGGGTTGCATGAGGAGGTGAAGGATGAGCTCTCGAGAGGTCCAAAGCCCAGTAATATGGATCAGCTGAGCAAAGCGGCTCTGGCGGTGGGGGTGAGACAGGAATCCCGGTGGAGCGACAAGCAAGCAACGCGCGCAAAGCGGGCTTGGTTCCCACGGTCGCAGGAGAAGCCACTCCCCCAACAACCCTTTCAAGCCACACCTGGGGCCAGCCAGGACCAGGAACCCATGCAAATTGATAGCGCGCGCGCGCGGGCTTTTCAAACCCCAGCGGCGCCAAGACGCAAGGAGGGAAGGGGTGGGAATTGCTTTCTCTGCAACTCCCCCCAGCATCTCGTCAGAGACTGCCCACATCGCAGGGAGTGGCAAGGAAAGGCGGGAACGGTTGTGCCCTCCCCCACTGACGCAGCACCACAGCAGGGAAACGGGAAAGCCTGGCTGCAGGAGACAAGGGGCAGCAGCCAGGCACAGTCAGCAGACAACAGCCCCAGCCCACCCACCCGCACAGAGAGGAGCAGAGCCAGCCCACCCCTCCCAGAGCAGGAGTGGTTCTAGAAGTGACGCTCACGCTCCCAAATGGCTATCCCCTGACGGTCCTCGCCCTAATTGACAGTGGGGCGTCAGCGAACTTCTTCTCGAGAAACTTTGCAGAAGAGCACCAGATCCAGCTTCTGCAGCTGGATTTTCCTCTGCACGTGGCGACCATTGACGGCAGAGAGCTGCTGGGAGGGGCCATCACTCATCAAACCCTCCCCATGAAAATGACGGTGGGAAGGCACTCCGAGACACTGGCATTCAACGTCACCACCATCTCAGACCCCCCCATCGTTTTGGGCATGAGCTGGCTGGCGCGCCACGACCCCTCCATCAGTTGGCACCAGAGATGCATCACTTTTGGATCGGACTTTTGCCTGGAACATTGCATGCAGCACCAACCAGGGGAGGGGCCTCCGATAGCCACGGTGGCCACCATGCACGTCAAAGGGGGTGAGGCGATACCCAAGCCGTACTGGGACCTGCAGGAGGTCTTCAGCGAAGCGGAGTCCGACCACCTACCCCCACACAGGCCTTTTGACTGCCAGATCAACCTGGTGCCAGGGGCAACTATACCCCCAGCCAAGCTGTACGCCATGTCAGACCAGGAACTGGAGGATCTGCGCGCTTTCATCGACAAGAACCTCAAGCGGGGGTTCATCAGAGAAAGCAAGGCAGCAGGGGGCAGCCCGGTCTTCTGGGTGGACAAGAAAGACACGCAACAGCGCCGTCTGGTGGTGGATTTTAGACGGCTGAATTCAGTGACAGAGCCAGTGGCTTTCCCCATGCCCAGAGTGGACGATCTCCTGACAGCGGCACGCAGGGGCAAGATTTTCACCAAGCTAGACCTGAGGGGGGCGTACAACTTGATCAGAATCCGGGAAGGCGATGAGTGGAAAACCACGATGTTCACGCCTCTGGGCTCTTTTGAATATCTGGTGATGCCCTTCGGGTTGCAAGGGGGCTCAGCATGCTTCCAGGCCTTCATGCACCACGTCCTGGGGTCCCTCCTCTTCCGGAAATGCTTGGTCTTCCTGGATGACATCCTTATCTATTCCGATGACCCAGTGCAGCATGTGAAAGATGTCAGGGAGGTGTTGCAGCGCCTGAAGGAGAACCACCTGTATGTGAAGCTGGAGAAGTGCAAGTTTCACACCAAGGAGGTGGACTTCCTGGGCTACAAGCTGTCAGACAAGGGGCTGGCGATGGACAAGGACAAGGTGCAGGCCATCCTGGACTAGCACAGCCCCAGGACGCGCAAAGATGCCCAACGCCTACTAGGCTTCGCCAACTTCTACAGGAAGTTCATCAAGAACTTCTCTCGCGTTACGGCTCCCATCACTGACTGCCTGAGAGGCAAGCAGAAGTTCAGGTGGACACCAGAGGCGCAAGCAGCGTTCGAAAGCCTCAAGAGGGTGTTCGCCTCAGACCAGAACCTGTTCCACGTGGTTCAGGACGCGCCCCTACGCGTGGAGACAGATGCTTCTGATAAAGCTGTGGGCGCCATTTTTTTGCAACTGGACGCCAACAGAGAGTGGAGACCCTGTGCCTTCTTCTCCAGGAAGTTGACCCAGCCAGAGCGAAACTACACGGTGTTTGATCGGGAACTTCTTGCGATCCACGCTGCGTTCCAGCACTGGAGACACTTCCTGGTGGGCGCCAAGCACCCCATCCAGGTGTGCACAGACCACAAGAACCTGGAGTTCTGGAGAACTGCCAGGGTGCTCAACCAGCGGCAGATACGGTGGGCAGAGTTCTTCTCGAACTTCAACTTCTCCATACACTACATCCCGGGAGAGCAGAATGTCAGGGCGGATGCCCTCTCCCGCAAGCCAGAGTACATGGAGGAGGAGGCGCCACCGGCACCCAGGCACATTTTCCCCCCGTCAGCATGGTCCTGCGGAGCAGCAGTGGTGAGCGAGGCAGAACTCACAGCACTGACGGCAGCGGATGAATTTGCCAACCGCATCTTCAGAGAACTGAGAGGGGGGAGGGAGCAGGCAAAAGACTTTGCAGAACGCAGGGGGCTGCTTTTCTACAAGGGTGCACTGTACCTGCCCACCACCCAGCTTAGACGTACGGTCCTCAAGCAGATGCACGACAACCCAACGGCGGGTCATTTTGGGAGGGACAAAACCGCTCACCTAGTCATGAGACACTTCTGGTGGCCAGGGGTGCGGGAAGATGTTCGAGACTATGTACGGGGCTGTGACACCTGCCAGCGGGCAAAGGTGGTCAGAGCAGCGCCACCGGGATTGCTGGAGCCCTTAGCCACGCCACACAGACCGTGGGAAGTGGTGTCCATGGACTTCATCACAGATCTGCCTTCTTCCAGGGGCAAGACCGCAGTGTTGGTGGTGGTGGACCTCATGTCCAAAATGTGCCACTTTATACCGTGTGCCAGGGCGGTCTCTGCAGAAGAGACAGCCAAACTGTTTGTGGATCACGTATTCAGACTGCATGGATTACCTTTAAGGGTTATTTCGGATCGTGGCCGCCAATTTGTTTCCAGGTTCTGGCGGCGGCTCATGAACCTCCTGCAGGTGGAGGTCAGCTTGTCGACGGCTAGACACCCGCAGACCAATGGACAGGCGGAGAGGGTCAACGCCATTCTGCAGCAGTACCTGAGATGCTACGTCAGCCAGCGGCAAACGGACTGGGTGGATCGCCTGCCACTGGCAGAATTTGCCTACAACAATGCGGTGCACGTCTCCACAGGGGTGTCGCCCTTTAAGGCCAATTACGGGCGCGACCTCAGATCTTTCCCAGAGAGGGAGGGGGAGGAGGAGGAGGAGGGCCCACAGGCTGAGGATTGGGCAGAGGAACTGGAGACGGTGCACCAGCAGCTCAGAGAACACTTGGAGAGAGCCAAGGAAGCGTACAAGAAGGGGGCAGATCGCCACAGGCGACCGGGGGAGGTCATTAGGGTGGGGGACAAAGTTTGGTTGTCCTCGGAAGGCCTTCCCAGCAGAGGGAGGTGCAAAAAGCTGGCGCCCAGAAGGTTGGGCCCCTTCACGGTCACGCAACAGGTCAACCCGGTGGCATACAGGCTGGCACTGCCAGAGGACATGAGGGTGCACCCAGTGTTTCATAGATCGCTGCTGTCGCCGTACAGGGAAAGCAGCAGGCTCCGAGGCAGCGAACAAACTCCTGAGGGAGGGGGGGAGAGAGAAGGCAGGGAGCAACTCAATGAGGCCACGGCCATCCTGGACTCAAGGAGGGGGGTGGGGGGCCTGGAGTACCTCATGGCATGGGAGGATGCTCCACCGTCCCAGAATGAATGGGTCCCAGCCACTCAGATACAGGAGGAATTCCTGGTAGAAGAATTTCACGCCCTCTTTCCCCATAGACCCAAGCCCTGGCACATGGAAAGGGAGGGGGAGGGGGAGGAAGCACGGGAGAGCAGTTCACCATGGCGCTGGGAAGCGGAGTTTGAGGAACCAGAGGATGAGGTATGGGTGTCACCGAGATCCACCCAGTCAGAGGAAGGAGCAGATTGGCAGAACATTTTTACCCCTACCAGCTCTGACGCCACGGACTTTTTGGGATTCCCGTCCTCCCAGGCGGAAGGGGGGGGCTCGCAGGACTGGGGGGAGGTGTTCACACCAACGGGCTCGGAAAGCACTGAGTTCTTAGGCTTCCAGTCGTCACCGACGCCTGGGGGGGACCTGGGGAGGGGTGAAGGAGAGCTTGGGAGGGGGGTGGATGTGAGGGACAGGGGATATCGCGAAGTCCCTCCCCTCCTGAGTTCAAGCCCATCCCCGAGCACAGGGGAAAGCAGAGAGAGTTCCGATTCCAATGGGGAAGCAGGAAGTCGTGTCCGAGGCTCAGGCAAGGTAGAGGAGCCAGGGTCCCAGGTGGGACAGGAAGGGGCGAATAAGGGGGGGAGACCCATCCCCCCAACTCCGGAATTACGCAGAAAGAGGAGGGGAAAGAGGATGGGTCTGCCAAAGCTTTTGTGTTGGAGAAAGACGCGCCAAAAGCCATTCGGAGGTTCTGGAACCGACTGACCACATCATTCCGTGTAAATAGCAATGACTTCAGCACTGTAAATACGCAGCACCAATAAAAGAATAAAATGCAGAGCTGCGTAGCGTCGTTACTCTGAAGTAGCCCACTCCGGCCACTGTGACAAAGTGCTTTTAGTATTGGGAAAGGATATAATGAGGATGATTTCTGGGGCAACATCAATTGAGCACTTTAATGATTCTGTGCTGTGTGCCCAGCAAAAACATTGTGTCTGGAAAAGCCTCCAAGCAGCAACGCCATTCTTATGCTAATAATTAGTTGCAAGCCCAAATTAAAAGTAGTGGACATTTTTGACAAGGTATTCTTACTCAAGGAATTGATCTCCTATGTATCCTTAATCGCAGAAAGAATTGGAAAAACAGAGGAGGCTGGAGCGGGAGCAGCAGCTCTTCTCAAAAGCGAAGGAACATTATGATAGGTTCCTGCTGAAGAAGCAGGGGCTGGAGCCCTGGAAAAGACTAATACAGCAAACTCAGGAAAATATGGTGGTAAGCACTGGAGTAAAAATGGGTGTCTAGAAAGGAAGGTTGGCTCCATGTTTTGAGGGTTAATCTTCAGCCAGTCTTTTGCCCGCCGTCAAAGAATCAAAATTCGCGCCATCAAGCCAAAGTTTCTGAAGCAGTTCTAGTTTAGTTTGACTTAGATTTATACCCATTGTTTGCCAGAACAGGGCAGGTTGCAGCAATATAAAATATAGCATTAAAAACAGTTTAAAACAAATTGTAGTCACAAGTAAAGTGGGTCCTAGGTGTGCAGGTGGTGGGAAATCATCCAGCATCAGTGGATTTCAATTGAGAGAGGAAAGGAACAGCTGGGGTGGAGCTTTAAAGGGAAGAAGACTGCAGGAAGAGGCGCATAAAAATAATGTTATAGGTGACTTTCCTCATAGCATGTGCACCGATTAACGGGAGATGGTCTCTCACACATATTTATCAAGTAGAATCTGTAAAATCGCAGGGTTTTTGTTTCAAGCTGGCTTTTATCAGCTGCATGTGGAATGATGGCGATCCAGTACTACATTTTAGTGTCTTAAGTAGGTATTTTGCCTACTGCTTCATTAGGCTTTGGTTTTAATGCTGCTTGTGCTGAGCTCTCGGGGTTTACAGCACAATTCTAATCACATCTTTGTAGGAATAAGTCCTATTGAATTCAGTGAGGTTTACTCTCGAGTAGATGAGATGATCAAAGGTCATCAAGTCCAAGCTTGTGCAGGAAATCCACTTCTGCTGCAGCTAATAATTAAATAATGGCCATGTGCCTTCACACATGGTCAGGAAGATCCATGAATCCAGTCCAGATCATGTTGTAAGTATTACTCATGTTATAAGCACTCGTGCTATAAGTAGTGAATAAAACGTAATCATACTGATGAACTGCAAGGTAAGTGAAAGGAAGGAGAGGATCAGTTGCTCGCTCTGGAAAAGTTATAGTGGAACAGAAATCATGAGTGGAAATAATACAAATGTAGGTTACGGATGGTGGGGACTTCTAACAGTAAGCCAGAGTAATGTTGCAGCAGGGCTATAGCCCCTCGGTAATCATTGGAGTAACCAGTTCTCTTTCTTTCCCTCGATCTTTGCGCTCAGGTGGCACAAAGGCATCATTGCTTTAGATTGCAAAGGAAGTGTCTGCTTGCCTGGCTTCATTATATGCAAGAGATCCTTGCTGGGAAAGTAGCTCAGGCTGAGGGACTTTATTCCCATCTGCTCCTCAGAAGGTCCTTCAGGATCTGGATAAAGGTGAGCAAGAGAAAATGTAACTTGCTATGGAAATGTTATAAACTACGGTATGGAATTTGCTATTAGCTTTAAAAGAGGATTCATAAAGAATGAGGCTTATTGATGTCTGCTGGTAATGCTGACTATGTTTCCTCCAAGTAAATACCAGTTGCTGGGGAACAAAAGTGGAATAAGGTGGTTATCGTCCTCATCTCCTGCTTGTGAGCTTTCCAGAGGCATCTGGTTTGCCACTGTGGGAAACGGGATGCTGGACTTGAAAGACCAAGTCTCTTTACCTGCTCTCATTGCTCTGTGCTTGTATTGTACCTGGGAGTTGCAGTGGAACAAAACCACGTGGCTCTCCTACTCCTAATGTGCAGGTCTCAGTTTGGAGCCACAGCTTTGCCTCTCCTACACACTTGGCAGGGAAAAGGACTCTTCCCTTTTTCTAAAAAAAGAAATGAAAACTGAGATCCCCACAACACTGAATTGGACATTTAATAGTGCCTGCATGAAATAGTGGGAAACAGAGGGCCCAGACCATGAACAAAATATTTTGCTATTGTTATCCTTGAAACGTTAGTTTCATTTATTTTCCTGAACACAAACCACTCAAAACTCTTGTCTCAGCCTTCTGTTCCTTTGCTTTTCCTCCCCATCTGTTTTGCTGTGTGCCTATATAAAACATTTGTTGTTTAGTCATTTAGTCGTGTCTGACTCTTCATGACCCCATGGACCAGAGCACGCCAGGCACTCCTGTCTTCCACTGCCTCCCACAGTTTGGTCAAACTCATGTTCGTAGCTTTGAGAACACTGTCCAACCATCTCTTCCTCTGCCATCCCCTTCTCCTAGTGCCCTCAATCTTTCCCAACATCAGGGTCTTTTCCAGAGAGTCTTTTCTTCTCATGAGGTGGCCAAAGTATTGGAGCCTCAGCTTCAGGATCTGTCCTTCCAGTGAGCACTCAGGGCTGATTTCCTTAAGAATGGATAGGTTTGATCTTCTTGCAGTCCATGGGACTCTCAAGAGTCTCCTCCAGCACCATAATTCAAAAGCATCAATTCTTCAATTCATCAACTATAAAACATAACAATACTGAAATCTATTTCCCCTTCCTTTCCTTGGGTTTGTTGTATAGTACAAGGATTATGTATCTACTTTGGAAGAGAGTGCAAAAAAGCTCCATGAAACTTCACTTCAGAAGAAGGTCCTCTGGGCTTGGTTTGATGTACTCAATGAGGAAAAGAGTATTTTCTGGAGAAAACAGAAGACTGCAGATCAATATAGTGACAGGTGACTATATAAATAGACTATATGTTTCACTTGAGCTACATTTACTCCAATTGCTATTTGCCCTTTTCCCTTCATATATTGTCATCATTTTGTTTCTTGCAATGATTGCAAAGCAGTTCTAGATTCTTGTATTTTGTAGTTGCAGCATTTAGAGATAGTGAAAGCCTCAGAAACTAGTGGTGTCCAGAGATTGAGTCCACCAGGCCTGGACACTTCCTCTGTTATTTCACCTTCTTTGAAACTCTTTAATTAATCTCTCTTCATTAAATAAATAAATTGCAACAAAAATTAATAATAATAATTTATTGTAGTAGTAGTAGTAGTAAATTATTATTACCTGAGAGTAAGACTCTCATAAATTCGTCTGCACAATGAATGCACCCTCCAAAAAAAAAATGAACACTCATAGTGAGGCTGCTCTCAATGCTCTCATTAGTATGGCTACTTAATTGTGCAAAAAGGAAAAATATGATTCTTACCAGTCAGGGACCTGAAAGGAGAGAGAACAAAGCAAAGACCCAAATGTGCGAGTGCAGCTAGTGAAGAACCAGACTCTTGAGTTCACTTGTTTTTTTCGGGGGGGGAAATACTTAAATGGAAAATTTAGAACCAGAGCAAAAGGCAAGAGACTGAGAAAGCAGCAAATTTATAGGAGAAATAAATGCAATTATGAGCTGGAAAATGTTAACAAAGTAAAGTTGCAGAGTGGGTTTGGCAGAAGTTGGTCAATAGGGGTGATGGAGCATTGGAGGAGCGAGGAAAGCAGCTTTCCTCCTCTGATTCCCCAGTAACATTATTGGGGTTTTGTTCACTACTTCTCAGTCTACATTTCCTACAAGCACAACTATATTCCTACAGTGCAATCCTATTCACAAGTGGATATAGGATTGCTCTTCATTGTCACCAGCCCCAGGGCTGATGACAATAACATAAAAGTAACCGATTGTTGAGTGATTGATGTTTTAAAATTAAAAACATTTAATTTTCTATGGTGGTCTTACATAGATGAGGTGCTTCCCTAAACAAAAAGTTAGTATCTAAAATATGTTGAACACTTTTCAATAAAACTGATAGAGATGTGTGCTTACTGTTACAAGGTGCAGTTCCACCCTTTGAAAAGGGAGGAGCATGGCTAGTATCATTAACTTATTGTGAACTATATAGTTTACGTGACAGTCCTCTACAGCTGATGATGTTCCAGCCAAGTTGTGCTGTGTTGGCATTATCCCCAGTTCTCATTAGTTCTGTTCTGTGCACAGGCAGCTGTTCCTCTTGCTGGCACAGATCCCCACAGGAGTAAAGTGGTGGAGGGGGTGAAGTTTGCTTCTCTGTTGGCGAACGACTTGATGGCTTTGGAGTCCGGATGAATAACTATTGTACCAAGACACTTACCTGTCCATTTAAAAACAAAACAAAACACTCTTCATCCTTTCCTCCCAACAGAACAGTGCAGACGATCATGGAATTTCCTTCCCCAGCACTCAATTTCTATGGAAAAAATAGCTCTGAAATATTATCTGTATTTCTGAGGGACGCGGGTAGCGCTGTGGGTTAAACCACAGAGCCTAGGGCTTGCCGATCAGAAGGTCGGCAGTTCGAATCCCCGCGACGGGGTGAGCTCCCATTGCTCGGTTCCTGCTCCTGCTAACCTAGCAGTTTGAAAGCACGTCAAAGTGCAAGTAGATAAATAGTGGGAAGGTAAACGGCATTTGCATGCACTGCTCTGGTTCACCAGAAGGGGCTTTGTCATGCTGGCCACATGACCTGGAAGCTGTACGCCAGCTCCCTTGGCCAATAACGTGAGATGAGCGCCGCAACCTCAGAGTCGGTCACGACTGGACCTAATGCTCAGGGGTCCCTTTACCTTTACCCTTCTTTCTAGCATTTGTATATACTCCTATGGTATGCTTCCATATGTGTGTGTATGCATAGCACACTAAAGTCAGAAAGGGATTTCACTTGCTTTTCAGAACAGTAGCTATAATGGCCTATACAGGATAAGCCAACCCATAAGTGCAAGGACTTCTGCTTGTATAACAAACCTTTCCCTCCCTGCACTCTCCCCCAAATTTACTGCAGAAAGTTGTGGGAATCCCAAGAACAGATTTGGGGGGCATGCAGGGAGAAGTTCTGTTGTGCAAGAAGTCCTTGTGCAAATGGGGCGACTTGAGTGGAAGCTTACCAAAATGTTTTAAACTAGTAATATTCTTGATTTTTGTAAATAATGTGAGACTAAATTGTCAAAAAGGAGAAGAATTTGCTCCATACAACGTGTGTTTCATTGAACATATGCACGTCTCCTTTTTAATTCTGTTACCTGGTTGTTTTTTCTCTCCCTCACAATTTTTTTATATGTAGGAGGATAATGCAGACTGTGTTCAGAGCCTGGAAGCAATTTCCATCTTTGATGAAAGAGGAAAGGGAGAAGGAAGAGAGAATAAAACAGCTAAGGAAGAGAGTGGCTGAAATTCTGCCAGACTTCCGAACATGACATTTCAGGCCAGAAGACAGAGAAAAAAGGAGTTCACGTGCACCATTCTCTGGTTGACAGAATCTGTAGACATTCTAGCAGAGGTTCCACCTAACAAAGCCATGTGCAAGGATCTCTGTTTGCACCACAGGGCTTTCCACTCCTCCAGTGTCCCTCCTGAAGTTAGCTTCAGGGGTTTGGAGAACAGTGCCTGGGGTGAAGAGAGGAGGGATCATTCCGCTTGGCAAGATGCAATGCTTGTGGAGACTGAATTCCATCCTTATTCCCCAAGAGGAATTGTTCTGTTGAACTCCTTCTAAAATATCAAAGTGTAGCAGTCAAAGAAGCTGATATAGGCCAGCACTTCTATTTTTCCAACTAAATCATTTTACCATCTTTGCCTGCTTCCCTGTGGTAAGCACCTCTGTGTGAACATACAGTATCACCTCCATTTGCTGGCACACAAACATGAAATCTCTTCTTTGTGCTATCCCAAACTCCTGTATTATGAGTGCGTATCCACAAGAACAAGCAGTAAGCAGGGACAACCACTGTCTCTGACTCTTTCTCACTACTGAATTAACCACACAGCCAGCAGGTCCGCTGATGTGGTGGTAGGGAGGTGTTGAATCAACAAACCATTATTCCTCGCAAATTGAATATTCAATTAGAATGAAGGAAAGAGTGCCTGAGATACAATAATAACCTATAGACAGCAGTACAGATAGCACTGCTGGGAAGAGTTTTTGGAAATTCAGATATTCTGTGAGGGGTTCTAGTTCACTTGTGGAAACCAGATTAAGATGCCTCATAGTCAGAAAGCTTTCTGCCCTTTAAAAATGTGTGTTTTTTATATTGGAGCTGCTTTGCCGTTGCAACTCCTTCTGTCCCTAGGCACATTTGAGACTCTCAGTTGCTGGATTTTCATTTCAGCTTGCAGAGTTTGAATGTCAAAAAATTCTAAGACCAATAACTTACCTCCCATGATGTCATGTGGAATCTTAATTAACATTCTGTCAGCTCAGTCAAGCAAGTTTTCAGACTTCATAGCACAGCACCACACTTAAGAAAAAAACCCATAGTATATTGTATAAATAAACCAGTTGTAGTTAAATCTTAACCGACAAGTAGGGGCAACCCTTGTAGTAGTATACCACTTGAGATATTTGAATTGTAGTGCTAAGGTACTGATTTGTTACAAAAGAAAAACCACTCAGAATAATTGCGAACTAGCCAGTTTGTTCTCAACAACTAATGCGGATTAGCACCCCTCCCTTTTTTGAACACAGATTGTGACTGTGGAGGTGGTTAAAAGAATAAAAAGCAAAAAAGAAATCGGCTCAATCTTGGGTTTGTTACCTTATAAAGTAATCTGCTAATGTTCTCTCCCACTCTCCAAAATTTGTAAGTACACAGACTGAAGAAGACACACATTCGTTTGATTACCAGCTTAGCTATCTTCAGTTGATTCAGAAGGTCCTTCAAGCCATTCAGAAGGTTTAAAGTACGTAACAGTTTTGGTTTACTACAGTCTTGGACTAAAGATAGGAGTATGAAGATGGACCTCTTTGCCTCTGACACCTGAGATGTACTGTATATTGTTCAGGACCCACCTGAATTTGTATTAACTGTTTTTAATTCTGAATTTTAAATCATTGTAACCTGCCAGGGGGCTAGCTAGTGAAGGACACATAATAAATTTGATGTTATTTTGTTTTTCCAGAGAATAGTATTTTTGGGTACAATCACTCAACACTTATTTTTAAAACAAAATTTATTTAACTGTGTTAACAACTGATCTCAAATGCAGGGCACATAATAAAATGATGTCAACACAATGCTCAATAAAACTTGCAGATAAAATATCTCACAATCTTCCACATACCTGGGTTTGGGGGAAAATTAAGAGAGAAGCAATTCAGATATTCTCCACACTGCCATCAAGCTTATAAAACATGAGCTGCAGCAAGGTTTTTAAATAGAATTCAAGTCCTGTACAGTAGAGCTTGACAGAAGAATAAAGGCTTCCAGGAAGCCTTAAAATATGATAGAAAAACATTTGTAATTGCACCATCCTGCCCTGTAGAGGCTAAATACATTCAAGATCAAGATTAAAAGTCACATAACACATGATTAAGACACTGGACAGTAGGCAGTTATTACTTGCTCTAGAGAAAATGCTCTCATAGCAAATTATTTTAAGACACTTGAAAGCAATCTACTTTGAAAGAAAAAAAGCACCATTAAAAACAAGGAGAGGCTGAAATATCATTGGCCTGTTGGGAAGAATCAATTTTTACTTAGCCACTTTAAAGAGATGAAGGAAATATCTAGATGTCTTGCTCCAGTCACTTGACACCTCTGCAAAAAAATGTACGGTACTCTGAAAAGTACAAATGCATGACTGGGAAGAAGCATCAGGTTTATTCCTAGCACAGCTCACAGTAGCGTTTTCGTATTGCATGGGTTTGACTTTGACACCACTATGACAGCAATGCAGGAAATAAAGTCCTTAGGAATTTACTGGTGTCTAATTGTGCAATACAGAATAGTTTTTAAAAGGAATTCTGTTCAGATGAGCCCCCTTAACCCTCCAGTGAGGCACAGAAAGGATGAGTAAAGATTAAGCAGGTGAAAGGGAAGCTTGTGCCCCATACTAGATATAGTATAGCCCAATCAAGTATTATTACCGTACTGGCCTGAATATAAGCCACACCCAAATGTAAGCCACACCTTTAAAATTCATGGGGCAGAAAAGGGGGGGGGGGAAGATAATACCCGAATATAAGCCGCTCCCTTAGAATTCCGCAGGTACTCACACCCATTCCATTTTACTGTATGTCTGTTTCAGCAGCGATATCGTAAAAGCAGATTTTTGTAAGGTCACGAATTTAAGCCGCACTTTAACTTTTCACGGTCAGAATTTGGGGGGAAAGTGAGGCTTATATTCAGGTACATACGGTACATACCTTTTGCACCTCCTCCAGAGTAAATAGTGTGTCTCCAACCTTTCCATATACTTATGAAAGAAGCTATTTATGTCCGAAAGATTAGCTTAAAACTATAGCCACACAGGAAGAAAAATAGCTTGGTTGCTTAGATCAAGGTGCTGATAACGACAGGGTTGCATGTTTGATCCCCGTATGGGACAGCTGCATATACCTGCATTGCAGGGGGCTGGACTAGATGGTCCTCAGGATCCCTTCCAACTCTAGGACTCCCTGAAATATTCAGTTTAAAATGGGTAGGCATTACCTCCCACTTATGTGCTGCAATGCACAAGAGTATTTAAGAAACCTCTAAAAATCTGCATGAGCCCATTTATAGCCACATTCCATGGCAACATTTCCTTCATATAAATGTGCTTTATTTTTCCAATACATCAATGAGATAATCCTTTCAACTTTCCTGAAGAATGCTAGAAGTATAATCAACCATTGGCTTAGTAAGAAACTAGTCCTTGCAAAGCGCATGGCCAGGGTCTCAAGGGTGATGAGAGATGTTGGCCAGCAACATCTTCAGAGCACCACATTGGCTACCCTTTGGCTAGTAAAGCTAGACTCTTTACCTTTTGCTATCTGGGACACATCCCATGTCTCAGTCTTAGGTCTTGACATAATAATGATATCAGTGTTACACTGTAGCTACTCCGTGGATTACCATAATGATGCAGCCAGACTTTTATTCATTTCCTCACCTTAAATTTATTCCTGCTGCACACTTCCTACATACCACCAGCAGGGAGAAAAACCTTTATATAGAGTGCATTTCAAGTCTCTTTCTGCAAATATTTTACTTCCTGGTGGCCGGGAACACACTGATGATCTGCTGCATTGCACTAATGCCCTAAAAACAGAGAAGGCAAAACTCAACTCTTGTTTCAGTTAAACGCTTTTGTTGAGCTTCTTCTATTGTCAAGTTGGCTTGTTCAAATAAACTGGTTAATTATTAACCGCTTTGTAAGCTTGAAGGAATGAAGCCAGTTTTTAAGCAAAGCTTCTGAACTCCTTCCACCTGCAGGGAGCAGCAGAGTGCAAACCTGAAGCTCAACAACACTGGACGGAAGCCATGCTAAACGATGGTTTAGTTAGTACAAGGTCCAAACTCAGCCAGTGTCTCCAGTTATATAGCACACACTGCTTTTTCAGCCAAAGATATAACTATTTCAGATTGTCTGAGGAGCATGTACATTTACTGACCAGAAGTGAACCCATGTGAAGAACTAAGAAACTAGAGAATTCAAATTCCCACTTCGCTCCAATTCCAAGTTGAATGCTATCATTATGCATGGAAACCTCATGTCTCAACTTGTTTGGAAGAACAGTTCTGTTGCCTTTTATCTCTTGGTACCATGTAACATTTTATGAGTGGAACTGCAATATCTTATTTCAGCAGCAAGCAAGCCTTCCTGAGGCTGGTACCCTCCAGATGCTTTAGATTGCAGCACCCAGTACAGAAAGCAGTAGATGTAAAAGCAGAATAAATCATTTTCTACATCCATGGCTACCAATTATCTCAGTTCAATGAGGCCACCTGCCCTACAGCCCCATTATTGCACAGTGATCCTATCTAAATGGTTACAGGTAGGTAGCCGTGTTGGTCTGGGTCGAAGTAAAATAAAAAAATTCCTTCAGTAGCACCTTAAAGACCAACTAAGTTTTTATTTTGGTATGAGCTTTCGTGTGCATGCACACTTCTGTGCATGCACACAAAAGCTCATACCAAAATAAAAACTTAGTTGGTCTTTAAGGTGCTACTGAAGGAATTTTTTTATTTTCCTATCTAAATGGAAATTAAAGCTTTCTAATCATCTGATTGAGCAAATGACTTTTTATGGGAACACTATTGAGACAAGGATCCTAAATAAACAACCAATTAAAATAGTTGATCATACATGATGCAAAGCAGTGATAGGTTTCATCAATTCTCCTTCATTATTAAGTACTTTCTAATGCCAATTGTTTCTGTGCTTTTTAAAGTTTTTGGATCCAAGTGATTTAAGAGTTTATTTTCAGCAATTACAGCATGGGTAGGCAAACTAAGGCCAGGGGGCTGGAGCCTTCTAAATCCGGTCTGTGGATGGTCCGGGAATCAGCATGTTTTTACATGAGTAGAATGTGTGCTTTTATTTAAAATGCATCTCTGGGTTACTTGTGGGCATAGGAATTCATTCTCCCCCCCCCCCAAAAAAAGTCTGCCCCCCCACAAAGTCTGAGGGACAGTGGACCGGCCCCTGCTGAAAACGTTTGCTGACCCCTCAATTACAGATTTAATTTTTAACCTTGCTGAATGGATGTGGGGAAAGGGGAGAAAATAGACATTCATTAAATGCAAATACTTTCTCTGAGGTGTTTTGAGAACACCACACACAAAACCACCCCTGCTATCCACAAGTCTCACAAATCACAGCTCCAAAGAAAACGTCTCACAAAGGCACTTAGTAGAACCACCGAAGCAAAGAGTTGGGTGTGTGTGTGGAAAAGTAACACCATTTCTCGGTTTTGGGGGTTGTTGCTATTTTGATCTTTTTCTGCATGGGGTTAAACTGCAGAGCAGCCCCCTTTTTGATACCACCCTTGGCCATCATCACCATTGACAAGCACAAAATTAAAGCTCATGCCCAAATGAACTTCCTTGTGGTACATTAAGATTAGTCCTCACAAGCACATGAAGTTTCTCAAACCTTTAGAATTAAAAAATACACTACCTCTTCAGCACCGCAACCCAACACTCTTTGCCAGGTTAATGTCAGGAATGTTCCTGACAGTTAATGTGTATAATCCTTGTAAACAGCTATGTACACAGTCCATTGGCACAAGCGCATAGAACTGTAGACTGAGACACTAATCCAAAACTGGTAGCCGGCTGTGGCTAAGCAGGTGAGCACTTAAGAGGCTGACATACATAGTCACCCCCATAACCAGGTCATTCGTGCCCAGCATTTGGAATATCGCATGTTTCTGAGAAAACGTTGCTCTTAAAATATGGCTTAAGAGATGAGGACTACCTGTCCCCTTAATGACTTCAGGTGTGGATGATCAATCTATGAGTTAGCTAAATGTGATTGATAGGAAGCTGCTTTCATACAATGTCTTCAGTGGAGTGCTGCAGATCGGCTGAGCGCAAGGTCAAGAACTGGATCCAATTGTGCAGAATGCCCCGATGGTATTGGCCTGTGTCGACAACCATGCCCCATAACAGCCTCTGCCCAGTGTTCTCCTTCAAAGCAATTCGAGCTTCCCTCTCAGTCACGTTGTAGCTGATGTTCAAGAGCTGGATGAGAAGGATGTAGCCCATGCCGGAAGTTACAATGGTACAGTACCACACACAGGTGAACGAAAGGGCAGAACTAGAAGGGGGTGGAAACAGAAAGCAAGGAACCTGTTTTAATAGGGACACAACTGCATTGCTGTAGGGCTACAGAGAAAAGGGGAGAATGACATGCTATTTTGGGAGTAAATAGTAGTAGCTTTTGGTGCCACTGCCTTCCCATCTCAGATTCTGCATCACAGCAAATTGCAATCTCATTTCCCCACTTAAGTGCCTCATTTCATTGCAAAAATTATTTTTCAAACAGTCCATCATCTATGCAGGCATAGGCAAACTCGGCCCTCCAAATGTTTTGGGACTACAGCTCCCACCATCCCTGACCCACTGGTCCTGTTAGCTAGGGATGATGGGAGTTGTAGTCCCAAAACATCTGGAGGGCCGAGTTTGCCTATGCCTGATCTATGCCTTACTATAAGGTAATAAGCATTGGGATTTGATTATAGCTAAGCTCAACAACCAGTTCTCTGCCCTATACTTCTGCTCTGCAAAAATGCCCATAGCAATGCAATTGCACTCAGGTGGTTACAGATGACTGATCTCCCATACCCTGGGCATGCTATTTGAATATCCCTAAAGTATGGGTAGCCAGCACAGTGTCCTTCAGATGTTGGGGACCATAATGCCTATCAGTCCCTGCTAGCATAATCACTGATGGGAACTGTATACCACAACATCTCTACCCCTTCTGCCAAGGCCACAGTTCTTCCTTTACACAACCATAAGTCACAATATTAAAGCTCCTTGCCCACGAAATCTATACAGTGGAACCTCGGTTTATGACTACCTCCGTTTGAGACTACCTCTGTTTACGAACGCCGCAGAACCAGAAGTGTTTACATCCGGGTTCCGCGGCATTGGATGCGCAGACGCGATCTGTGCAGCTCGCGCATGCGCAGAAGCGATCTACACAGCGTGTGCGTGCGCAGAAGCGCTCTATCGCCGCTTCGCACACACGCAGAAGCGTGCCTTCAGCGAGCGATTACCTCTGCGAGCGAACGTCTCCACAGAACGGATTGCGTTCGCAAACCGAGGTATCGCTGTATTGTTACCATGGTAAAGGCACTACTAGTTGAGGGAAGAACCAAATTCACCATTTTAGATATGTGTGGGCAATAAACAGCCTGTGCTTAGATGTTCTTCAGTTGCTTCCCCTTAAGTTCAAGTGGGAAGGCTTGTGAAAATACTAAACTTGGTTGCACTCAGTGAAACAGCACAAGTTGTAGCCCAGCAATTCCAAACAGCAAGTAAATCCACTGGTGTAATTTGTACCAGAGAGTATTTAATTTCATCCAATTGTATAAGTATGGAACTCTATCAAGGGAAGTGGAACTGCGCCCAGGCAGTAAGTAAAACTCGAAAGTGCACTTACTCCCCATTTTTCCTTATCAGTTTGACCCTGTAAGTTTGCCTGCTCCACAAACAGTGTCATATTTTAGGTGATGGGACAGGTGACCATGATTTAAGGTGTGGTTTCAACTAAACTATGATAATTAAGCCCACAGGTCTGTAAAGGAAATTTTTAATGTCTGATGTTTTATTGCGTTTTTAGTATTTTGTTGGGAGTCGCCCAGAGTGGCTGGGGCAACCCAGACAGATGGGAGGCATATAAATAATAAAAAATATTATTATTATTAAGATTCCCTACAGATGTTAAAGACAGTATGGGATGGGAAGAAGCTGCTTGAAATACATTTCCCCCATAGATTTATCACAAGTCATTGAGAGTCAGCATGGTGTAATGGTTAGAGTGTTGGGCTATGGCTTGGGAGACCAGGGTTTGAATCGCCCGAGTGACCTTTAGCCAGTCATTGTCTCTCCTTGGGAGAAAAAAAATGGCATATAAATAGAATCAATCAATCAATCAATCAATCAAGTGCCTGGAACAGAATGAGCTTTCAGCGGAGCAGAGCTAGACTGAGAGGAAGCAATAGCTGCATAGAACAAGATTGCAAGGCATGCAGGCCAATATGGAGGCACAGTCCATATCACTTGAGCTGGAACATGAGACATACTGAGAAGGGAGGAAAGAAGATAACAACAATGGTTGTCAGAGACAGGGAAAAGATATGGGGCACCTGAAATGAGATAGCGGGCATTTGGAAATCATTAGGATTTGTGCATGCAAAGAGGAGGAGGACAACAACACTACAATACTCAGAAAGCATCATCCCGGAAAGCAATTATGCTTTTTGTCATTAAAAGTGTAACCTGACCATGCAAAAGAACAAAAAGAAAACAACCCAAAAAGGAACACGGTACTTTATCTTTGTTTCAACCACAAGAGTCACTTGGGCAAGTCACACAAGCACAAAACAGTGTGCCTCAACATGCCAATCTATCAAAGCAGCACAAAGCTTCCCAAGGACAAAGGTTTTTACATTAGCAAACATCCCAGCATGCATCTCGGGCCAAGACAGCAGAAGGCAGGCAGACCAGAAGACTGCCCCTCCGACAGAGGGTCATATCAGTAGTTTCTTATCCCATTGCAGAGTATTTCTCTCACCTGTAGTCTCCATAGACACCAGGACAGTAGAAGAGTGCCTTGATGGTAGCCTTCCCCCTACAGATGGTGTCCAGAGTCAGAGAAATCCCATACACTGATGTGAGCAGAAAAAGGGAGAGTGCAAGGATAAAGGCTTGGTGGTTCTGTTCCCCAACACAGCTGTTAATCCTCCAAGAGATAAAAGAAAAACTTTTTTTACAAAAAAAAAGTGGTGTAAGATAAGCAAGGTGCCAGATTCTGGTGTCCATTAAATATTCTGATGTCCAGCTGAGGAGTAGTTAACTATGGTTTGCAGCACGAACAAAATTTGCAGGTTTGGACAAAATGGCAATTGTTGGTTTGCCTCAATCCAGAAAAGGAGCCAGGGGTACATTGCAGGGGAGGGGGGAGAACAACAGCTAGAGACTCATTGAAGGCTCATTTGCTAGGCACCAAACCATGACTGGGCATTATGTCTAAACCAGGCTAACAGAGAAGTTTCATATAAACTAGGTTTTCAAACTAGCTTATGTAAATAGAGCCGATAGACAACAATCTGCACCATTTAAGACTAGCTGTTAGGAAGCTATAAAATTCTGCACCGTGGATATTCTGCACCCCAACAGATTTTTCATACATGAAATGTGAAATTTGTTACCTACACCCAGTTTCCTAAAGGCCTGAACTTGCATGGTTTAACAAGTTTCTGGCCTTGATGTTTATAAGAACTTGGAAAAACAAAGGATCAGAAATGAGAAGAGAGCTGGGCAGGCTTTACTTGAGATTCCTGCATTGCAGGGAGTTGGACTAGAATGATGCTCGGGGGACCCCTTCCAACTCAACAATTCTATGTTTCTGTGACTTCCAGTGGTTCAATGCCCTGCAGAGCTCTGCGGCTACTATTCACTGCATTTTCTTCCACCTAGCTCTAAATGACCACTCTTCCCCCATTCCCTTTGGCCCAGACATTTGGAAGAAAAAACATCCCAATATTTTGATAGCCCAAATACCGGGAGCAGTATATATTGTTTTTTAAAAACTGGCCCAAAGTGAAGTGTGCAGGTTTGCCCTTGACTACTGAAGCCACTACACTAAGTACACACACCCCTAAATGAAACCATTAATGTATCACAACATTTACAACTATTGATGGGTGGCATAGCAGATTATTAAGTTCCCCTGGAGAGATTTGGCACTTCCTCAGCTCGTCTGGTTATAAAACAGAACAGGAAGGCTACTGAATGCAGGAAAGAGCAAGTATTAGACAGGGAACGCAATTTACGCAACAAAACGCACTATGCAGCAGATCAATTAAACATACTGACAAGAGCCCAAGCAAAGCAGAAAGGTATTTTGGGGCAAGAGGAGATCCGTGACTCATTGGTAACAAAGATATCAGAAAACAAACGTCAAAGCCAACTTGAAACTCCAAGGAACATACCAGACACAGTGATGATCCAGTCTCTTCACGCACCTGCCACATATCCGGCAGTGCCCAGCTCGGGCTGGCCTAACCAAGTGGCACTTGGTGCACCAGTCCTCCGTGACCCCACCTGTCCCTGCTTCCAGCACTCTGGCATAGCCCTCAGGGTAACCGTTCATTGCAATGTCAGGCACAGCTGCTCTGTAAAGCCCCTTGGAGCCCTCCAGGTCATTCCTGTTGGAGATGGTGTTATTGTTGACGTTGCCGCCTTGGCAAAGTGCTTTGTCACTGCTCGTTTGGCAGGGAAGGTAGCCAGGGTCTCTCTTGGCTTGAGACAGGGCCACCAGCATGAGGATTAAGCCACAGGTGAGAAGGGTCACCTGGCTGGTGCTCACATGGCCCCGGGGTACCACCTCTTGGAGGAACACGTAGTACATGTAGCCTAAGGAGAACAGCCCTAGACTCAAGAAGAAAAGAGTCCGGCCCTTCTTCCTGTGTGTGAGGTAGTAATACCACAGCACCAGTACAGGAAGTGATATCAGGATGACAAGAGCCAAGAGGAGGTGCAAAGCTGCTATGTGAAGGAAGACAGGCAACAGGATGACTGGCGGGAGGAGGCTGATATCGACCTTTACAGCCCCCCTAAGCCATGGGAGGCGAAAGCGGTCTGTGACGGTGTCTGCAATTCTCTCTAGAGTTCCCGGGGGCAAAGATCTGCAAGTCAGCCACCTGTTAGGGAAAAGCACAGAGGTCTGCTCATGTAAGACTGAAGAGACCAAGAAATACATTTGTGTTGGCTTCTGTCACTCTCTCAGTCACTTTGTGTCAGATCTCACCAAGGTACAGCTGCTTGGGGCTGCTTCGGATAATTGTCAGCTCCCTTGTGGATGAGCACATGTTTATATTCCCCTTATGCATGGGATTGTTTTATTATGCATACAGACAAGTGTAAAAAGGATGTGTGAAATGGCCATAATTCTTCAGTTTCTTCCCAGAAATATGTGGGGCTGCATCTCATCGTATTGTCCTAATGCTCATCTGAAAATAATGAGTGTATCACATTGTCAGTAGATCCAGTTCTGTGAACTAGCCCTCAACTTTCTCAAGTTCTATTCTTGTCTGGTCTGTCAGTTTACCTGGCAAAGAATCTCTCTGTAGAATAGGGGTGGGAATCACCATGGCCCTTCAGATGTAGTGGGGATGCAAACTCTCATCAGCCCCAAGCAGCATGGCCTGTCACCAAGGATGATGGGAGTTGTAGTCCAATGGCTGCAGCCTCCCCATCCCTGATACAGAAAGACAAGGATTCACGAGCTCATGAGTACACTGAAATAGGGAAGATGGAAGACATTTGCGGCTCAGAGAAGTGTGTTGGTTTTTGTTTAGTTAAAGCAAGATCATTGTGGGAGAAAATGGCTGGAACCCCTCCACATAACTTCTATAGGCTCCAGACAGAAGTGGTCAGGGAATTATAGCCCAAGACCACCTGGAGAATCACAGGTTCCCCCATGCCTGCCTAAGGCCACTTCAAATGTTCTCTTTCCAAGCAAGAAATCATATGCAGGGAAGTTGCCCAAATTATGCAAGTACAGCCGGTCAACTTCCAACTGGGTAACCTTGACCTAGTATAACATCACTGCATATGTGTCCTTGAAGGGAAGCCACACCAGGAAAAAATAACATTAAAGAAGCAACTCTTATGCTCAAACATTATCATAGCAGGGGTTTGGTTTTTTTCCCTTCCTACTTTTGGAAACTACTGCCCAGTGTTGACATTTACAGATTTCAAAAACTCTTCCAAATTCCCATGGCCACACCATTTTTTCCCCTAAAATGACTTTACGAGTTGCATGTGATGCACTCAACAGGTAAGGTTTTCCATCTCTATGGAAAATAAACAATTCTTCAGAATTTGTGCCTCATGGGGCTGTTAAAGGCATAGTAGCTCTGGTATTTCTTTTATTATTATTACTTAATTTTGTAAGGAACCTCAAGCAACAGAGGTGGCCATCTGATCAGAGAGAAATCCAGTGATTACCAGAATCACCACATGTGGAGCGGATGAAATACTCTTAACAGGGACAGAGCACTGAAACCACACCCTGAATGCAGACCTTTTTATGCCAGAACTTTGAAGACAAGAGGAGGGAGCAGCTTAAAGGCCACCCCAATGGCCACAACGGAAATATCTCACTCAGCCACGAACAGGGCAGCCACCAAAAAGCTAACTACAGTACTACTAGCACACTGGCAAAGCTAAGCATGGTCCGGCGTGTTTTCAAACTGGACGGGGGAGAGGACACGTGTTGGGAGATTTCTGACCCTCGGGAGTCCCTTCCAACTCTACAATTCTATGAAAAGTGCCAGCTGGGTGAAAGTTTCAGGCGTACCTTTCACAGCCTTCGTCGAGGTCCTCGCACTCACAGAAACACGCCGCCAGGTGGCTCCTCTGCCCCTTCCGATCCAGATACTCGCAGCAACAGAGGGTATCCTCCGCCTCGGGGCCTTTAACTTTCTTCCTCCCACGTTTCATGGTGGCAGCAGCCCCAGCAATGGCCCCTCCCGCCCTCGCAAAAACCGGAGGGCAGAGAAAAAAGAGGCGCGGGGAACCTCTCTCGCAGCATACAAAGGGCAGAGAACTCCAGGGGAAGTTCTCATTAAAGCCAGTTACCCAAAGAGGACCTTTTGCAAACAAGCTGCGGAGGCAGACTACAAAGGCGACATCAAAGAGCCTTTTGCAAGCCCGAGGGAGAGGGAAACGAAAGGGGAGAGGCGCGCAGCGATTTCCCGCCTGACACCTGTAACCAAGAGTCAGGCGGCAGCCAGGTTCTTCCCTTCCTGCAACTTGCTTAGCCTCCACCCGGGTACTAGGTCTCCTCCGCTCATTTGCAAACGATGCGCATCCAGTGACTTCTCCTCGCCTTCTAACTTCCCGGCTATCAAGGTGCAAAAAATGAATTCTTGTTGGGCGGGGGGGAGGGCAGCTCCCAAGCCCAACGTGCTCCTCCTTGGCCAACGAGGATTGGCTGAAATATCTGCAGGCTCCGCCTCCCTTTTCTCTCCCTCCTGCCCCCGCCTTGCATCCAGGGCGCGCCCTGCAGTTCTCCCCCTAAGCGACCTGAAGTTTCCCCAGCTTCCGGCTTCCTTGGCACGCCGGCCTCTTCCTATCCTCCCGTGACGTCATGGAGCCCTGCCCAATGCCCGCGGGGGGAGCGGAGGAGAGGGAGAAAAAGCACTTGTGAGCGCGAGAAGTTCCGTCGCTGCAAGGGAGAAACAGCCGCGCCTTCGAAGTTTGGATGGGGCTTTTGGGAAGCAGCTCAGTAAAGGCGAAGGAAAGTACGTGAAAGAAACTGCAACACAAAATTTGAGGCAGCATTCAGATCCTAAGAAACCGTGTACTCAAAACGGCAGCGGCCAGCCACAGGTTTTCCCCATCCCAGTTGCCAGCCTAGCCCTAATAAAGGTGACCTGACCACTCCTAGGAAGGACATAGGAAGAACCTAAGGAAATAGCCTTAAGGCTCTCCAGGTTTTCAAGCAGGAGTTTCTACCAGCCCTACCTGGAGATGTGGGGAACTGAACTTGGGACACAATGCATGCAAAGCAGTTTCCCCAGCATTGAGCTTCTGACACTGCAAACCACCGTCTCGGCAGGTCTGAAAATGTGAGGCAAACTGACAGCATGGTAAAGCTCTGCTGGATGAAATACAGTTGACTCTGGTCTATTTTGGGGGGAATCCTGCAACGTATTTAAGTTTTTACTCTGCTAACTATACACTGGAATCTACTCTGAATCACTATTGAGTAGAATTTCATGACACGTGCTCCATCCCAATATGTAGGTAGTGATCCTTTGAAAATGCAAGATCCTGAAGCATCCCACCCTTGTGACAAGAGTCATAGAAATAAAGGAACTAGGCACCCGACAATCAGCTTCAAATCCAATCCAATAATTCCTGAAACTTGTAGAAGTTAGAATTAATGAAGTTTTGACAAAACTGTGCCAAACACTGCTGTGTTATGTTTAGGATAACAAGCTGTGCCACTTTGTAAGGCTCAAATGCCTAATTATTTAACCTATCAATGCAAGTCCTTAACAAAACGCAACACTGCCAGGCACAGAAGAGGAAGTTGTCAGGGGTACAGTGGGCAATGATCTAAGTGGAACGCAACTAATTTATAATATGAACATGGGGCATTCAGAAAGTGTAAAACTATTATTTTGAGATTATACTATTCTGCATTGTTTAAATGTTATTGTCCTTGAATCTTCCTGAAACACTTGCCACCCTTTCCTGCTGCACCAGTGCACCCCTCCCTTTGAGAACTACTGTACACGATTAATATGAATAGGATATAGCAAATGAAGTTTCAATGCCAGCTTTAGGAGTATTAGATGCTGTGCCGATTATAGACTCAAATGATCCTATTGCGCGTTTGGACGTTTAAATATTTGAAAAACTAATTTACAAAAAAGGAGGGGTCAAAATGACCTCTCAAAAGTGGCTAGCCCCTTCCCCCACCATGTAGCACGACCCCTATGCTTGCTGAACCCCTACATTCACTTAAAAGAAAAAACACTTTTCACATACTCAGAATGCATCTCATTTATTATATATATCAGCGGTTCTTGATCTCACTTCATATCTGTTGGTTGGCATACATGGGTTGGGAAAAAGAACTTCCATCAAAATCATACTAGGACTTATTTCAGAGAAACTGTGTTTAGGATCAGAGTGTTAATATGAAATACATCATTATTTCTCTTTCAGGAATATGTGAGGCAAAGCTCACCCACACAATAATAAGCTTTACTCCCTTCGTGTGCCCCCCTTTTCTGGTGCTGACAGCAAAATTTGCAGAATTTTAACAGCCACCTTTGTAATGTGCCATTTACTGGTAATTTCAAGCAGCAGAGCCATAGCTTAGTGATAGAGCATCTGCTTTCCCCTTCAGAAGGCCACATGTTCGATCCCTGGCTTCTCCGGGCTAATCTGAGAAATTCTTTTCTCTGAAGCCTTGGAAATAAATGATGTGACAAGCAGTGCATTTGCCACATTTATATCCTACCTTTCCTCCAAAGAGATGGAGGTGGCATACATTCTCTTCCTCCACATTTTATCCTCAGAACAACCCTGCGAGGTAGGTTATGCAGAAACACTGTGACTGGTCCGAGGTCACCCAGTGAGTTTCATGGCTTAACAGCAATTTGAACCCTAGTCTCCCAGATCCTAGTCCAACACTAACCACTACATCACGCTGGCTCTCTCACTGTAGGATAGATGTTGTAAACTAGCTATTTTTTAATTTCCATGTTAGGAAACTTTTTTTAAAAAAAAGGTCTGGCAAGAATTATGCGTTTGTAGTTATTATGACTTGCTCCTTTTGCATTTTCCTTTTGTCACAGGGCTAACAGCTCTGAATTTGCAAAACAAAAAATACTAATTGCAAACCATTTTCCCTAAGCAAGTAACTGAGCTGCCATTTGTCCTGATGGTGTATGTGTCAGTACCTGAAGGAGCGTCTCCACCCCCCATCGTTCTGCCCGGACACTGAGGTCCAGTACCGAGGGCCTTCTGGCGGTTCCCTCGTTGCGAGAAGCCAAGTTGCAGGGAACCAGGCAGAGGGCCTTCTCGGTGGTGGCGCCCGCCCTGTGGAACGCCCTCCCATCAGATGTCAAAGAAAAAAACAGCTACCAGATTTTTAAAAGACATCTGAAGGCAGCCTTGTTTAGGGAGGGTTTTAATGTTTAATAGATTATTTTATTTCATTTTTCTGTTGTAAGCAGCCCAGAGTGGCTGGGGAAACCCAGCCAGATGGGCGGGGTATAAATAATAAATTATTATTATTATTATTTATTATTATTATTATTTCAGTACCAGCACTGGACTGTATGAACACAAGTGTTGCCAGTGCTGATCGGTTATGCACCACGGATACTTCCAAGCCAGTAATGACCTACGGTAAATAACTAGAATAGATTAGTACTGAGCAACTTCTCATATTGCAAAGCAGATGCAAAAGGGGAAATGCAAGTGACTCTTGCTTCCTTCACCTGTTTGTAATACAAGACAGCCCTTCAGTTTGGATGAAATATAGAACCTCATCACCTGGCTCTACACAGTAGGGTTTGCGTTCAAGAAATTCAGGATTAGTGCACTCAGTAATGTTCTCTAGGGCAGACGGAAGCTTCATTTATATGACTGTTTCAAGCAAGAACCAGGTTTCCTAAAACATCCCAATATATTCTCTGTACAGTTATACTGGTATTTCATGGGAAGCACTTGCTTTTCTTTTACCTTTGTAGTTTCCATTCCCTACCCCAATTCTTTTTGCTTGCATTTAACAGCTCATTTGATTTCATACCAGTTTGTCAACTGCCCTGGTTTTTAATTTAGCTTGGCCTCTACCCCAAAACATAAAAAGGTGGTTGGCCTGAGAGTCATTTATTAGCTTTTTTTTGTATTTTATTCAGTGAGTTTTTGTTTGCTTTTTAGATATGCAGTGAAATCCTATGTTTACTCGGAAGTTAAGTCCCACTGAACTCAGTGCTTGCTAGTAACCATGTTTAGAATCACAGCTATAATAGCTATGCTATTCCAATGACAGGCGGTTGTTGTGCATCGCATCTCCAAGCTCCCACCTTCAGGAAGTTACATAAAATCAAGAAGCTATTACAGGCAAGAAGGCTTCGTTTAGAAAATGGAAGTTTTCCAAATGAGGAGAAGGAAAAGCAACACAAACTTAGGTGAAAGAAATGCTACCAACCAATAAGAGATGCTAAAGAAGAATTTGAGCACATTGCTAAAAACATAAAAAACCAACAACAAAATCCTTAAATGTATCAGTATCCTGTTTCGCCACCCGAGGTAAAATGGGAAGTGCCAGCCCCCACTTCCATGCTTCCCACCATGCCGGCAACACCACTGCACCACCCATCACTAGCAGAGAAGCCATGCTGGAATCAGTGCCTATTTTTTATTATTTATTTATTTCCCGCCCATCTGGCTGGGTTTCCCCAGCCACTCTGGGCGGCTTCCAGCAGAATATTTATAGCAAGATCACTTGTGCTCCATGAGATCTCATGAAATTTCAGCGAAATCTTCTCAGATCTCACCGGCAATCAGCACTGCTTCTGTGCAGGGTGGGTGGGGCACCCATGGGGGCATTGCTTCAGGGGCTTCTACCACCTGAGATAGCTGCTTCACCCTGCTTCACAGGTGAGCCAGCCCTGTTCAGGACAGATAAAAGAAAGTAGTTCTTTACACAGTGCATAGTTAAACTATGGGATTTGCTCTCAACAAGAGGCAGTAAAGGCCACCAACTTGGATGGCTGGAGGGTAAGGTTATCAACACCTACTAGCCACAATGGCTATATTCTGCCTCTACTGTGAGAGGCAGTACGTCTCTGAATACTAGTTGCTGGAAATCACAAGTGGGCAGTGGGCTGTTGCACTCAGGTCCTGCTTTTGAGCTTGCCATGGGCATCTGTTTGGCCACTATGAGAACAGGATGCTGAAAGAGATAGGCCCCTGGCCTCATCCTGCAGCCTCTTCTTATGTACAGCAAACCTTCTGGCAACTTTAATGGATCCTCTCATATTTATTCACAGAAAGGTTAACATAATTCTCCAGGTATTATATACAGAATCTTCAACTTCATTTTCTTACCTTATAAAATTATCGGTGTGGTGTTCCTTTCAAGTACAAAAAGCACACACTACATCAGAAGTAAAGAGACATCACAGAAACGGCCTTCATTTATCTCTAATCTGACTAGTAATTTATAACTTCAATGCCTATGCTTTTAAAAAGATACACACACTACAAAAACATGTGGTAGTTTGACACAAATTGCTCCAACACATTTCTGTCTGCACTGTCCATAAACAGTACTTCCTTCTTGGTTTTTTTTAAAGCCTAGGTAGGTGCATCTGCTAAAGCTGGTTTCCTATACAAACAGGAATAAAGGCACTTTTGATGAACATCAAGTGGTAATTTTAAAACCCAAAATAGAAGTCACAAATGTGGTCACTTCCATTTAATAGACAGACATCGCCAGCACAGCCAGAATGAGGCACAATTTTATTTGTGCCACACTATCATTCTACTTTGTTCTACTCTTCCAGAAGTATACTTTAGAAAGCCTATTGTTCTTCAATGGCTTACATGGTTCTTCAATGGACTCAGCATGCCAGTAAGATTAATGCATTGTTTGCATTTTAAAAAATATTCAGGGACTGGCCTTTTTTTTTTAATATAATTCTGACATATAAGGACAATTCCTGAGAAATCCTGAGAGCTGAAATGACAGTGGTAGAAAGAGGTAGAATTGCTTTGACTCGTACAGCAGAAGACCCACACAACCATAACAATCAGTATGTTCAAAATTCAGATTTATAAATAGTTTTCTAGAACATATGTACAGACCTTTAAAATTGCTTACTTTTGAATAATTGTTGCATGGATGTGGAAAAAGACCATATGGAGAACTTCTGGGTGTTACAACCTCCACAAGATAATCTATGCTGCATCCTTCATAATGTTAATGATTTTCCCATCAGATGTGAGTCCAAATGTTAATGATTTCCCCATAAGATGTGAGTCCAATTTACTTTTACTTTTTACTTTTTTACAGATCACAATGCTTGCTGAAGTCTCCCCCCCTACAATTTGCATATCACATAATTACCAGACCACACAATGTTCTTACTCATTCACACCAGGTATTCACAGTTCAGGAAACTGCTCACAAGAAGATGTCAAGTGGATCAGGAGAATTCACAGGCTAATGGCTTTAAAAACGAACACATTTTATAGATATATTTCTAAGGTGTGCAAGTGGTTGTGAGCAGAAATATGAGAAAAATAAGCAGCTTCACATTCAATACAAAATATCTTCATTCTCCTTTGGTGACATCAGCTTTCAGGCTTCCTGCTGTTGGTCTTGTTTAGGTGATCAAAGCTACTTTGGAGCATAGATAGGGAATTCTTCAGCTACAGAAATAAAATCCCACAAGAATTAGGCAGTGAATTGTTTCTAAAAAGAGATCTAATTACTTTTCAGCAGAACCAGCTCCAGGATTGAGGGGACCCTCAACATGGACTGCCTTCCCTTGTCCGTGTCCCCATGGGATTACATGGTCTATTCTCTTCATATTTATTTCCACCAGACAGGTAGGTATTTGGGTACCGAAAATGAGTGCCAGATGATTGTGGGCAACTAAAATGGCAGTGGCCCAGTGTTGACTGGGCTCTGGAAAATGGGGGTCGGGGCAGCAGTGTAAATAACATCAGCTGCACTTGGTACTTGGGAAGCTGCCCCAAAATGCTGCTTTGTGTTGCCGACCCTGCCCCACACTAATAGTTATGTACTGTACTAACAGAGTGCTTACTACAGATGAACTGCAACTGTATTTTAAGGGCGCGGAACCCAAACAACTAGGCACAAGTCAAAGGAGATCTACTTAAACTGAATGCCAGAAATGAACCAGAAGGAAGACAACCCACCTAGAAGGAAGACAACCCACCTAGTGGCAACCTGAGAATCCTCAGTTGTGTGTAACATGTAACAACAAGCATAACCATCTGTAAAACTCTCTATTGATCAGCCATCTGTCATGGATGCTTCCTTATCTGAGATTCCTGCATTGCAGGGGGTCCGACTAGATTTGGTCTCTTCTAACTCTAAGATTCTATGATTGCAGCATCAGCAGAATCTGCTCTGAAGTACCTACAGGCAACAGAGTGGCATGGGTTTTCTCAACTCTGCTTTCATACATAAAAGAATTAAGCCCATTCTCTAATCTACCTTTTACCAAATCTGAAATGTGTGTGTGAGGTTGTTGAGCTTCATTCAGTAGAACTTGCAATTCTTTAAATAATATAGTTTTTAAAGACATGTTTCCTTTGTTTTACTGGGATGCAAAGAAAGTTCTTTTTAATAAGGAGTACTGTGATGAGCACCGCAACCCCAGAGTCGGTCACGACTGGACCAAATGGTCAGGGGTCCCTTTACCTTTACCTTTATTGTCTCTTGGTCACCTTTACTATTGCTCCATTTCATTAGCACACAAACAAACATTGTGGCAAATCTTAAACTTCAAAGCTTCCTTAGTTCTTACATATTCATAGCAGCCCTGGAAGTATCTCAAGCTCTTGAATATTAATATTCTCTTTCTCAAGCAATATCAAATCAGTTTTTTTTGTATCCCATTTTCACTAGTTAATACCTGAAAGCCTGAGGCCATAGCATCCAAATACGGCAGTGATTTATTCATTCTTTTATTAGCAAAGCACTCAAACTCTTAATTTTTCCACACATCCCACGTTTCATTTTCACATGTACGGGGGCCAAATAATAGTAAGAAACAGCAACACCCACCTGTTCAAGCAGCGCTATGGAGTCCCTCAGAACTCCTTTCACATGCTGGACTTGATCTTTGTCCTGCTGGTGAGTTTTTTCTCTTGATGCCACATTAAGGGCTAAACTGAGAAGAGAAAATGCAGGGATAAGTAGCTGCCTTACAGTACTTAAAGAAGGTAGTCCCATTCTTTAATTTGCTTTGGCCTAATTAACACATTACTACCATAATCTCTGTACATGTTTTCTGATCAGATACCAGCCTTGCAAAACACCGCAGGGCTGGCTCAGGGAGGGCAGCCTGAGCAGTGCACCCTGGGTAATCACTCCGACAGCCCCCTCTTCCACGCTACGCCCCTGCCCTCCTCAGGTGCTCTTGCATGGCTGGACTGTGTCCTTGAATTGAATTGTAATATTGTCTTAATTGCCTTAATTGTATAGACACCTCTGAATTTACCTACTGTACAAATGTATGGATTGTATTTGTTGCTCAACTCACTTTTGCCTCTACTCCCCATAAGAGAATGCAGCCTTTGGACTGAAAAATATTCCTGTCATAAAACAAAGGCTGAGCAGCTTCCCTGAAAGCCACCTAATGCATTGCTGTCTAAAGTGAGATTTGAAGTTGGTGCTTCCTGGGCCTCTTAGCCTCTAAACTACACCAGTTCTGTATTGTGAAGTCAGCAAAACTTTTTTTTTTTCGTATCTTATATTTGACTGATGAGGCATAGTTGAGCATGAGGGTGGGGTGGGGAGAAATCCACTCACTTTACAGATCCTTCTTCCTGAAGCTGAACACGGTAAAATGACTGAGCTGCATGTTCAATCTTGGACAGTTTGAGGAACAACGTCACGTTTAGCAAAACCAGTAGGAGCAAGCTGCAAAGAAAGAAAGAAAGAAAGAAGACTGTTTTTATCACTTTTCCTGTTTCACGTTTATAGCATCACAGTAGTTAAGAGACTAAACAGCAAGGATGGGGAAACTGTGGCCCCTCCAGATGGCCGCTGGACCCCAGATCCCATCAGCCCTAGCCCCTATGCCCAATGGTCAGGGCCAATGGAAGCTGTAGTACAACACCACAAATTCCCCGCCCCTGCTACAGAGACGACATCAGTAGGAAAAAAACATATAAGGTTAGAGAGAAAAGGTCATCTTCATGACAACCTTGGCAAGATGGTTAAGATTTTTCGCTGTGCAAAATAAAATACAATATTCTCATTTTAAAATGTATTGAAAAGAGAGCTAGCATGAGTGAGTGTTGGCATTGTTCAAGCTACGTTAGACCAGGGAGATCAAGGCTAGTCCACAAGCTCTCATCTTAACCTCTACCACACAAAGCTGTTGCCATGATAGCATGGGATATCCCCACCCTGTTAAGCCAACCTTGAAGAAGGGCAGGTTATAAAATTATGATATTTGCCCTGTTTCCTGCAAGTCAAATTCTCAGAGGAGTTAGCCAATCCAGCAATTCAAGCTATTTTACTGAAACTTAAGGTACAGTCATACCTCGGGTTATGAATGCTGCGGGTTGTGCGTTTTCGGGTTGTGGATTGTGCTGAACCCGGAAGTACCGGAATGGGTTACTTCCGGGTTTCGGCACTCACACATGTGCAAAATCACAAAATGACGTCACGCGTATGCGCAGAAGCGCCGGATCGTGTCACGTGCGTGCGCAGATACGACGCTGCTGGTTGCGAACGTGCCTCCTGCACGGATCACATTCGCAACCCGAGGTATGACTGTAACTGCTTTTGGAATGCTTTGCAGTCCCCATTTATATTAGTTTTTTAGATATGCTAACTTTAGTATATGAATGATGTGAATATATTCCACTGCAGATTAGGGAAACTGTCAATTTGGGGTTCTCATTTTCCAGTCTTAAATTCAGTTTGCCACATTTCCACATCAGTCTGTGAACTCTTCCAAAAAAAAAAAAATGCCCTCATGAAAGTTCAGCAGAACCGTATTGCAAATTTCCCCCATTATACATGTTTGTATATTATACCATTTTATGTCCAATTTTTCCTAATCTTCACATTTTTGCAGAAGAAGTTTGAATTTTGAGGAATGGCTGTGTTTCAGTTCTCAAATTGTTTCAGAAGGTGTGGATTAGGGAGATGCCATTTTCAATGTGAACTGAATTGAATTCTCCCCCATTCCTGCTGCACATACAGTCACAATATATGTGAAAATCATTAGCGGGGGGTGGGGGCTGGAGTTGCATGCAGACACAGTGGGATGAAAACATGAGGATAGGAAAGGGTCCCTGACTTTCATTGATCCAGATTTCCTCAAGCTAGTGTCTTCCATGGGTTTTGGACTAGCTCCCAGCAGTCCTCCCCCAAACATTTGGAGGGCACCGGGTGGCGCTGTGGGTTAAACCACTGAGCCTAGGGCTTGCCAATCAAAAGGTTGGCAGTTCGAATCCCTGTGACGGGGTGAGCTCCCATTGCTCGGTTTCATTCCTGCCAACCTAGTAGTTCGAAAGCACGTCAAAGTGCAAGTAGATAAATAGGTACCGCTCCACGCAGGAAGGTAAACGGTGTTTCCGTGTGCTGCTCTGGCTTGCCAGAATCGGCTTTGTCATGCTGGCCACATGACCTGGACATGACATGACAATAACGCGAGATGAGCGCCGCAACCCCAGAGTCGGTCACGACTGGACCTAATGGTCAGGGGTCCCTTTACCTATGTTGGGTCAGGGGTCCCTTTACTTATGTTGAGGAAGTCTGCCCTATACTCTTACAGAAAGATTCTGGGAGTCAGGATGACTCCCTGTCTCCACCTGCCAAACCAGCAAAGGATTATGTGTATGTGACCAGGAGCCAGAAGCCAATTCATCACTTGCACCTATATGTCAGTATCCTGCATGTTAAAAATGTGAGCAACCTGGGATTAATTTGACAATGGCTTAGGAAAGCTCCTTTCTGCAAAAGCAACCTCCATGAAATTCACTCAAATGCCACCAGGGAAAAATGTTTCCCCAATATGTTTCACCATAAGAAAAATGAAGTCAAATGAGATGCCAAGAAAGTACTTACAAGATGCTCATTACCACTATGATGGTGATGGTCTTATTTGTAGCATTCCTTTTTGGTCCTATAAGGCAAGAGAAGCAACTATTAAGTCTACTGTATCTATCTTCTTAAACTAGATTAACTTCACCTGAACGTGCATCTTTTCTGAAGAGACTCCCCCCCCCCTTCTCAATGGTGGAGCAGTTCTGGTTCTTGACTGAGCTGAAAGATGCTGCTCATGTATGTAATCGAAATACAAATTTAATGTAGAGTGTGTTTATTTGACATGCACAGCAAGAAGTAGGCAGATAATCTTGTTGCATTAGAAGCTCCTCCAGAGTTGAAAAGGGCCTGAAACATCCACCACTACAATGTAATAGGCAGACTTTTAGTGTAAGAATAGTCTTGCATTAATCTCAGGATTCTACCATGATGGCTGTTGCATATAGATTGATTCCATCATGTGCACATATCTGTCCACTGTCCATTCTTCTACTTGCCTTTGCTCACAATTCCAGCCTACGTCCCGGTAAGCTGGTTTTTCTCTGTCATGGTTACACAACGAGGCCCCTGTGCAACCTCTGCCACAAGTTACAGCCGATGAGACCCACACACAGTTCTGATACCACACAAGTGCACAATTCACTAACAGAGGTGTTACTTTAGGACACTGACTTAGAAAAACCATCTAATCATCCCAAGCAGAATTCCAATATATCCTGGTGTACGTGGAGACCAGGAAAAGTAAAACATGCATCAGCTACAGAAAGAAAGTTATGACCAAAGATAAATTCCATAGGCAACACACTCATCAAGATTTCACAAATCAGAAACAGGAAATTGTGTGATACCCACATAGGATATTTCTATACTTTGCTGTTCTACAACTAGTGCTGGTAAGCCTCTGGCTGGTCAACATACTCCTCCTCACTTGGACACCAATATGTCCTCCTCCTTTTTGTTACTTGCAGCAAACCATAATTTGCCTTTTTTGTCCAAACAGGCAAACTAGGGCTGGTGCTTGCATACAAACCAGGGTAACAAACCAGGTTAGCCATTAGATCAGAACACACCCATGGCATTAGCAGTTGGACTTGTCATCTGATTGCCATCTTAAAGATAAGGTGAGGTATGAAGCACACACTAGACTTACAGAATGACATCAGCACTGAATGCTCTCTTTCACTTGTCAACTTAGGTTTTTCTTGATCCTGGAAAGCAGCAGCACCAGTTTCTACTACACTTCATGAGCTCATTTTCTTTCATCTCCATGGCCATTGAAACAAATAGCCATTATCTTGACCAATATTTGAGTACAAGATTTTTTTGTAGCCACTAAGGGTAAGGGATGCGATTAAAGTTAAGAGTGTATACATTTTCCCTGAAACTGAATTGCCACCCCCTCCCCACATCACTTAGTATAACACTGAGTAAAACCTTTTTTAAAATTCAGATTTCGTGTTCCGGCATGCAAGTATGCATTATAATTGCAGTGAATATATTAGCACAAACACTCTCATCTGAAAAGCTGGAGCACCGGTGAGTGGATTGATTTAAAAATCTAGGAGGCAGCTTAAAACTACTAAAATAATGAAAGGGACCAAACAGTTTTAAGGTTTCTGCAGCACACTCTGTATTGTTTTTCTCTATATTATCTTTCCTTGAATGAAGCTATGCATTAGCAGTTTAGACTCATTTAAAGTTGCTTCATTTAGTTCATTCACCCTTCTTGGAACACTAAACTGTGCCATATGTTCCTCAAAATAGTCATTTATCTTCTAAATCAGCCAGTACATGATCATATGCAATTGACTAGCATATGGAATTTTGAAAGGGCAATTGTGCAACAAGATGAGTTTCAATATCCCAGAAATTAAATGAAACTAAGTCTGATTTCAGAAGAAGGTTTAGATGGTAAGAAGATGGAAGGAAAACACGAACACATACATAAGCATAAATAATGAAAGTCGTCCAGTAGTATCTTGTGAATGACATTTGCAACATAAATCTCAAATACACTGTTGTGCAAACTGCAAAGAAAAGAAAAAGCTGGTCCAATCGCCCCTGTCCTGAAATCTGCATATTTTACACAGATCCTACAAGCAGCTGTAAGCACACATTATGAAGCTGAAGACTAATGAATTGGAGAGGTTTCCAAACGTGAACCAAATTATTTGCAAAATAAAATACACTGTATTTACCAATAGGGTGCTTTGTAAAAATGAGTGAGGTAAAGGTAAAGGGGTCCCTGACCATCAGGTCCAGTCGTGTCCGACTCTGGGGTTGCGGCGCTCATCTCGCTCTATAGGCCGAGGGAGCCGGCGTTTGTCCGCAGACAGCTTCCGGGTCATGTGGCCAGCATGACAAAGCTGCTTCTGGCGAAACACCGTTTACCTTTCCGCCGGAGCGGTCCCTATTTATCTACTTGCACTTTGATGTGCTTTCGAACTGCTAGGTGGGCAGGAGCTGGGACCGAGCAACAGGAGGTCACCCCATTGCAGGGATTCGAACCGCCGACCTTCTGACAGCAAGCCCTAGACTCTGTGGTTTAACCCACAGCGCCACCTGGGTCCCTTAAAAATGAGTAGCTAGTCTTAAATAAATTTCCAAAGGAAAAAGAAGGCACCTTTTATCATATGTGATGGGTGTGTCAGGTAATAAAAGCATTCTAGGAAATGATATATAATGAACTGAAAAATAATGTTTAAAATAACTTATTTTTTTTTAAAAAAACCCAGGAATTGTAGGTACCAATATCCCAAAGGACCAGTAAAGACTTTTTATGTATACAGCGACAGCCACATGAATGTTATTAGCCCAGAGATGGAAATAAGACAAAGTCTCTACCAGGGAAGAATGGCAAATTAAGCTGTTTGGAATATGCCAAAATGGCAAAACTGACCGGAAAGCTCAGCAACCAAGAAGACCAAAACTTTAATAAAGAATGGGGGGGGGGGTATTTGTAACCTATCTGGGAAACCATTGTAAGCAGATGAAAACATTAGCAGGATTGCAATAACACTTGTGATGTAGCAAATATTATGGACAAAATGGTGCGACTTAAAATATGGATTACTGAATAATATGCAGTTGAAAAGGTAGACAATAGGACCCATGGCGGGGAAGGTGGGAAGTACAGAGATTCGGAGGAATTTCCAAATATGGATATGCATTTTGTATTGTGATAATTTTATTTTTGTAAAACCAAATAAAAATTATTTCAAATAACAATAATAATTCCAAGGCATCTCTGTGTAGCCACTTCCTACACCGACAGTTCAGCACTACAGCACTGGACTTGGAAGCATTGGAGACAGTACCTGCGGGAAAAGGTACAACTTTGCATAGGAGCTGTGTGTGAGCTTGACTGCACCCACCTGCATGTACCCCAGAGATGCCATATTCGGAAAGGCAAAGGAACCGAATGAGCTATGCAGAGGTGCTATATAATGCATGGCTCTCATGCAAACACATCCCTGAAATTCCTTTGGCTTAAGTGAACAGTCAAAACAAATACTCCTGCTTGTAGTACCCACCTCCATCACCACGGGAAGGTGCACCTGTCTCCCCTGAAGAGTACTGTGAAGAACGTTTAGGAAGTATCTCTCCCACATTCCTTTGTAAAGTCCACCTCCTCCTCCTCAAAACACCAAGTTTCACTGGATCCTCCACAGGTTTGTTCATTTCATATTCTTCCATTAGCAATTCCGATTCTGTAATGGAACAACATCCCATTTCTTACTCAGTTTTCATTTTATTTTAACTCAGAAATTCACAACACTCTATACTGACATTTTCCAGGATATTTAAAAGGTGGCCTTTGACTGGAGGGTGTGGGGGGGGAGGAAGAAGCACGTGATGCATTGGGAAACCCAAATGTTACATTCAAGAAGTCACATAGAGAGACAAACCAGTAAAACAGTATCAGGTGCTGGCCTTATTTAAAAAGGGAGTGGGCAAACCAACAGCGAGTAAGGCTTCATTCACAAGGCAGTTTATTAGTACACATAAAAATGAGCAGGCTGGTCTACCTGCAACAAGTAATGCTTTACTGCGGTACATGGGAAATAATTTATCGGAGCCTAAATAAGGTTCTGCTACTGCCCTACTTCCAGGTTATCACAAACAGTTGGTTAAAAGTGAAATAACAGTGTTCTAATGATGCGATGTAGATATACGATGAAAGACAAATGAACAGCTTAATGCCGAGTTCTGATGCTCCATTTTGGACCTTATCATCCAATGGTACTCGATGGGTCACCTCCACATGCTTGCATAAGCAGTGTTCAAGAGCAGATACATCTGCTGGAAGGCTACCAAGAGGTAATCAATAAAGTTAAACGGTCTTTAAACTGTTTCTAAAAGCTGGGAAGGTCCAAGACTGTTCTTAAGCACAATTATTGTGAAAATGCTGCAAATCACACCACCGTGTAGAACTATGCAGTGCTATCAAATATCACAGCTATGAATGCAATTTGGAATCATCAGCAAGGAGGAGACACAGCACTTACCAAGTTGCTTAAAGTTTTCTCCTATCCCACCCCATGTATTTTTCTCTATTATATTCTTGACAAGCCCCCATGGTTGCTTTCTGTATTTCACATCTGAGGAGATCCTGCAGCAAAAAGAATAATAAGGTTAGTAACTGACTGCAATACAAGGAACATTAAGGACAGAGGCATGCTTTTTCACCCACTATCAGAACAATGTTGTCAGTCTTTGCAGCTCAAAACAGCAAACTGTGTACATGAGGCAAAGGCATGGTCACTAGGTAACACCTTCTTCACCCATGCCGGTAGCCAAAAGGAAGAAATGCGTAGAAGACTTGGTCACTTAACACCTCTATGCTGAACACAGTACTTTCGAGTGCACGCACACGCGCGCACGCACACACGCACACACACACACTGGCTTTAAAAGGCTATTGTAGATTACACTGCCAGCTGTAACTTGATGATGAACTCTACTGAAAAGGCAGTTGGAGAAAGCTCACAACACATGTTTATAGGTATGTTCAATCCCCTGGCAAAAATAGAAGCAAAGAAACAAGTAAACGCCTGTTTCTGTCAACAGATAGTTTTCCAACCACCAAAGTAAACAGGGAAGGGAATTTGTGCAAAAGAAATTTGTGCAGAAGAACCAGTTTCACCATACTGAGTGCAGTCGTTTTTGACTGCCTCCAGTTTCCCCATTTAACATTGCCAAATGCCTCACCGTAGTCTGCACTTCTGGCTGGACATGCGAACAATACAATAACTATACACGGTGTAGAAGTAATCGTGGTAAGGTACGTCGTGTGTCACCACCTCTGTGTCTACCCGATAGCAATGATTTTTGTGACTCCGTTTATGCAGGACCTATTAGAAAAAATAAAGATTTTTTTTAAGATTATAGTTCAAAAATAATTGAAATAATGATTTTACGCATGCAAAAACATTTTCCCCTCACCATATTGCAATAAACTTAAAACAGCTGAAACAAAAGGATGCTTAAAACGTCATCGCACAATGGCTTGCTTTGCATGCAACACTAAGACAAACCATGGTTAAGTACAAATAAGTAGCTTAGCCTTATGTCAGAACCAATGTTTGTCTCTACCAGACAAACCATGAGCAGTAAGCCAAGAACATACCTTGTCTACAGCTCATGGTTTGTCTGAAGCAAGACAAACCATAAGCCCAGGTTTAAATGTAATGCTAAGCCAAACCATGGTTTAGCCCTGGGAAGCACAGCAGTAGCAGGAGTGGGGAGAAGTAAAGTGGCCATGACTTTTTCTGTGAGTACGTACACACTTGTTCATTCATACTTAAACATGGTCTATTTTATTATTATGTACAATCCCAGCTAATATAAAGGCTGAGATATACATAAGTGATAATCTATTTCAAAATTAACTATTAAACAGGTATTCTTAATTTGATTCTTTTAAATATTTCATTATTACCATTTACTTTATTTTGAAACAAAGATACGGCAATACTAACTTGAATCTACAATTCAATAAAACATGCTCACTTGTCAATAAAATGGATCCATTATTAAGCTTTCCCCTTGTTCTTACATATTTTGCCCATTTGGCCGTTGCTATAGGATCCCACACTTTACAAACTTGGTGTTTTAGGCAACTTCCATACTTGGCATAAACTAATAACCCCCAACAGAGTTTTGTACCTGCTTTTCTGTTGCAGTTGTGAATTTTCCAACAAGTGGATTGTTGAGCCCAATAGTGTAAGTCATGGTCCTCAATTGATTGCCTCCAATGTCTCTGTTCCAAGGAGTTGTTACAGCATCTAAACCCAAAACATGTAATCAATCACGTCTAGCCATTTACACATATCATCATGATCCTTAAACTTTTTGAAAGTGACTGGAGGAAACAAAACTACCCAGGAATCATAGGTCACTTGTCTCACACCTTGCATATCCATCTATGTGTGTAAAACGAGTTAAAATATGCAGCCATCAAGATATAGTCATTTCTGATAAACAATAATGAGTTTTTTGTCACTGGTTGCAATATGTATCCATCTAACTATAGAACTATACAATATAAGGAGCTTGGATCTGTTGTCAATAGTGATGGCATATGTCAAGGTCTCTCCCTAACCCATTTCTAACATTCCTAACATTTCTCTGTTCTCCCCAATGGTGGCCACTTATGCGGAGTGGGGGTAGGGAAACACAGCAATATGAAAGAAGTAGGTTATACTGCATGTAAAGAAGAAGAGGAGGAGGAGGAGGAGTTTGGATTTGATATCCCGCTTTATCACTACCCAAAGGAGTCTCAAAGCAGCTAACATTCTCCTTTCCCTTCCTCCCCCACAACAAACACTCTGGGAGGTGAGTGGGGCTAAGAGACTTCAAAGAAGTGTGACTAGCCCAAGGTCACCCAGCAGCTGCATGTGGAGGAGTGAAGACGCTCACCAGATTATGAGTCTACCGCTCTTAACCACTACACCACACTGGCTCTCGAGAATAAGGGAGAATAAGTGACATAATTTGTCATCGTTGGTACGGTAGCAGCCCAAGAGGACAAGAAAATCCTGAATCAGTTGAGAGGGGATACAGGCAAAAATACATCACTGCTCCTTGAAAAAGGGGGATACACTTGCAAAGAAGGAGCATCTACAGTGGCAAAAGCTCTCGAGAAAGGAGAGCATTCTAGGTGTTTACTTTACAGAGAAAACTATCATAAGAATAACCAGCATCCAGTTGCGGTTTCAGATCACAGTGTGTTGGCCCCTAGGGTTGCCATACATCTGGAAAGCTCAACAACATTTGTGTCTCAAATAAACAAACTGATTATTCCATGAGAGGGTATAAAGCAGGCACCCCGAAACTTCGGCCCTCCAGATGTTTTGGACTACAATTCCCATCTTCCCCGACCACTGGTCCTGTTAGCTAGGGATCATGGGAGTTGTAGGCCAAAGCATCTGGAGGGCCGCAGTTTGGGGGTGCCTGGTATAAAGTTATTTCAATGTAAATTTTAAAAGGAATAATACTTCACCTGTTATGTTTCTGCTACTAAAATATCTCTGCATGAAATGGGAATTAGTGAAAAGCATTTCAAACAGCCTATCTGCACCAATGCGGAAAACACGATTAATAAAGAGTTTTCCATGTAGGTCGCTCTCAGGGAATGTTTCCTCATCTGTGGGAGGGGAAGTGTACAAAGCAGAGGTTAGGCAAACAGGCGTCAAAACACAGTAAAACATACGCAAAGGAAAACAAACATTTCTTGCAAAATTCAAATTTAGCACACCACTCTAGAACAGTAAATTGTCTCTAGAGTAGACTTGTGAGACCATCTGCTATCTTATTAAGAACGTAAGAAGAGTCGTACATGAACAGATAAAGCTTAACCGCACCCCATGAAGCTGTACAAGCAGGAATGTCAATACATGATGCCAAGCGTTAGAGGAAAGAAGCATTTCCTTCATCTTACACCAAGGCTCAAGGCTTTGAGAGAATGACACCTGGTAACTGACTCTTGTGCTAAACAGCAAGAGGATTGCTGCTCTCTGCTCTCTGTTAGGTTTATGTCTGCCAGTTCGGCTTGGCAAGGGAGAGAGAGAGAGAGAGAGAGAGAGAGAGAGAGAGAGAGAGAGAGAGAGAGAGAGAGAGAGAGAGAGATTGAGAGAGAGAAATAAAGCTCAAAAGTATGGGGAATTTCCTTTAATGCCCTTAGCAACAGTGCATATGGAACCAAGCTACTTAAGGGCCTGCCTAAATCCATATGAACCTGCCAGGGATTTGAGAACAGCTACAAGGACTTGCCTCATTTTCCCACCAGGAAGGAAGGTTAAGCTGACAGGGAAAGGGGGCAGGACCTTTTCTGCAACGGCTCCATGGCTATGGCACTCCCTTCCCTGAGATATACAATCAGCCCCCTCCTTGGTAGTGCTTAGATGGACTTTTTTAAAGGATTGTTTTTAGGCAGTAGCCTTCATTTATAATCTTATACTGATATGGCTGGCCGTGATATATTGGGTTTGTTTTTTTTAAAAAAAACGGATGTTATTATTACAATTATGTTGTTTACATTTATATATTTTGTATTATTTTTGATGATTTCTAACCTGATGTGGGAAAAGATTATGGCAGCTAAATTCTCTCTCTCTCTCTCTCTCTCTCTCTCTCTCTCACACACACACACACACACACAGTGTGAAGGGGAATATATGCAATGGCATGATAGCAGCACTGTCTGCGATATGTAAGAGTGAAGAAAGAATTACTGAATTGATTCTCATTCTCCAAAAGTAAAGTAAAAGTAAGTCGGACCTAACATATTTTGGTGATGAGGGAAGAAAAGAAAAGAAAAAGAAAAGAAGAGGAAAAGTATCCTTCACCTTGTCCCCAATACTGAGAGAAATCAGGACCATAGTACAAAACTGAGATGTGGTGCTTGTGCAGTGGAGTCCATATAGCAATGACTGCTGAAAGCAAATACCACAGAGAGGAATCCGAGATGGTGCAATGTTCTGTATACTAACAATAGACAAGTACTGCAATATCCTAAAATATCCAGGCGTGGTAATTAGAGGCAAACATCGACCCACATGATAAATGCAAGTGAATACAATGAAAAGTGTTTCATTTTCCACATGATCTACAGTCATGCTCACTGCATTTAGAATTTGAAAAAGTATATCCATTCAAACTAGCAAAGAATGGGGCAAGAACACTTTTGTGCTGCTGTAATCAAAATCAGGAAATTAAACTTAAAAGTACTAAGGCACAGAATGTCAGTCCATTCATAATGACAAGGTGCACATGTCACTGCAGACTTTAATATAGAGATATGTCTCTTAGCCCACTAATCACAAGCAATTACTCACTCTGTGCAGTTGCTCACACTGCCAGAGAGGTGTGTTGGCAGTATAGAAACGAAAAGGAACAAACCACAAGGTAAGGAAATGTTTCCTGACAAGGTTCAGTGTTTATCTTGCAAAAAATATTCCTTGGGTGGTTGTTGTTGTTTTGGTTACACAATAATAATAATAAAATGCTTACCCTTATAAAGAGCTGAGCTGCTTGCAGAAAGGAGACCTATATAATGGCCCCTGGGGAACACACTGAGCCTGTGCACATTCACTGCATTCCTATATCCCTGTGATCCCTGCCAATGGGCACTCATGTAGGAAAAAACAGTATTCACTAATAACCCTTCAGTGGATGACACAATATGGATTGCATCAAATGGTCTTCATAGCAGAAGGCTCTTTGATTTAGCAGAGGCTTTCATCAATAAAATGGGAATGGTGGATTTTGTTGATTCTCCCTTTCACTGCCCCACCTCCCATGCTGTTCTGAAGGGTTCTCCAGCACTGGAGCAGATTGAAAGGCAAATTAGCAAAAAAAAATGCCTTGCTGTTTGGTTGATGGCAGCTTCTGCTTGATCAAAGTGCCTTTCATTCAGCAAAGAGGCACCATTGTATACAACCCTCCATTTCAGCTAACTGGGGGTGAGTGTTTCATAGCTATATTTAAGTTACAGGGAACCAGGCAGAGGGCCTTCTCGGTAGTGGCGCCCGCCCTGTGGAGCACCCTCCTACCAGATGTCAAAAAGAAACATAACTACCAGACTTTTAGAGGACATCTGAAGGCAGCCCTGTTTAGGGAAGCTTTTAATCTTTAAGAAATTAGTGTATTCTAATATTTCTGTTGGAAGCCGCCCAGAGTGGCTGGGGAAACCCAGCCAGATGGGGGGGGGGTTATAAATAATAATAATAATAATAATAATAATAATAATATATTTTCCTACTACTTTTGGAAACTAACTTGCATGACTGTTGAAATGCAAGGTAGCCTTTCACTCCCTTTACCCCCAGCATGGGCTAATCAGTCGTACACACCTGCCTGAATGTGCAGAATTCTGCTTTTGGCATGTCAAAGCCAAGTGGCACTTACTTTTCTGGGCAAACCAAAAGCTAATCCTTGCACATGGTAACTAGAAATATAGCCATCTTATCTTAGGCCAAACACAGCACTTGGATGTCAGTGTGGACAAGGTTATTTTCTTAATTGCTCCCAACCACATGGTCAAGACAAAGTTTCTCAGCGACACAACTGAAGTTTCTCAGCGACACAACTGAAGGAAGAAGCCACAGACTGAACAAAACGAAGCAAAGACAGCCCAGCCTTGAATGTCTCTCCTCTAACATCAGGCTGCCATAAGAAACTGCCAAATTGTAGCTGTATATAGAGGGGTGGCTGTGAAAATGAAGTGAAAGCTTAAACTGAATGTCACTTACATTTAGAATACTTTAGAATAGTTTAGAGATCATTCAAACATTTTTGAAAAATAATCAGTACTAACAAAAAAAAACCTTCCTGCCTGTGCAACACAAATCTTATCTACGTTAAAAATTCTGTAAAGTGTCCATATTCGAAAGCAACAGATTTCTGTGGCAACTAATACCATTAAGTGACAGATGTACCACTTGCAAAATGCAATATTGAGACAAGACATTTCAGCCTTTGCCAATCTCACTTTTTATGTCAATATAGCCAAGCAACACAGTAACTCAAATTTATAGGAGTTGGGAGGGTTGTATGAATCAGCCTTTCCCAAGCTGGTGCCTTCCAGTTTTCGGAACTATACCTCCCAGCCAACATGGACGATGGTCAAGGATGATAGGAGTTGCAGTCCAAAACGTCTGGAGGCCATCAGGTAGGGAAAGACTGGTGTGAATGCAATGAGACTGGCAAAACTTTCTGATGTGTTTTATTTATTGCCTATGACTACTTTTGTTAAGTTTGTAATTATGCATTTTTTTATGTTGCAAGCCACCTTGAGCATAGTTTTAAGAATGGAAAGGCGGCGTACAAACAAAATGATGAATGAGTAATGTGGGGGCATCATCAGAAGCCATCATCATGGTTAGTAATACAGCAGACAGGGACGATAGTGGAATGGTTGTTGGTAGTGCTACTCTACCTTTGTTTTTAATGCAGTTCTTGTGCTTTCATCAATGTTTCTTTAAGTGCATAAAACTTCAATGACATTACCTGATGCAAGCAGGAGCGTAGCAATTGATAGATGATAGATAGATAGATAGATAGATAGATAGATAGATAGATAGATGATAAATACGGTAGATAGATAGATAGATAGATAGATAGATAGATAGATAGATAGATAGATAGATGGCTACTTTATTGTCATTGTACATAGTACAACGAAATTGAATGCCATCCCATAAAAACAAAACAAAAACACAATTACAGCCATACACACCCAGCACAACTCCCCAAGATCATATTATTTAGTTACAGCATTTAAGATGGTTATAGCTCTTGGATAGAAACTGTTTTTTAGTCTATTCGTTCTTGATTTAATTGCTGGCATAGTCGGGTCACAGGACTGGCCCACCTATCAACAACTACCTATACTGGAAATAAATGGCGTAAATGTACAGTAGAGCCATGGATTTCATGCTTTCACATTACCCTTTGCTTACTTTAGCTGTCCCTTCCTGGGACCAGGTTTTTGAAATGGAAACGATTTACCTTCTTCGTCACTTTCTGACGCACTACTCTTCTCTTGAGCGAAGTTCTCATTTAGATCCGGTGACTGTAGTGAGTATTTGCGTTGTGCTACATCAGTTGGCTTCCTTTCTGAAGGAAGCAGAGAACTCCTTCTGTCCTGTTTATCACAGTGCAATTCCTCTAACTCAGGGCCCTAGTGAAAGAGAGCATCCACATAGTCCATCATGTTTATTTTACAAGGAGCTATAGTTAAAATTGTATTAGGACTACTTTTCACAATTTCCTAATTTTTTTAAAAAAAGAACAGCAGAAAGAGCTCTTGAACACATAGGCCCCCAAATATGCATTCTCCCTAACAGGCTCAATAAAACAGGTTTTTGGATGTCTGCATACAATGCGCAGAGCACCGCTGCCATGCAATCTGTTCATTTCAATGGAGCATGCACAGAGCTCCCATGCAAAAGCTATTGAAATTAAAAGGGTTAACAGCAGCCTCTGCTTTTTAAACTTTCCATTATATATTTATAAGAAATATGTATGAAACATCTTGAGTGGGTGTGGGGAAAACGTTATATAAATATTAATTACTGCAATAGTTACTGAAGTAAAGTAATTGTTACCACCTTTTGCTTAGTGCTGGAACTTTGTGAATACTAAATTAGAATTATGTGCCGAACAGAATGTTGATATATTTTTAAGATAATGAGGGTACTTCAGATCTGTCATTAACAAAACTTCAGTGGTTTCAAATGCCAAGAAAATGCGGGAAATGTGGGAGTGAAATCAGATACGGGTATTACATATCATAACAGGCTTAGCAGTCTGAAATGTGTCGAACAAAAAAAATCTGGATTTCAAATTAAATATATGGGAATGATCGGCTCGGCATGCCTTGAAGTTAAGTATTCCCACCCATCTCAACTCAAATTGCATACACAGCCACAATAAGCAGAACAAGATTTAATCTAACAAGGACAATGTCAAGATTCCATTGTTGTTGTTTTTCATTTCCCATACAAATTTGTAAGCTCATTAAGTGTTCATATACAGCGCATGATGTGCAGCAGAAAATAGATAAATAGATTTCTACTTCCCTTTCAAATCCGGGGGGGGGGGGAGAGACAGGACTACCACAAGTTGCTCAAAAATACTTTTATAAGACAAATTCTAGCAACGAATTGTGGGAGTGGGAGGAGGGGAGATACACTGGAAGAGAATTACCATATCTATTGCCCTGCTATTTTCCTATGGCAGATTGAGAAGTACCTTTTCTTTTCCCTTCTCATTGGTTACAGCGTGAAATTATTTTTCCGTCTATGAGACGCCACCATGTATAAGACGCCCCCTAATTTTTGACATAATTTATTGGGGGGGAACCTAGTCTTATAAACGGAAAAATACGGTAATTCACTATACCAGCTGCAAAGGCAGCATAGGGTACCTTCTGAGGGCATGTTGGAGAAACAAAGGGGCTTTGGATGTGGAAAAGCCGCAGTCAGCCCGATTACCCCAACACTGCTAATGTTGTATGCTGAGGGTGAGGGGGGGGGGTACAGAGACTCCTTCATAGCTTACTTCTGTCCGTATGTTTCCATTAAGAGACTCCGTTTCAACTTCAAGTATCTGAGCAATGGGTTCTCGAATTACACCAACTGCTTTAGGTGACTCCTTATCCCCAGATTCGTCACAAAGGCTAGATCTGCCAGAGACAAAAATAGCAGCAGAGTTAACTTACACTTATTTCACATACATTGTTAGTACTTTACCATTTTGGAATTCCAATGCGGCAAGTGCAACATTTCAGCCTTAAGACATTCAGTCTTATCACCACCACGTTACTTCATTTCTTTTCCTGCGCCTTTGAGTAAATATCAGCTTTTCAGACTTTGTCAAAAGTGGTACAACTAACTTGTGTAACATAAAGATGGAAATTAATGCTGCTTTGTTGTATGAATAGAGCACAGAGTTCCTTACCTCTAGCTTATTTTTCCAACCATCTTTTGTGCAGTCATATAGAGCAGGGGTGGCCAACTCCCAAGAGACTGCGATCTACTTACAGAGTTAAAAAACCCTTTTTTGGGGTTCAGGTCAAAGTTGTTGAGCTTTTTTGGGGAGGAGGAAGATCCGTTTTTAAGGCATTCAGATCAAAGTTGTTGTTGAGCTTTTTTAGGGAGAAGGAAAGCGCCATTTGGGGGGGGGCAGGGCAAAAAAATAGAGCTTTTTTTAGGGAAGCCAAAGTTGTTGAGCTTCTTTAGGACGCCCTTGTCGATATCTCATGCTCTATATCAGGCGTCCAGTGATCTATTGGTAGATCACGATCTACCTGTTGGACATGCCTGATATAGAGCATGAGATATCGACAATTCAGGACAGAATTTGGACATATGTCAAAGTGTTTCCTTATAGATGCCTAAATATGCACTTAGTCTCTCTCACCTACTTTAGATAACCCTTCATTGCCAATCTCACTGTCACACAGTAAACATAACTATGAGCTCTCATCTTTGTTGGATTGACTTCACACAGAGATTTCCGCAACTTCCACACTAGCCATGACCCAGCTTCCTTCACTACCCATAGCAAGACAGGGAGCAGAACAAATTACCGAAAACAACAATGTTGATGGCCCATTTCATCTCGCTTTTTCACAACAAGAGTTGGGTCTCAGCATGATTGCCAACTCAATCCATTGGGGAAAAAAAGAAAACCAGGGCATTCAGGAATGCATTGGATCCCATTATACCTGGCTACTGTTTGGAAGAATTTACAGAACATTACTGGATACAAGAGAACATCTTCTTCCAGTCCCAAGAGTCAAAAATTGACAAACAACCTGAATCAGTTTTATAGCAGGTTTGAAAGTCAAGCATTATCAACTAGTGCCATTCAGTCGACGCCAGAGGCACCAACAACCACCTCAACCTGTTCTGAAGTCACTCCGCTGGTGATCTGGGAAAAAGATGTACGGAGACTTCTACAGAGACAGAAGGCCAAAAAAGCTCCAGGCGCAAACAGGGTGACTCCTCTTTGCTTGAAAGTGTGTGCGACACAATTGGCTCTGATCCTCACACAGATATTTAACCGTTTGTTGGAGTTGTGTAGAGTTCCTTCATGCTTCAAACATTCTATTATCATTCCAGTACCTTAAAAAAATCTTCTATCAGTGTGATGAATTATTATAGACCGGTTGCTTTAACATCTGTGGTAATGAAAGTCTTTGAGAGACTAGTGTTGGCCTATTTGAAAGATGCTACTGACCCTTTGCTGGATCCTTTGCAATTTGCTTATTGAGCTAATAGGTCAGTAGATGATATGGTCAACGTGGCATTGCACTACATCCTGCAACATCTGGATTCCCTACGGGCCTATGTGTGAGTTTTGTTTGTGGACTACAGCTCAGCTTTTAATTCTATTGTTCCATCTAAATTGTTTTCTAAATTACTTCATCTTAATGCATAGCTGCCAAGTTATCCCTTTTTTACAGGGATTTTCCCTTATGCTGAATAGGCTTTCTCGCGAGAAAAGGGAAAACTTGGCAGCTATGTCTTAATGTACCTGCTCCTGTTTGCCAATGGATATATAGCTTTTTAACGGACAGGAGGCAGCAGGTGAGGTTGGGGAAAATTATATCGAGCAACAATACCATCAGTACAGGTGCTCCCCAGGGGTGTGTGCTTTCCCGACTGCTTTTCTCTCTATACACAAATGACTGCACCTCAACTGATCCATCAGTTAAGATCTTGAAATTTGCAGATGATACAACAGTTACTGGGCTTATCAGGGAGGACGAGAAATCTGCATATAGGCGGGAAGTAGATCATCTTGTTTCGTGGTGCAGCAGGAATAATTTGGTGCTAAATGCCCAAAAGACAGTGGAAATAGTGGTTCCGTCTTGCCGCCACTTTCCATCCTTGGTAACATGGTTGTAGTAGTAGAGTCCTTTAAGTTCCTGGGCTCTATAATTTCTCAAAACTTAAATTGGTCAGGCAACATCAATAGTATTATTAAAAAGGCCCACCAGAGGTTGTATTTCTTGCGTCAACTAAGGAAATTTCATTTGCCCCAGGATTTGTTGATCCAATTTTACAGAGGTATCATTGAAACTGCTCTCTGTAATTTTATTACTGCCTAGTATGGCACAGCCTCCAAGATGGACAATAAAAGGCTCCAACAAGCAATAAGAATTGCAGAAAGGGTAATTGGTGCTAGTTTGCCTTCAATAGAGACACTTTATGCTAGGAAGCTAGGAAGAGAGCAGAGCGAATTGTCGCAGATCCTTTGCATCAAGGTCATCATCTGTTTGACATACTTCCATCTGGACGTTGCTACAGGACTCTATACACAAAACGGCTAGGCACAGGAACAGTTTTTCCCTCTTGTGCCATCAAATTGTTAAATGCGTAGTTGTGTAGCGGAAGGGGAGGCCAGTTATGGGTGGGGTTCATTTGGTGTGCTATTGTACTGTGAGTGAAACAGTGTTTGTATAAGGCACGTTTACATTGCAAGGTAGTCGAAGCAAAATAATTTATTGGCCAAGTACCAAAAGTATGTTGGTACTTGGCCAATAAATTATTCCTATTCCTATTAGTCCTCCACACCAGCTGGGAGAAAATGCTGTTGTTAGTTCAAACTTCACTAGGAAATGGTGTGATGATGGCAAAAGTAATTCACACAGTTCCAGAGCATTGCAAACATACAGCTTCTCCTATTTTCATCAGCAGATTTGTATAATCCAAGTAAAAAAAAAAATAATGTCCTCCAGACATCAAGATCATGGGTCATCTCCCTATTATTAATTAAATTGGTTATGGTTAGAGGAGAAAGCTGGTACTCAAGTCCACATTAGGTTAGAATGTAGATACTAACCCTTATTGGTTTCTAAAAGGCTTACCAAGGATTTTCTCTTAAGAAAATCACAGCTTGCCCTCCACTTGAAAGGCTTCGCCATCAATTAATATAGTACCAAAAATAGATTTTAATCGAATTGAAGGCTATGATGGAATTTCCTCAATAAGGGATTAGCAAATAAAGAAAATGTCCCATTGTTTGTCTGGCCGAACACAGAGGCAAACTTTCAAGGATAATCCCTTGTCCTTGTAAGTAAAGCAGGAAGTCAAAACTAGGCTCCAAATTAGGCACTGGAGTAGAATGCATTTTACCAGGCCACTAACTGTGTTTGTCTAGCTTAATTGAGTCATGAATCCTATGTGGTTTGCTACAGTTTAGAAAGATGGATCCCTTTTGAAAAAGCAGTTGTTAGGTACTACGGTAGGCTGCCAGGTGCAGGCATCTCATCATCACAGTGCAGGATCTTGCCTCCGTGTTGGATTATTCTTTCCTCTTTGATAGGTGGAGCATCTGAATAAGCCAAGGCTGATGTGGCCAAAATAGTACAAGCAATATGCACACAGCGCTCTCTACTGCCCACTTCTGCACTCTCGGGTCCATTTCTGTCAAACCTTTGCAGTCAGTGGACTGCACAGGAACAGGAGTCTTAAAGTGTTTTGAGACCAGCCACTGGTCCAGATCCTTGATTCTTAAAGTGGTAGCATGAAGCATGACCCAGTTTAAGAAGATGTGAATTTGAAGTGGCATGCATGTGGTAATATTCAGCAGCACAGATTAGATACTGTCATGTGGAATTCCCATGCATGCAAATAGTAGGGGTGGTGTCAAGGGTTGTGAAAGACATGGTGTCTCTACTTCACCATTGCTGGGTGTGCAAGACACTGTCCTTGATTCTCCCAGTGATCTACAGCAGCCTCCTAGCTAGCAGCACTCTCAAGAACATGTTGTGCTGTCTCTACACTCAAGAAACGGGGTCATATTGATTCCTGAGCCCCTAGGAGTGGTATAGTATAATGCCCCGGTTCTGGTGGTTTAGCACCCATAGCACTAGAAGTTGAGACAGCATTTTGTTTCAATGTGGTTATCATGTTCACCAGAAACATTATTTCCTTATAGAAAGCTGCCAACACTAAATGTTGATCCAAAAACTAGGAGATGAAAGGTTTCAACCTTCTCAGACACAGGAATTTTTTGCTGCCCCACAGTGGCTGGGGGGGGACGGACGACAGGAGCAGAAAGTCTATAAGCAAGCCTTTGAAAAATGTGTTTAATCAGCAAGAAGGACCGGGTTGTGAGCCTCTTGGAAGCTTGACTCTAGAATCTTTGTGTAATGCATACCCCCCAAATGTGGGGATGCAGACATAAACAGACACAAAACAGAAGGGTTATGGTTGCCTTCTCCAATGGCTGTGCTAGCTTGGACTGATGGAAATTGTAGTACAAAGTAGCTGGAGTGCACTGTATTGAAGAAGGCTGGCTAGCCTATAGGCATCATTAAAGATTCTAAATTGGCATTCTATCCTTCACCACAATATTATATAGAAAAGTACTAAGACATTTCTATACAATATTGTGAAGGATGCAGCAAAAATTGCTATGCTGTAATATTATAGAATTCCCGCTACAGCAGGAAGGTAAACAGCGTTTCCGTGCGCTGCTCTGGTTCCGTGCGGCTTTGTCATGCTGGCCACATGACCTGGAAACTGTACGCCGGCTCCCTCGGCCAATAACGCGAGATGAGCACCGCAACCCCAGAGTCGGTCACAACTGGACCTAATGGTAAGGGGTCCCTTTACCTTTACTTTAAATATTATAGAAACTACATTTTTCACAAACAAGAAAGGTTCTTGATATTGTCAACAGCTGAAATCAGGGATGTAGGCTTTGTCTTTTTAAAGCAAAAACACATTTTAAAGCTACTGTGAAACAACAGATGTGATAGTTAACATCTGCTCAAGTCCTTGCAACCAAAGGAACTCAACTATTTTACTTACCGTACATGAAGCAAAAATACGTGTGTGTGTGTGTGTGTGTGTGTGTGCACCATGCATGCACACACCAAGAGGGACTAATAGAAGGAATCATACCCATACATTTCCTAGAGCTTCTTCGATTTAACATAGAAGGCCAGTCACTCAATGAATCCATAGTATAAACAATTTCCACAAAGGACACCCAAAAGATGAGCTTCCCTTCTCTTCCCACGAAACCTGAGCAGATAAAGTAGATCTTGCACTTGAGCTGCTAAATGTATATATGATCTTATTAGGTAAGCGTCAGCCCCAAGACAAGTAAAAATAGCACCTTTGAAAAGGAATATGCTAAATCCTTGAGAACACCATTCATTGGATATTTAGCCTCATACTTCCACACATTCCTTTTCAGTTTGGTTTAAATATCATCACTTGCCCATGCAGTTGCCAAAAGGCCTCTGCCCCTGTAGCAGAAAAACATGGAAGCCAGTTAACATTTACATGCTCTTTACCCTATGCAACACCTGCACGTAGCAGTGCCACTACTGCATGGTTTGCACTAAAAGTTCCTGATATACTTTGTCATCCAACTGGCAATACGTGTGTTGCTACTGCTACTGCTTGAACACGCAAGCCAGCATCACCGTGGGTACAACCTTTTCATCAATCTAAGCAAGCAAGTGGCAATCTCTAAACTAGCTCGGAATCAAAAGGGCAAAATAGAAGTTATACCTGCTTTATATCTGCATAGGAAGAGGATCGTGCCGAAAAATGAAAATACCATTAATAAGCAAAACTCTATGTGCATTCAATAGCAGCCTTTCAAATGACTTGTATAAAATGGGATGCCAATAATATGTACCTTCCTTTGTGGTAATCTGCAGCATATTCTTACCTTGACTGTCCATTCTCCTCTGATGAAGAATAAATGTTTTCCATCTCTTCCGTGTTCAAGCCCAGCTCAGAGCCATAGCTTTGCTGTACAAGCTGCCAGAATTCTTGCTTGGTCAGTCTCTGGAAAACACAAAACAAAAAATTAAGTACGCTTGGTCGGTAACCACAGTAGATGGCTTGTCTTTTAGAGTTATACCCTATTTAAGCAGAAGTAACAAATGCTCTTTTTCACTTAAAAAAATCCCAGTTGCTAGTAACGTTCAATCTATGATCCACAGTATACCTAGCTGCATTTCTAAATAAAAATGTGAAACAGAGCTTTCGTTCTAACACCCATTTTCAACTCTAACATAAAGCTAACAATACAAACCCATCATTATAATTATCTTTAAGATAGTACACTCCCGATACTTCTCCATACGGCTATTGGGATCCAAGACCACTATAGTCTTTGCCCCCTCCCACCCCAATTCCTGAAATATTTTTTTTTTTGAAAAAACTTCTCCAAGTCGTTTTAACTGCTGTGAACAGCTGCACCCTCTCAGCTGACATTAGTTGTACAACAATACCACAATCCCCTCTTAGCCAGCTGTCTTCAGGTCAAGTGGTTTCTTCACTCAACTGCTGAAGAGGCCCCAAGCATAGTGACAACAGCAAAATAGCATGTGAACCAAAGCAATGTAGAGTTACCCAACTCAAACACAGGAGTCAAAGATAGCTCACTATGTTAACCAAAAAAATCAGATCGTATGTTGATTATGCCTTAACCACCACTGAACTGTTTTCTCCCTTGTCTCCTCGCTTGCCAGAACATAGTCACAAACCTGCCTTGAAATGAGGTACTGTACTAGGATTACATGTTTAATGTTAAAGCAGGACACACAGGGTGGTATAAAACTCACTAAAGCCTATGTACACTTGCCATTTGTACCTAATTACCGACAAACATCAGAAGCATTAACAAATTTTCCAAATATGCTTTCTTCTAGCCTAGGAGAAATAGAAGATTTCCTCCATCTCATTGAGATGTGACAAAATAGCGCTGTGAACTGCACTTTCTGTTCACTGTGAGTGGCCAGGATGACCAGAAATGTTTTCTTCCTTGATAGCCAGAAGGCTTTTTTTGGCCTATGGAATATAGTACCAATCAGAATTTGGATGATGACACCTCTCAGAGTTAAGGGAATAGTCTGAAAGCACATGATGCGACAACCTTTTTGAAGTTAAGCACGCCATGGGCTCTGGTCAGTATGAAGATTGGAGACTGCCTACAATCTACAGTATATGTAAGCTACTTTCGGTTTCATTATGGAATAGCAGCAGGTTATAAATGTAATAAATAAGAAGAGTTGCAGAGACAGAGTTTGGAGCTAGGATTTGCATTTTAAATGGAGAGAAGATCACACACAGAGAGAGAGAGAGGGAGAGAGAGATAAAGAATCTAGAGCTGTAAGTTGGTTGAAGCTTCTGGAGATGCAGTGTCCCTCTCTGACACTTGGATGCAGGGTTAGCAGACTGTCGTAGCCTTGTAGTTGCTACCAGTATGCTCTGCTTGTATATTTGTAAATAAATGACAAAAGGTGTCACAAGTCTGTAATGCACTCATTCAAAATACATCAGTTCTAAAGAAACTAAACTCTGTAACATAGCCAATACCAAACATTCCAGAATTTATAAATTCAGATGTTAGCAGAGGAGGCAAGCAGCATAAGGCCTATACTTTCTTCCCCTTTTTCGCCATTATTTTTTCATCCCTCTTTGCTTGTATTTGTTTATATCACCTTGAGTGTGAGCCAGTTGACATTTCATGTGGCGGTCACATTTGCTGTGGTAAATAACTGAATGGCCTGTTCGCAAAAAACAGTCTAAGCAAAATTATGATTTAGCTATGGCTTAGCCTACACTGCGCTGCTGGGCTCAGTTCAAAATGTTAGCTCTAGTCCCAAGGTAGTGAGGTATGTCTGTCTCTCTCATTAACTTTGAGGAAGAATCTAAAAACATTTCTGTTTACTGTTTACATAGTCCCAAGGTAGTGAGGTATGTCTGTCTCTCTCGTTAACTTTGAGGAAGAATCTAAAAACATTTCTGTTTACTTTGGCATTTGGTGGCAATACTGGAATTACTGAGTGAGTTATTGGGTTTTTTAAGAAGTTTTAAACTATTTTTAGAAAATTGTTTTTAAACTGCTTTTAAAAGTTTTAGATATATTCTAAGTTTCATTAAAAAAAAACCAGCAATCTTGAGAAACCCAAGAGGTCTGAGTTTCCCACTGTAGATGCTGCCCTGTGCAAATTGTAACCAATTAACTCATACATTTTCCATTTCAGCTATTGCCATTTCTATAAACATGCTTCTCAAAATGTGGAGGAAATGAGATTTTTAAAATAATTATACTTGTCTTCTCTGGACTTGCATTGTTGAGAAAAACTGATAATGCCATTCAAATGAACTTTGGCCCTGTACAATCAAGGCTACTGTACAATCAAGGGTCTTTCGCAGTCAAAGTACAGGCAGCTGGTTTTGAAGATAAGTAAACTGAGAGAGAGAATCTCAGATGAATGATCAACCATACCGTTATGTGCTCCCCACTTCCTCAAGCAGTGAAAAGCTCCAAGGGCACAGCTAAAGGATTTAGCCTCCTTTGGACATGGAAAATTTAGTGACAGATACAACAGAGCATGCCTGCTCACATGGGAGGGTTCTTAAGTCCTGCTGTTCCCTTCACACACACACCCCACAGCCTCCCCACTCCTCATGTCCCATCAAGGCCCTTTTCTTAACATAAAGAGGCGGGTCTCAGATTTCCCCAGACAACTTCTCCCCGTTTAATCCCCTCATGCCACATCAATGTACAAGATTGATAAGGCCTCCTCTGAAATGACTAAATGGAGCTGAAGTGAGGAGGGCATGGAAATGTACTGTTCCATGCATAGAACTCAGAGTAGTAATAGCACTAGGATTGGCTTTCTCATCTTTGATTTTATTTACAACAGGAGTGGGGGACCTCCTGTGGCCCCCTCCAGATGTTGCTGGACTCCAACTCCCACTGGTCATCCTGGCTGGAGGTGGCAGGAGCTGCCCAACACATCTGGAGGATCGCAAGTCCTCTAAACCTGGCTTACAAATATACAGACATTCCTTCAGCAGACAGCAAGTCCCCAGAGAACTATTTGTGTATGCTTCACCAAGTTCTCCCCCTACCTGGCTTTATTCAAATTGTGTGGGGTTTTTCCTACCACCCCCAGAAACACACCCCTTGTGCACAACACTGGTCATAGATGCCACCATTGTAAATGGCCATTCAGGAAATAGCTACACCCATTAAAGGAATATTAAGGTTCCCCCCCCCCTAAATCCCAACTCCAATCAGGTGATATACCCACTAACAGGAATCAGACAAGCAAGCTCGCAACGTTTATGCTCCAACTATACTGTGTAACTCATTCACCACAAGAACTCAAGCTTTCCTAATGAATTAATGGTAACTATTTGCCATTCATATGAAGCCAGTAGAAAATATTTGCTCAAGCATGCCACGTAAGTCAGAAGTATGGCAGAAAACTTTCTGTCAAATAATATATTCACAAGTTACCAATACACACAAAATGCTCCCTCGGGAGAATACAGATTTAAGATTAGTAAGGTTTCTCACGCAAGGCTTAACCCACTCTCCCTGCATCATTCACCTGCAACCTGCCGCACGAAAAGAAAATGAAAGCTTACATTTGCAGTTCCATAATGAAGGCAACTTCATAGTGGCATTCAGGAAACTGGACACATCTTCGGGGGGAAAGTTGGTGGAGTGTACTTTAACAACCTCCCGTGGTTTGAAAACATTGCATAACATTCAGGATTTCCTGAAGTGCCGAAGAACTCTCTCATGGCCACATGGCTTACAAGCTGGACTGGAAGGAAGCAGTATCCAGGCTATACAAGTAGAATGTAATAAAAAGGAAGATCACTGCCCCCACCCCACCCCTGTAGACAAATGCCTCCGCAAAATAGTGGCAAACAACCTGAAGTGATCAAGAGGTCTTGAAGAAAAGCGCTGGAGAGAAAGAGCTGCATTTAGGTAACTTCCTACTATAGGCACTTTGCAAGCTGCTGAAAAATGGGCAGGTCTGTTTTCAGAACTGGAAGTGGGACGTGCTTTGCTCCTACTCAGTTCCTGGGGCCCTCCCACCAAGAAAACAGGTAAGCAGGTTATATGAAAACATACGGCTCAGGATTCCTAAGAATCTATCGAGTAGGTTCCTCCCCACCACAGAACACCTGGATAGACAGGAAAACAGATGTGGTTACCCGGCTTTTGAGAGAATTTATCTTCCGCTCCTCATGCACAATTCATTTAAAAATGCCTTAAGTCTCTAACACTATCTCAGGGGAGCTGCTTTTAAGGCTGCTTGAGTACATTAATGCTGCTATTAGTTCCACTCAAAGCCGGTCAAGCCAGAGTTTGTTGCAGGGAAAGAACACTGACAGCATTCCTGGGCAGAGCTTCCTTATCAGGTTTCTCTTTAACCCTTTCACTAACATGCACATACATTAGGGGGGCGGGGAGTGCAGGCTATAAATAGAGAAGGGAAATCACACTTGACTAGAAGGCCCAGAAGGCTCAGCCACCTCTCAAAAAGAAAACTGGTACCGGCCCTTCCAGAGTAAAGCAGTCAGCATTGACAAGGCACTCTTTGCTATGTCTGCCCCTCAACTTGCCTTCCTTCTAGGCTGGTGAAGCAGCTGTTATGATTGAAGATTCACACTGCTTATGATTTTATTATATGATAGTTTAATAATTACACAGCATTTGCTGCAAAACTCTTTATCTTCCAGGAAACTGCAGATTCCAGAATGTGAAACCCTGTACAGGGCATCATGAATAAACTCAAGCTCAATCCAGACAAGACTGAGGCACTAGACCAGATGGATGGGAGGTTGCCTGCTCTCCATGGGGTAACACTCCCTTTGAAGGACCGGGAACATAGCTTGCTTTGGATACTTGCTGCTGCTTGTGGCTCAGGAAGCTTCAGTGGTGCAGAGTGCCTTCTATCAGCTTTGGCTAGTGGCCCAGCCGTGTCCCTATCTGGGCAGGGATAGCCTAACTTCTGTCGTCTATGCTCTGGTAAACTCTAGGTTAGATGACCACAACACGTTATACGTAGGGTTGCCTCTGAAGACGGTTCAGAATTCAGCAGCTAGGTTGCTCACCAAGGCAAGACAGTTCAAGCATATGACACTGATCCTGGCCTGACTGCACTGGCTACCAATTAGTTTCTGGGCCCAATTCTTTGTGCTGGTTTTGACCTATTACAACTTTAAACAGCTCTGGACCGCAATACCTCAAGGACCGCCTCTCTCCATATGAACTGTCCGGGACCTTTCTTTGTGTTCCTTCTTCTTTGTGTGCCTCCTCCACAAAAAGTCTGGAGGGTGGCAACACAAGAACGGGTCTTTTCTACAGCGGCTCCCTGTTTATGGAATGTTCTCCTCAGGGGAGGTTTGGCCGGCGTCTTCATTACACACTTTTAGGCACTAGGAAAAAAACGTTCCTCTTCAACCAGGCCTTTGGCTGATTACTATCTTATAGCCCTTTAAAATGTTACATACCTTGAGGCACCAGGCAAAAACATTCCTTTTCTCCCAGGCCTTTGGTTAATTAAACAATCTATGGCTTTTTTAACTGGGGGTTGGGAGGGGTAATTGTTTTTGTTTGTTACTATGTTATGATTTTTTGTGTTTTTAAATTGTAAAACCGACCTGTGATCCTCTGATAAGAGTGGCAGTTCGAAAGCACGTCAAAGGGCAAGTAGATAAACAGGTACTGCTACAGCAGGAAGGTAAACGGCGTTTCTGTGTGCTGCTCTGGTTCGCCAGACGCAGCTTAGTCATGCTGGCCACATGACCTGGAAGCTGTACGCCGGCTCCCTCGGCCAATAACGCGAGATGAGCACCGCAACCCCAGAGTCAGTCACGACTGGACCTAATGGTCAGGGGTCCCTTTACCTTTACCTTTATTTACTAAATTTATTAAATTTGTACAGTCGTACCTTGAGTTAGGACCACCTCGGGGTACGAACAACTCGGGTTACGAACTCCGCAAACCCGGAAGTATTTTCGCCGCGCGTGCGTTCTGCGCCTGCGCAGAAGCGGCATGCATGGTTTGTGCATGCGCAAAATGGCGCTTTGGGTTATGACCATTTCGGGTTACGAACTGCATCCCAGAACGGATCGTTTTCGTAACCCGCGGTACCACTGTATTGATAAAATCAATCATTGATATATATGCCTTCCACCCACAATAAGTAGAGGTGTCTGCCTGTTTGTCTGTCTGCTTACAACCAATCTCCCTGGACACATTTAACTTTGCCTGCTATGAAAGGAATTCCTTTTGTTGATGTTTCTTAAGTCCATAGCCCTTGTGGTTGTGAATCCAGCATTAAAATACCTCTGCAGTTGCATATGCAACCCCACAGGCATGAACTATATTTTGCTAAGAATGTAAGAGCCCTGATGCTGAACCAAAACAATGATCTCCGTAGTCCAGCATCTTGTTCCTCACACTGGCAACCTTATGCCACTGGGTCCCGCTACTGCTTTACAGCACCTGGTATTAAAAAGAATGCTGTCAAATCCTATTGTGTCAATTCTCTTCAGTTTCTCTAACCAAAACACTAAAGATGCCCAGTAGAATCCCCTCAATCGCAGGAAGATTATGAGCACAAGAAACACCTAAAAAGATCCAATACGTGTTAAAAAAATAATACATGGAAAACCTACAATGGGATGATCTAGGTACAGTAGATGAAAACACACACAAAGTACCTAATTCCCGATGTATTTCAAACACAAGAGAAAAGCTGCTTCACAAACAAGACAGTGGATCTGTTCACCAATTCAAGAGAGCTATCTTTTCTCCTAAATATATTTCTCAGACCCTTACCAAATGGGTAAGCAGATTCAGTTTAGGGTTTGGATGACACATTAAACTGTGGCTAATCAAAAGCAAGCGATAGCTTTCCATCTTCTCATTGCCATGTTACACTGACAAGCATGGAAACACAAGGCTCAGTGTGGTCCGTCTCATCCCACTAAACTAAAGTTAATATGGTGTTTGAATGTGGCCAGTGTGTTTGAATTCTCTCCTATATTAAAAAAAAATCTCCCTGAACAAACTAGTACGCTTAAAAGAAGCTTGGATGTTTGGGTTTTTATTTTGTTTTTACGTGAGAGAGAATATTTCAACATGTCATCTACCACCTGCTACTTGAAACAGCCTATTTTAGGGAAGTAGTGTGCCATGTGGCATTTCTGAACATGTTTAGAACTGCAGTTTAAGTCCTTCTAAGAATATTTTTAGAATAAACCAAAACCTGTTTAAGGATACAATTCAATTTTTAAAATAAAGATGCCTAAATCCCTCACTTGGAAACTATTACGTTTGGTAACAGGTTCGTCCAGGGGCCAGGACTCTTTCTAGGCCACATCCTCTCAGCAGCCCTAACTCTGCAGCCTCCTTGGGTGCTTTTGCCTGTCCTTGCTTTCCTGGAGGATGCATAGAAACCTCTGACCTTTGGTGTTTGGGTGTGTGCACAGAAACCATGGCTAGAATGCAGCTTACTGTATGGTGCAGGGATGGGGAACCTGTGGCCACTAGGTTGTTATTGGAGTCCCAACAGCAACAACCAGCCTGGCCAAAGGTCAAGGATGATGGGAGCTGAAGTCCAGCAACATATGGAGGGTCACAGGTTCTCCATCCATGCTACATAGGTTAAGAGTCACATGATCTAATGCTCTACCTGTTTTAGCCTCTGTCCTAACTCACTATTGACATGTGGCCCACAGCAGGTTGCCCATGGGGGGAATGCAATGCAAAGATTTCCTGTCCCTTCCTTTCATATCCTTATAGATCACAATGTGCTTTTATTATGATTTTTGTGTGTGTGTGACTAAGATCTCTCCACATCCCAAAGCAGAACTACATCAGGCCTCATGCCAAACCTTGGTAGGCATTATGTGAGCACACAGTTAGGAGCCTTGGGCTCACACTGCCCTCATGTGCCCTCATGTGAAGGCAATTCACTCTTTGACGAAGCCTGATCTGATGCAAAAAGTAATGCAACATAAGGCTCTCAAGAACCTACAAGCACTAAAGGCCACCTGTCCAAAAATTACCTTCCTTCTCTCCAACCCTGTTATATAGTAGAGATGTTTAACTTCCATTTATGCCATTTCTCCATGACATTATGTTTTTCTAGCTCTTATTTATGAACCAAATATCACCAAGAGGACAAAGCACTAGGCAGGGTACCTACCCTAGCTATCATCTCAAGATTGACTTTACTGCCTGCCACAGCGATAGACTTCTTATTCTGACAAATCTTGCACTGAATGTTTTTTAAACTAACATCTAGTCGTTCTAAACCACACCATTCTTGCAGACAAGCACCCTTATGCACTTGATACCCAGTGCTAATTTTTCAAGAATGCATAACTTAACAAATGCAGGTCTCGGAACTTAGTTGTAGAGTGCAAAGGCAAGCAACTAGCAATATATGTTAGAATTCAAGCATTTTAAAAAATGACCAGTCCAGACGTTTCCCAAGCATATCAAAGCTTACCTTCTCCAACAACGAATTCTGCCACAATCTAAAGATATTGAGGTAGCTTCTGTCTCTGGCATTGAATGAAGTAAAGAAAAACTGCAAAGAAAAATGACAATCATGTGAAAACTTTGTAAAATAATCTTAATGTTGCATATCCTCATCCCAAAGAAAATACATGGAACTAAGGCTACATGATTTCAGTTGATTTTGTTTCCATTAATAAGGCTGTCCCCATCCTGGTGGATTTCAGAGGACAACTTAACACACATCTGTTCACACAGGCATTTGGGGGAGGTCCATTATTGAGAAGAACTATTTCTGAGGCTGCTGCTGAGCTGTTTTGATTGGCATAATATGATTTAATTGTGCTTAAATTATTTACTTACTTCACCAAACCTTTATTAGGCATTACAGGTACAGGTCATCATAAAACTTAATAAAACATCCATATATAAAATTTATATTTTCTCACACACACACACCACTTTAAGAGATGCTATTGACAAACACTCAGCCACCCTTACAGTTACTTCCAGGTTAATGTCAAACAGATAGAATCTAATATTTTCATTGTGCCATGGTGTTAGACTAGCCAAAAAGGGGAATAGCATGTGTTTGCGTAGCTGGTTGTACAATGGGCAGTAGAAAAGGATATGTTCTACAGTATCCAGCACATTCAAAGAACATCCACAATGTCTATCATTTCTGGGATGTTTAAATATCTGCCCTGGACAAAAGCTGAGGGGGAAACATTCAGTCGGGTTAACATAAAGGCCTGCTTTGGACTGCAATTATTAATTTTGAGATATAAGTGACCCTGTTATCTGTTGTATTTAAATCATAGAACTTGAGGGAGCAAATTTTATATACTGCTGACAATATGTTTTGTTTTTCAATGTCCCTTAATCTGGTTTGAATATTGTGATAAATATATTGCTCACTTGAATTATACAAGGGTTCCGAGTCAATACCAATATATCTGATTTTGCTATGTAAGAGTTGGAGTCCTCTGGATTTATAAGAGTCCTTAAGAAAGTCACGAGAGCAGACTCAAAGGTTGGCAATGGAAATAGCAATGCAACTAGCATTTTATAGTGCTAGCCCACACCCAATATTCTAGCGTATGTATACCTAGCTCTGCACACACCATCTCATACTTGAACTTGGGAGCCCCAGGATATGTCTCAAGAAACTTGAGCGTATCTTATCTAAATCACTATTATATGCTTGTATCCATACTGGGATCCCAAAAAGTAGCTGGGATGACACTTTAGCTTGAAAAATGTGTGTATTTTAAATTAATTGTTTTATGGTTTTATTGTGTGTGCTCATCACCCAGATATTACAGGATGAGCAGTATATTTATAAATATAATAACAAAATAAAATGTTTACATTGAGATGCTATACAAATCTAAACAGAAATAAAAATTTAACAAAATCATTCCAGTAGCACCTTAGAGACCAACTAAGTTTGTTATTGGTATGTATCTGAAGAAGTGTGCATGCACACGAAAGCTCACACCAATAACAAACTTAGTTGGTCTCTAAGGTGCTACTAGAAAGAATTTTTTTATTTTGTTTCAACTATGTTAGACCAACACGGCTACCTACCTGTAACTAAACAGAAATAAGTCCCACTAAGCTCAACAGAGTCTACTGCCACATAGGTCATTAGGGCAAATGGGGCACTACCCCACCAACTTCAGATAGCCCCCACTTATATTGAGGCCAGGGGGTGGCACTGACTGTCACCTTCCTCTTCCTTAGTCTCAGTGTTGCCAATGTAGAACTCAGCCGAGTACTGAATGGAGGCAAAACTAGATGAGCAGGGGGGCAAATCAGGAGGTGGAAGCAACTGATCAGGAGGATACAAGAGGGATGCAGATGACAGCAGACCCAGCCACCTCAGAAAAGCATGCATTCCAATCCTGACATTCCCACAAAGCAAGGAAGTCCTGCAAGTGAGCTTGCCGCTTGCATGGCTTGTGGGGTATGGAAACAACTGGGGCATCATCATTGTTTACATCCAGTTCTTAGCATCTTGTCTGATTCCTGAACTGTGTGTCTGCTGCCAAGCTGGTACTGTTACATGCTTGAATAAACATCTCTTTTTTCCCCCTTTCTTAAACATAAGAATCTCTGTCTGTGTGTGCTGGGTGGGAGCCAGGACAGTTCAGTATTTAAGAAAAGAAGTAAATAATAAATTAAAGAACATCACACCTTCTCCCCTTCAGTTGCTATCTGGATGGCGTTTGGGATGAGCCGAGCTGTCTTCTCTTTTGTCATGAAGGTGATATCCTTCAAGGCAATAGAAATCTGAAGTTCAAGAACACACATGTAAGACCTCAGACGAAACAATGTAAGACCTCGGACGAAAGCATAGTATGTCATAGTATGTAAAACATTGGTTTTCAGACTTGCTATCCACAAGGAACCTTTTCTATATCAATCTGTCTGCAACAGAACCTTCTAGGTGTGGCAGAGAATTCTGGGCACAATAAAAAGTGGGGTACAGATCACTTTAGGAAAGTAAGGCCTAGCCCAAGACATTTTGCCGCCTGAGGCAAAGGAGGGTCCCCACCCCCCACCCCATGTCCAGAAGCCTATCAAACTGGCAGTTAAATATCACTTCAACATTGGAAATGGGACAGCATCTATTACCACACTTGAGGAAGTGCAAGGCCACCTCAGGCAGCCACCTCACTTTGCCTAATGGTAGGTCAATCCCAATTTTGCTGCCCGAGGCCATTGTCTCACTATGCCTGATGGTCAGTCCTGAGGAGTCATTGCAGGCACACACGCACACACGCACACACACACACACACACACACACACACACAGGCCTTACTGTGGTCTCCCATCGGAAGATGTTGCTGTGGAAACAGAGCCAGTTTTCAGAAAGATACAGGCGTCCTTGAAGGAGGATATCCTTCTGAAGAGCACAGGCATAATCTAAAAAGGGAAATGATAAAAGAGTGTATCTTTTTAACAGAGCTCAGCTAAATTCCTGATTTAGCTTATCAGCAATGTTGTGCTCTTAAGGAACTTCAAGCAGCTTTAGGTATCTTGTGGATGGTTGTTAAAATGAAGGAAATGTTCTTCATTTGTCAGAGGGATACCTGAAACATTTCGTATTCTGAGCAGCTTCAGGGGAAAAACCTTTTAAAGAACAGCGTACAACTATTTTAAGATGTGAGGGAAATTAACATGTGCTTCATTCCTCAGTAAATCTACATGCTTGGCAAAACGTCAAAAACAGGTTGAGGAAAAAGGCATGTCTGTGCTGGGAAAGGGATATCCTTGAAATTTACATGCATCTGAAGTCATGACCCTGCTCTTTTACAGAATGGTCATCAGGTTAAGCCTAATGTTGTCTGCTCATAGTTTGGATGCCCACGAGTTACATAATTTAAAAGGTGAGCTCACTGTGGAAGTGCATTCGCCAGGTTTTATTTAGGTATATCATCTTCTCTCTCCCATAATGAGTTGAACAGAAACTGGTTCTGCCAGTTTGCAACAAAAGATTGACTGGAGACTGGTGACATCATTACTTCCAGAACCAGTTTTTCCAGGGGTTACACACAAGGGCCAAACTACACCTAATGTTATATGTGTGAATGTAGTTAATGGGTCCTCTTTTATTTTTAATAGCACCTGCTGGGAGGAGCAGGAATGAAACTCTGTTACATCCTTTCCCTCCATCCCACGGTCCTGGTGTCAGACACAGAAACACATAAGTTATTGTATGCCCCAGGAGGGAAGCAGCCATTAATACTGGCATTGATAATGACAATTTCTCTCCTGGAGAAAATAGCAGCTTTGAGGTATGGACATTTTTCACAAGGACTATGGACTGGAGAGAGAAGAGAATAAAACTTAAAACTGAAACCCTGCAAAGCACATATTCTGCTACCAACTCTGACCCCAATTCTGCTACCAACTCTGGCCTCAAAACACATATTCTGCTACCAACTCTGGCCTCAAGATACCAAGATTTACCCAGTATACCAGAAGGAGCGTCTCCACCCCCATCGTTCTGCCTGGGCCTTCTGGCGGTTCCCTCGTTGCGCGAAGCCAAGTTACAGGGAACCTCGTTAGTGGCACCTGCCCTGTGGAACACCCTCCCACCAGATGTCAAAGAGAAAAACAACTACCAGACTTTTAGAAGACATCTGAAGGCAGCCCTGTTTAGGGAAGCTTTTAATTTTTAACAGACCATTTTTAAAAAATATTTTGTTGGAAGCCGCCCAGAGGGGCTGGGGAGGCCCAGCCAGATGGGTGGGGTATAAATAAATAAATTATTATTATTATTATTATTATTATTATTATTATTATTATTATTATTATTATTCAGGCTTGCTTATTGCAGCTCAGATTGCCCTGCCCATTTTACAAATTGCTCAGACTTCAAACTGCACTTGAGCCCTAAAAGTGGGATCTTATGAATAAATCTGCATCAGTATCTACTACTAACAAAAAACCACCCATTTTTGCCACCACCTGTTCCAAAATAGAGTGCCTCCGTATCACTGGGACCTGGCCATCTGAACAGCTAAAACAAAAACTTTCAGGGAATAGGACTCAAAGACTGTTTTAATAATTTGAGCCTCTCCGTCAAATACACTAGCTGTGAGTGGGACAGGCTTTCTCCCTATGCACACAGTGCTTCTCTCATTGAGGAATAATTATTTCCAAACACTATGCATCCTAATTTAGTTATCTATTTTAAAAGCTTCTCAATGCCAAATTGCCTAACAAATCAGTTTACAAATCAATAAGCATATACAAACGAAGCACTACAAGCACTGAAAGCCAATTACATCCAAAAATAGAATACAAAACTAGCACAGAGCAAGTAGTCCTTTTAATTCAGCATCAAAAGGGCATGATTTAAAAGTGGGGGGGGGGGTTGCTGTTTAAAAGTTGTTAAAGGCCTGCCTAACATCACTCAGAGCAGAATTCCAAAACTGGGGGGCCGCCGCAGAAAAGGTAGTGTTCTATGTGCTTGCGAGCCTAATAGTTTTTACAGTAGATCTGCCATACGTCAGGATTTTCCCAGACTTCACCGGGATTTCAATGGTAGAGATGGCATCCTTGGGAATTTCCGAAATGTGGTGCTTTGTCAACAACTTTGGGGTTTCCCTTAAAAAAGCCTCAACAACTTTTGAGGTGTCCTGGGTTTTTTTTATTTTTGAAATATAGCAACCCTATTTCACAGGCACCTCTGAGTAGTATGAGGGCATGAGTAGGCTAATGTGTGTGCACACAGTCCATAATATAACCTGGTCCCAACCATTTAGGATTTTAATATCATCACCAGCACTTTGAATTGGGCCCAGAAACACACTGGTAACCAGTGCAATTGGCTAAGTACCCTGTTTCTCATATTTTAAGACATACCCATAAAATAAGCCATAGCAGGATTTTTAAGCATTCAATGAATATAAGCCATACCCCGAAAATAAGACATAGTGATAGGCGCAGCAACAATGCCGGCCGCGGCAGGAGGAGGGAAAAAATAAGACATCCCTTGAAAATAAGCCATAGTGTGTTTTTTTGAGGAAAAAATAAATATAAGACGTGTCTTATAATATGAGAAACACGGTATATGTGTAACATGACCCCAAGGTAAAGGTAAAGGGACCCCTGACCATTAGGTCCAGTCGTGACCGACTCTGGGGTTGCGCGCTCATCTCGCATTATTGGCCGAGGGAGCTGGCGTATAGCTTCCAGGTCATGTGGCCAGCATGACAAAGCCGCTTCTGGCAAACCAGAGCAGCACATGGAAACGGCGTTTACCTTCCCGCTGTAGCGGTTCCTATTTATCTACTTGCATTTTGACGTGCTATCGAACTGCTAGGTTGGCAGGAGCTGGGACCAAGCAACGGGAGCTCACCCCGACACAGGGATTCGAACCGCCGACCTTCTGATCAGCAAGCCCTAGGCTCAGTGGTTTAACCACAGCGCCACCTGGGTCCCCAACATGACCCCAACCAGTAGTAGCTAAACAGCTGCATTCTGTACCAGCTGTAACTTCTGAACTATCATCAAATGCAACCCCATGTAGAAAGCTTCAGAGGAGTCTAGCCTGGCAATCTCTAGTGCATGAATAATTGTGGCACGGCCCAACATCTCTTAATAGGTTCACAGCAAACAAACTGAAGCTGATAAAAAGCAGCTGCAGCCCTCAGCATCTGGGGGCTGCACACCCAAGCTGGAAACTTGGTCTTTCAGGGTGAGTGCAATTCCATCAAGGATTGGTTGAACACCTCCATCCAGGGTAATCTGCTTTCCTATTCACAGCATATCTGTGTTAGCTGGCTTTAGCTTCAACTTTTAGGAGTAAGAAGGAAGGCTTCAAGGACAGAGGGCGCGGTGCCATGGATTTTTGACCCTCTTTTCAGATTAAGAACTAGCTCTCCTCCCATTCTTTATTCTTTAAAAGGTTTTGCTCCGTTTTTTTATCATATGTAATAGTTCCTGACTTCATGTCACATATTGGAGAACAACGGTTGAAACTGCTGTAGGGTGCAATACACAGTAGGAAACACTTTAATGAATAATAACATTTCCTTTGAATACAATACTATGACTTTGCACTGTCCTTGACTAGCCAAACTTGCATTCAATGCAGCTCATGCCTAATCCAGCTGTTTACTCTTCAGTTTCAGAATGGTTGTCATATGGAAAGTATGCCTCACACAAAGAGCCAAATTGCTTTCTTGCTTTCTTTCCTACATCAGTGCAAACAGCAGCTTGGAATTTTAGAATAAAGTAGAATTGTTTACTGCAGATCTTACTAATTCTCTATTGAATATGGGCTGTTTTAAAGCTTCAGATAATGTTTCAGTAAGGATATTTTAAAAATGAGATCAGGTTAGCTTGTGTCATGGGCACATTTGAAAGCTGTGCAAAATACACAAGGGAGATATGGAGGATTTGCAAAGGGATGAAATGAATGGGCAGGGCCTTGTTGAACATTCTGAGAACAAAAGGCAGATACATCCAGAAGATTAAAGAGCAAAATGTCAGCGCTGTTCAAGCACAGAGAAATTAAAGGCAAGCAAGCAAGGCACAAATGAAATGAAATTAGCAAGAAGATGTTCTGCAAGTACAAATGAACTAGAAACCTCCCCCCCCCATCTCTTCTTAATCTGCTGTTTGAACTTCTTGAAAATGTTTCAACATTATGGCAAGGCCCAAAGATCCAAGGCTAGGGATAGGCAAATATGTCAGTTTTGGTTTCTCTTCATTTCTCTTTTTTCCAATCTTAACATCAGTTAAGTTCCCATTTTTTTAAAAGAAATCTTCATGAAAATTCACCAGCATTTCAGTGCTGATTCCTCCTAATACCATATACACATTTCTGTATTCGATTTTGCCAGATACATGCATTTTTGCAAAGCAATTTATAAACCATCGTTGTACACATTTTTATGCACACTTTACCCTAGCATGTGCATTTTTATGCATATTACCTGACTGGTGAACTGCATTGCAAAATTCTGAAAAGTGTGAATTTTAAAGAACGGCTGGGCTTCAGTTTACATACTGGAGAAACCCAGCCAGATGGGCAGGTATAAATAATTATTATTATTATTATTATTATTATTATTATTATTATTATTATTTCAGAAAGTGTGCCTCAATGAAGGTGTCCTTTAAGTTGTTTCATTTTCATCACAACAAAGCCTTCAGTATTTTTTGCATTACGTTTCCAAGTTACAAGGTTCAAATTTGCTTTAAATATAAAAATGCAACTTGTAGCTCCACTCATAGGATGCAACATTTCCCTCTTACCTACTACAAGCCTTTCCAAATCTGGCAGGTGCGAGAATTGTCTCTTAAATTCCTCATTCCTATATTTGTAAGTGGAACTTGAGATCTGCAAAAAGAAAAGTTTCAAGTAAACAAGTTTTTTTGTGTTTTATTATTATCAAATCCTCGCAGAAAAGCAAGTGTCAGAATGAACGCAACTGTACAGTGCCCACACCCAGTGAATTAATCATGCACTGTTGCCTTAAGCACAACCCAGTCTCCAGCCTTCCCTTGATCTGGCAGAAACCCTCCTGCAGTTCTGAAGCCTCCTGAATCCCAGCCAGGAAGTTGTACATGGAGTTTGCATTCCATATCCAAGGTTTAACAGACAACACAAAAGGAAATTACTGTTGTCATCTCATTGGGCAATGTGCACTTACGAAATATAGCAGTCTGGATGTATCATAGATATTAATGCAAAATGCAAAAGCAGCTGTACAGTACTCTGCTATTGCAATCCTGACCGCCTTCCATCTGTAGAAACATGCACAAGGCTGAGATGTGGATGTGAGATAAAGCCACAGAATGTGAGTGTGAGATAAAGACTCCTCCTCTGTGACTCAGGACATCTCAGACTGTTTCCAAGGTGTGGAAAGGAGCAGTGGAAAGGAGCTGTGCTCTAGCAACTCCCACATTTCCAAGGTAGCATAAGAAGAGGTCATAGAGGCCTTCCCTGGTAGAAACAGCACGTGCAAAGTTAGTACTTCACTTGGGATTCTGGAAGCGGCAAGCTCAGTCCCTGGCAGAAAATGGCATTCCATGAGGACCTAACTAGTGTCCTTCCCTTTCTTGTGCCCTAGCATGGGGAAGCTCTGGCCCAAAGACTAGACCTCTGGATTTGACCTGCAAGGGCATTCTGGGCAAACTGCACCCAGCTGCCAGTCACGTGGTATCATATGACATCAGTCACTGAGATCTGCTATTTCCATAAGCACAAAGTGCTAAAGTAAGCGATAAGGGAACTCATATCTCTAGTCTTGGCACCATGAGACCACAGTGCTAAGATCGGAGATAAGCCTCTGCCTGGTGTTTTTAGAAGATGCAAACAAGAAAAAAGGCAGCAGGTACAAAAAGCCTCTACCCCCTCTTTAAAAGGCAACTGGCAAAGACTAATATCCAATTAAGATAAGCTTCTACTACTGCTTTTTAATATAAAAGAAAAACCAGAGGTTTATCTCTGATCTCTGAGGTGTGGGACTTTAGAACAAACTTTGGAGATGTGCCTGTGCCTGCTACCATGGCTTTGAACTTTAGAGTCACCTGGCATCATATGATTCATACGACATCCATAATTAACAGGCGGGTGGTCCTCACCTTCCTTTCAGAATGGTCTAAAGCAGGCATCCCCAAACTGTGGCCCTCCAGATGTTTTAGCCTACAACTCCCATGATCCCTAGCTAACAGGACTAGTGGTTGGGGAAGATGGGAATTGTAGTCCAAAACATCTGGAGGGCCGAAGTTTGGGGGTGCCTGGTCTAAAGAGTATGGTCCAGTTCTGGATCCACCACTCCAGCTGTTTCTAGTTCTCCCCCCACCCCTTCCTTAAGCTAAGCTGTTTCAGAATATTGGTGCAAAATGATGGGCCAGATTCAACTAAATAGTTGTGCTGTTAGAAACCAGCACAGCAAGTCCTGCTAGTGCAATAGGGCTTTCCCTCTTCTCCCACCCCCACCCCGGCAAATCAGCTTGGGATGTGTGTGACAGGAGAATGCCCATAACAGCATGTTGGGGGGGGGGGGAGTGTGTTCCAAACAGCCAAGCAGAAATACTTGCACTGATGGAGCAATCTCATAACAGCCACTTTGAATTCCACCCAGCATCTTTAATGTAGAAATGGAGAACCTGTGGCCCTCTAGATGATGCTGGACTGAAATTACCACCATCCCTCACCTTACGAACCTGGTGGCTAGGACTGATAGGAGCTGAGGTTCAATACCTGGAGGGCCACAAATCTCTCCCACCCTGCTTTAAAAGATTCAGCCAGAAATCTCACAGAATAAGTGGCAAACACTGGCCAGGTCCTACTAATTTTCTTCTATGTTTAATAGCGCAGAGGATTAATATAGATGCTGCATGTATTCTGTTCATTCTTGCAGGTCATCATGTGAGATATACATCATTTTAGAGTTCTTTAAGCTCCCTTTGGAACATCAAAGAGGATTTCTCCACTAGCAAGCCGATTCACTGTAATTGTCCCTGGGTAAACAAAAAACTTCTTCAAGCATGCTTAGATTATCACAATACTCAGGCCAAAGCAACACTGCTAAAAATCAGCACTCCAGGGGAGTCTTTTCAAAGTTAAACTGCACAAACTAAATCTCTTGAGCCTCAGCACTGCTAGACCACACCAGGCCTCACCTACAAACCGCTTGGTGTATGACTGTTTTCCCATAAAGTAAACAAAGACTACCAAAAATGCAATTGTTTCTAAGCAGAAGATACGTCTAAGACAAAGAGAAAAGATATATAGCTTAAAATAGTGGAAAAAGCAGTGGAATGTGTAGGATGTTAAATAAAGCTCTTTTCCCCCCTTGCGTCTTGTATTCTTCAGCATAATCCACATGCTGCTTTTTCCAGGCATAATATTTTAGTATAAAAGGCATGTTTATGGTGGAAGGACAATTAAGATACTCTGCTTCAGTTGGAATTAAAGCAATTAGTCAGGAAAACACCAAAAGGAAGGGTAACTTCTTCATACAGCACTTAGTTGGGACTATAGCATCCACTCCCACAAGAGGTAGAGATGGCCACCAACTTTGATGCCTTTGAAAGATTAGAAGAATGGCTATGTTCTATGTCTGCTTTCAGAGGCACTATGACTTTGAATGCCAGTTGCTGTTCACTGCTGACTGGCAGCAGCTCTAGAACCCGGGGCCCTCCATACATTGTTGAATTGCATTTCCCATCATCCCTGACCAATGGTCATGCTGTGGCTGATTGAAGCTGGAGCCTAACAACATCTCCAATGGTTTTGGAGAGTCATTCCTGCTCTAGCAGTTCTGAAACAGGTGTCTTTCACATCATCCACTACCTAAGATGCTAAGGTTTAAGCTTGTGACCTTCTGGGTGCAAAGCATGTGCTCTATGGTTCTCTCCACGGACAATCTCCTGCATCAAATCTAGTTTGACTCCAATCCTTGCACAAGGGCACACTCCCTCCCTGAGCCCCTTCCAGTGCAGCCATTAAATTGGGATGCTTCCACTACTGGTTCACATTAACCATGGTTTAGTGTTATGCCTGAACAGTAAAGTGTGGTTAATTGTAACTATATGTCAGCTTCATAAGCTATTGTTTGAAGCTGGCTTGCTTCTACTCATCACAGTTAAGACTAGGTTCAGACAATACCACAAAGCAGCATTTAATTTCCAAACTCCTCCTTGCCACTGTGGTGGTGGACAGAGGCATACATAGGGTCGCTTGTGCCAAGGGCAAGGAGTTGCATTGGTGCCCTCTGCCAAAAAAAAAAAATCAAAATCATTTTACCGCAAGGGCAGGAAGCTTCTTCCACGTTTTATCTCACCACAACACCTATATGTCCTACACTCCAAAGTCTGATAGGTGATTTTTGCGTGTGTGCGTGTCCCCAGTGGAGGGCAGTTTTGCCAACCCCTAAGTACACCGCTGCTGGTGGAGGAAGGGGAGAGCGTGTGAGCCCAAGGCTCCTTGTGCCTCAGCCTCATAATACCAAGCCATGGTTTATTTTTACATGTGAACACAGCTCACAACTGCTTTCTCTCTCACACATGCTGCAGCTTTCCTATTACCTTTTCTTAACATAATCTACATTGACTCCCAGTACATTTCTGAGCACAGTTCAAAGTGTTGGTGCTGACCTTTAAAGCCTCGGTCCAGTATACCTGAAGGAGCATCTCCACCCCCATCGTTCTGCCCGGACACTGAGGTCCAGTACCGAGGGCCTTCTGGCGGATCCCTCATTGCGAGAAGCCAAGTTGCAGGGAACCAGACAGAGGGCCTTCTCGGTAGTGGCGCCCGCCCTGTGGAATGCCCTCCCACCAGATGTCAAAGAGAAAAACAACTACCAGACTTTTAGAAAACATCTGAAGGCAGCCCTGTTTAGGGAGGCTTTTAATGTTTAATAGATCACTGTGTTTTATTTTTATGTTGTGAGCCGCCCAGAGTGGCTGGGGAAACCCGGCCAGATGGGCGGGGTATAAATAATAAATTATTATTATTATTATTATTAATGTTCTACAGGAGCGTGGGCTCTCTGCATTGTTTGCAGGTGCATTTTACCGCTCTCAGAATCAGCACCTAAACCCAGAGAGCCCTGCTGACTTGCTTACTCTCCTTCTGTCTCTCGTTCGAGAAAGTTTAAGATACTTAACTTCCATAGGTCATGTGGCTCTTTTACCAAATTTAGTACTGTTTAGTCTAGAAAATAGGTGTTGTTAAAAGTGCCAAGATATTGCTGATGCACACATATACACCAACCTCTTAATATATGCATGGCCGTCATTTCGTGACCACAACATCAAGGTGTGTGAGTGAGCTTCAGCTTCACCTCAGATAAAATGTTTTTTCGCTGGAGCCAGCTGCACATCCAGATGAGAATCAGCTGAATTGAAACATCTCTATTCTTCAAGCCTTAGAACAGGGGGAGGCAACCTAAGACCCAGGGGCCGGATGTGGCCCAATCGCCTTCTCAATCCAGCCCGTGGATGGTCCGGGAATCAGCGTGTTTTTACATGAGTAGAATGTGTCCTTTTATTTAAAATTCATCTCTGGGTTATTTGTGGGGCATAGGAATTCGTTCTTTTTTTTCCTTCAAAGTATAGTTAGGCCCCCCACAAGGTCTGAGGGACAGTGGACCGGCCCACAGCTGAAAAAGGTTGCTGACCCCTGCTTTAGAAGAATCAGGCCTGTGTGTTCTACTTACATGCATTTTCTGTTCCTCTTCATTTCCCCTGAGCTGCTCTGGAGAGGAGAGTCTCCTAAGCAAAGGGCACTCTTCCAGAGGGCTAATGGCAGACAGAGGCCTGGTCATTAGTGTGATTATGTCCCAGTCTTTGGCTCAGCCCCCCTGCTACTTGTAGAGGCTGAAGGAGAAAGATTTTGGGGGGAAAAATCAGATTAACTGTGCAGTGTTTGGGCAGGTGAGATTTTTTTTTTTTGCCTTCAATCAGACCAGGAAAACATTCCCAGTAGAATCAAATAAACTAATTTTCAGAATAAAAAAATTCCTTCAGTAGCACCTTAAAGACCAACTAAGTTTTTATTTTGGTATGAGCTTTCGTGTGCATGCACACTTCATCAGATACCTTCGTGTGCATGCACACAAAAGCTCATACCAAAATAAAAACTTAGTTGGTCTTTAAGGTGCTACTGAAGGAATTTTTTTATTTTGTTTTGACTCAGACCAACACGGCTACCTACCTGTAACTAATTTTCAGAAACGTTCATGCCAGATGACACAACATCAATAATCATTTTTGTTAAGATTCAGATTAACTAAACACAGTGGTAGTTAAGAGAATGGAATCACTTCACCAGGTACAAGAGAAACATACCATTCAGGGTCACATTGCAGAGTATCTTAGAAACCTTGGCTCAAAGTCACCGAATCCTAGACACATTTTTTTTAAAAAAAAATGCCCACACAACACACAGTCAGATAGGTAAAGAAAAAGGGATCGGTGGTATTCTACTAAACAGTCAAACTAGTGTGCTCTGCAATGCTCCCAGCCTCAATGATCAATCTGGTAAATCTCAAAGATTACAATCTAAAGAAATGGCAGTATGGCTGCTGGCAGCTGCTAGGCTATCTAGAGCAGAATGCCTGAAAATGTATTTGTGGCATAAAGATGTATGCAACCTGGCTACTGCAGAAAAGATAACCCCACAATATAAAGGTTTCCAAAGGTTTAGAAGATCCGGAACATTTTTAGAAGAATTTTAGACAAATCCAGAATAGTAGTAATGTGGAGCTTTATCATTTGTACCAATACAAATAACCTCCATGAATTTTTGGCATGTCCACTGCAAGAAATATAGAGCTCTTAATGTTTCTACTAAAAGGCTTCCCCACGTATCTTCCAATATTCATGACAAATCAAGAGGACAGGTACATGGCCTCCTTTGTAATTTCTGATGGGGATGTGGGCTTGGGAGAGCACATATTTCTTTCAAACCATGTTCGGTCATGTGATTTGGGTCCAGTAGGTGTCAGAATTTAATCAATGCTTGGAGTGTTAAGACTAGGTGTGTTAAGCCAGAGCCTGTGCATTAAGATGTGTGCTAGACACTGCTAATCCTTTAATTAAGCCAAGTGTTGAAAGGTTAATTAAGGTGGCTAACTTCATTGTGAGGAAATTGCCTGGGCTGGTGGGCCATTAAGAAGACTACAGAGGATCAAAGGAACTCTGCGTGACACAACAAATGGGTGAGGCTCCTCTTCTTCTAGGGATGAAGCCAAGTACGTTAGGTTAGACGGTTAGGGTTCAGAGCCATGATGTGACAAATGAGTTATGTGATCTAGAAGCTGAAGAAAAGCTGCAGAAAGTAACAACCCCTGTGTTGCAGACTTGAGTTAAAATACCAAAAAAAGAGGCAACACGTCGACCAATTCCAACGGGCTTACAGGGGTATGACATATGTGTATGACCCCTGTTCTGCAGATTGTATATAAACACTAAGTTAAAAAACTGAAGAAGACCAAACCAAAACAGTATGATTACCTTGGATCACTGTCTCGCATGTCGTTATAGTTTATAAAGATAAAAACAGATATATTTCGCCCGTTGGAATTGGTCGACGTGTTGCCTCTTTTTTTGGAAGAAAAGCTGCAGGCCATGGCAGATGTCTGTTTGAATCCAGGGTTATGCCTATGGGAGAAGCTAGACCATCTTGGAGTGTAATGTTGAGAACCCTTCTGTCATAGGCTCAGGTTGTATATGTGTGTAAATAAACCAGAGTCTGTACTGTGCCTCATTTCCAGAAGCAAACCCAAACCCTGGGTAAGCACACCTGGAAAATCGCACAACTCTGAGATTGGGGTGGCGTGTAACAAAAAATTTAACAGCCTTGAGACTGCTGTGGGATGAGGTTTAAAAATCTCTTAATAAATAAATCCTTGCCAGTCAATAAATGTTTCATAACAATTTCATCTAGTTTCTTTTTGTCCATGCAACAGCTCAACATCTTGCTTGTCAAGACAGAAGTCAACACTCAGTTCTTTTAAGAATTCTCCATCATGCAGAGATCTTAAAGTTTGCATACCAATCCAGTCAGTCAGTTCAATTACAAAGAAGGTAGGATGTCAGGAAAGGACCAGTATGCTCCTGGAATTTTAAAAGGTGCATTCACACTTAATTTTTCAATCATGCCCCAAAGCAAATTCACTTGACTAGATTTTTGTTTCCCCCTTCTGGGATTGTCAACACAAACAGGGAATTCAATACTGGAACAGTCTTAGGACTGGGGCACACTGTGCTCAAACATACTTTCTCACCAATGGGAGTGAACTCTTCCTTCCCAATGCACAATCCCTATAACAATGGGCAATACACATACACACATCTGTACTGAATTTAAGAAAAAGATGAAACATAGCTACATGTTTCATGTATAATGTGCATAATGTGTAGGTTGCCCGTAGGAGAAAACAGCTTACGTGGATAATGGGAAGCGTAAGATGCTGTTCACAGCTGGGAAGTAAGAAATAAAAGTAATGTTGCCTGCACCTTCAACTCACATGAGAGCTGAATGGGCAGAGCCAGTGCTGCAGATTCTTCCTCAGTTCCAAATATGGTCCCTGTTAAGAATTAGTGGCTTACAAGGACAGGGCACTACCATAATCAGCCAAAATCCTCATCGCACCACAACTACCGGTACTATGGCCAATACAGCTTCATAGCCTCTTGCTATGACAGCTCTCAGAGTAGAGGATATAAAACGATATAGAAGAGGAACAGCAGAAGAGGAATTAGGAACAAGAGTTTATCTTCCCATTCCCCAAGCTCTATGATGGAGGACACAACTTCTCTTTGGTAGAAAAAGGAAAGACATTTCTGAAGCCTTATACCTTGCTTGAGATATATATTTTTTCATATATTAGCTGTTTTTTTCATATGATGCTGAGTGGCAAAGAGTACCAGGCCACATATGTATTTTGTATAAGGTTCAGTTACTCAAGTAAACCCCAGAAACTAGTTCTTCCAGATAAGTAAGGCAATCCTTCAACAGCCTCCCAAACCAAAGTATGGATGAACACACACAGACACGTAAAGGAGCTTTTCAATAAATCTGCATCCTGCCTTATCCGTATTTTGACTCTTAAACACATTTGCAAATACTTAACAATCACTTCCCTCCTGATTGGGAAGGTGATAGAAGGCATCTGAAAATAGTGTTTTTAACATGACTCATATATGCCTCAATACACAGTGCTCCACACTGGCAGCACTGTTATGACAGGGCGACTGATCATACTTCCGCTGTGATCTAATCATGTACAGAATCTCCTTGCTTCCGCAACCCTCGTAATTTGCACCATGATTTTCATAAAGCTTCTCTAGCTCTGAAGAAATAAGGTTTCTGTTTCTCATAAATTAGGGGTTTTTTAAGGGAAAAAAGCAAAATGCTTTAAAATTTATTTTTTATTTTTTTATTGCAAGCTTTAAAATGCTTTAAAATATATTTTTTATGGTTCCGGTTTCCGCCTGCAGGAATGGCGGACCTGTTTTCCATCTCTCTGACCTTTGTAAGGAATTTGGCGGTTGCTAGGGGAGTAAATGGCAACCCCCTACCCTCTCCGGGGGTTACGGAGAGGGGCCGCTGGCCCGCGATGCCCCCAGACCCACTCCGACTGTTTTTGGAGTGGGGGGAGCTTGGGCTGAGCACTTACAAGGGCCAGGACTCCCGGACGCTAATCTGCATGGCGGGGATTTCCATGGTTAAAGAAGATAATTAGGCTTAAATCTATGGACATACTTCAGAAGGAGGGAAAGAAGCGCTGTTTACTGCTGAGAAATTTATGCTGCCGAGTGAGAGGAGTCAAAGATTGTACTGCATCTGGAAGAAGGATTGATGGGGACGGAGCGATAAGGGGAGTGAGTTTTTATTTTATTTTTTTTCTTCATATTGTTGCCTCGTACCTTCCCGGACGCGATGTCCTGGCTTGTTTGGAGTGAAAGAGAAGCAAAAGACTGTGTGAGTTGAACCTTATAACTGTTGTTACTGAGCATATTTTTTTAAAGATGTGGAGTTGCCGATGAGAAAAGCCCCCCCCTAGTCGGACGGAAGGAGTTCTGAATGCGTTCGGAGGATTTATGAGCTGTGACGCACTTTAAATTGGAGCAGCGACCTGAAGCTAAGTTCAGCTATAGGGCAAGGAGATCCATTAATTTACCAAGAGTCTATGGTTTGATGTTTGGGTCTCCTGCCTGGAAAAGCTGTAAATTCTATAATGATCGTAAATTTTCATGGCCATGAGAGGAAAGCGAAAGTGATTTGAGCTTTTTAAGATGGCGCTACTTCGAATTGCTTCAACGCAACAGGAGCTCCATTAAGAAGATTTATGGGGAGGCTGGACTGATTAACTCACACAGGAGAAAGAACATCTGTGAGACTTTGTTTGATATTTATATCAGCAGCTGGGAAACAATCGTGAAAGTGGAAAACATCTATGTGACTGTAAGGGGAAGATCTGGATTATTATGAACTTGAAGGACGATTTGAACTTTAGAAAAAAGACGGCAGTGGACAGTTGCGAGGAATTCCCAATTTCTTGAAGCATGGGAACCCAAATAAAAAATTCTTTAGATGATTTGGCATAACATTCGGTCTGATTGATATATATATGTGTATAATTTGAAATATTGAATGTGATATAATTGGTTTTAATTGGAAAATTAATAAAAATATTTTTTTTAAAAAAATAAAATATATTTTTTATTGCAAGCCAAAAAAACAACAACAGCTATTTAAGAAGACTAGAAAATGTTGTTTCCTGCACTCACTGTAAGCCAGGCTTGAAGTTTTAGAAATTTCCTTCCTATTATATACAGAAATAACCACATGGCACACAACAACTTAAAAAGCTGTGCACTTATATTTTGCAGGGCAACAGGCTACCGATTCATGCCAAGTACAGACGCTATGGTGAAAATAAAACCAACTCAAACCATGCCAACTGCCTATACAGAAGCGATTATTTTTAACATTTAATTGAGATCATATCCTCAAACAACAAAACCACAAAGAACCCACATTTATGATGTTTTTCATCGTTGCCTGGCAGCGTAAAACTCTTAAATACTTAGGAGTGGGTGATTTTGTTGTTGACGCTTTTATGCATGAGTATTATCTGAAATGAATCTAAAACAATTGCTTTGGTTTTCTTGGCTTTATTTTCACCATGGTTAATGTAGCAGGAATTAAGGAGATTCTGGATCAAAGGGATATATTTCTGTTATACTACTATGTAATGTTTAGCATATCCTACTTTGCTTGCTGGGAAAGCAGTTCAGGATTTCCAAAGTCTGTTTGTAAGACCCAAGATCTGAGCTATTTAGCCACCAAGCTGAAATAAAAAAATTAAGGTTTTATATATATAATAACTGTTCATCAATGTACCAAGCAGACACGTACACAAATGTATGGGCCACATGTGTGAAGTTGACAAAATGTTTCTGAAATGTACTCGGAGTCGAGAGTGAATTTCATGCTCTTTATTCAGCTCATAGTCATCAAGGAGAAGAGGAGAAGAATGGCTCTTTTCCCCAAACCATCTGCTTATATACATTATTTACACAATGGGCCTTGCGTGATTGGCTACTTCAGGGCTACACCTGTGGGCCAATTATATTGTGGATTGACTTCTGCCTGCAGCCTGATTGGCTGCTCCTACAGGCCAATCAGGTAGCAGATTCACTTCTGCCAGCCGCCTGATTGGCTGCTCCAGCAGGCCAATCAGGTTGCGGATTCACTTCCATCTGGAGTTGGATTGGGTAGCTCCCGCTGATTCTGAATCCTATTGTTCTAGGATTCAGCTCAGTACATAACAGTTTCCCTGCAAGGAAGGAGGGGGCGAGGGAACCTTCCCATTGTCTCAGGAATTAAAGTGATTACCATCTCAAAGGAATGGCCAGACTACTAGGAAGGGCAATCAGAGAAGGCATTATCAGATAGCCTGGCAGACAGGGGATAAACAAAGTACAGTACAGTACTCAGATTTCTGTTGTAGACCGCCCTTTTCTGTGATGTAGGTATGATGTATCTGGGGGGGTGGTCTTGGGCTACACCCCTTCTGTGATGCTTCTGGGGGTGGTCTTGGACTACAGGGTGGGCAATTTTATGTCTTATATAAGGGCAGGCACGCCTTTGTTCTAGGTCCTCCTCTTTCTCCTGCCTGTGAGGGGGTACCCTGTTGCAACAGTTCAATAAAGATGAAGCTTACTAGCTGCTTTGCTTCTCAAAAAGCAGAAGACATCAAGAAGAGGTGGCAAGAATACACAGGGGAATTCTACCAGAAAGATATGGAGGTCTCATACACCCCAGGTAGTGTGGTTGATGACCTTGAGCCAGACATGAGAGTGAAGTCAAATGGGCCTTTGAAAGCATTGCTAATAACAAGGCCAGTGGAAGTGATGATATTCCAGCTGAACTATTTAAAATTTTAAAAGATGATGCTGTTAAGGTGCTACACTCAATATGCCAGCAAGTTTGGAAAACTCAGCAATGGCCAGAGGATTGGAGAAGATCAGTCTACATCCCAATCCCAAAGAAGGGAAGTGCCAAAGAATGCTCCAACTACCGCACAATTGCGCTCATTTCACACGCTAGCAAGGTTATGCTTAAAATTCTACAAGGCAGGCTTAAGCAGTATGTGGACCGAGAACTCCCAGAAGTGCAAGCTGGATTTCGAAGGGGCAGAGGAACCAGAGACCGAATTGCAAACATGTGCTGGATTATGGAGAAAGCTAGAGAGTTTCAGAAAAACATCTACCTCTGCTTTATTGACTACGCAAAAGCATTTGACTGTGTCGACCACAACAAACTATGGCAAGCTCTTAAAGAAATGGGTGTGCCTGATCACCTCATCTGTCTCCTGAGAAATCTCTATGTGGGACAAGAAGCTACAGTCAGAACTGGATATGGAATAACTGATTGGTTCAAAATTGGGAAAGGAGTACGAGAAAGCTGTATATTGTCTCCCTGCTTATTTAACTTATATGCAGAATTCATCATGCGAAAGGCTGGACTGGATGAATACCAAACCGGAATTAAGATTGCCGGAAGAAATAGCTGCTTTGCTTCTCAATATTCTCTGGTTGGCCTCTGTTATTTTCTCCTACCGATGGAGAACCTACAAAGGACTCTATGAGGGCTCTTGTATACCCCATAAGGGAATAAGGGCAGATTTTGTTTATTACAGAGCAAATGTTTTACTTAGCTCGGAAAAACAAAAACAATTTCCCATATTCTACATGTGCTCCTGAAAATCCATGAGCCTCATAGGCTCTCCCATTAACAGACAATGGAAAGTTTGGCCTCCGGCACAACAGAGGCAAGAACACTCCCGATGAGCTTGTGAATACTGTCTAGTCAACACCTTGCAGCTTTAGGATGGGGATTAAATCACCACAAGACACATACATCCAGAGGTGTGCTGTCTTCAATGCCCAGTTAATTGGCAGAGAGAAACAGAAATGCTAGAGGGGTCAGAACAGACCCAGCAGAAGCCAAAGAGCAGCATTTGTGCAAGATTCTCCTGTACCCATGCCATGCTTGCTTATTTGGAGGAATGATTTCCTCTGGATTACTGAGCCATGTAAATGTATTATGAGAAATATGTTCTTGCCCATTCCTTTGTATTCCCATTAAACCACAGAAATATAAGCCCTCTGCAGCTATTAGTCCTTTTATGCCCAGAGCCAGTTTGCAACTCTTTGACCACTGTCTCCCACAGCATGTGACAAAGACACATGTCACACAGTGAATTTGGCGAGATTTCCCCAAGTACTACTGATCCTGACTTAGGTGCAGTTCTATACGGTCAGAGGGGAGTCAGCCCACCAAACTCAGCGAGACTTGTTTTGAGAAAACAGATACAATAAGGCTGTTCAACAAACTTCACAAAATGCAGTTCCACTCAAGTGATACTTTCTGATTATCTTTGTGTGCTGGAAATCAGGATTCCTCCTTCCTGCCCAAATCACCTATCCCAGATATCCACATGTGGGTGTAATGTTAGCAGGGGATAAAGGTGTGTCGGTCCAAATTGCACAGTCAATCCTCATAAAGTATGAGGGAACTCAGCTGGCCTTCACATGCTGAATTCTAATGTGTTATATTATATTTAAACATTATAGCTGTGCATGTATAGCCTGCAGGGCAGACACACCTGTTATGCAAGGTGGGAGGGTACAGTTTTGCTCCTACATTTCACAGAGGAAGAAATCCAGGGGGAAAGGGTTATCCAACCCAGGTCACTGTTTTTCTGCAGTTTTTTGAAATTATGCTTTCTCCATGCCTCCATGGAATTAGCTCCTCTCTAATGCTATCTGTATCAAATGCTATGTACTCAAAGCTAGATAACTTTATTATTCAGGCACAATTCTCTGGGCTCCTTCCAACAATATCGCTTCACTATATCACTGAATAAATTTATATTAAAATTAATTATCAATCCCAAAATAGTTGAGCACACTGATATGCATTCTAGTCAAATTAGATTACGTCTGCAAACTGCTTAGGAGCATTTCAAATGTCTCAATTCAATGAAATAGATTTAGGCCCCAAAGAATCCTGGGAACTGTAGTGTGTTTAGAATTGTTTGGAAACCCTTATGTCCTTTTCAGCAAGCTACAATTCCCACACTCTTTTAACAGTCAATACCCAGGGAACTCTGGGTATAGCTGCTCTGTGAGAGGAGTAAGGGTCTCCAAGCAACTCTCAGCATCCTTAACTGGTTTTCAGGATTCATTAAGAGAAGCCATGGCTGTTTAAAGTGGTATAATGCTTTAAATATATATTGTAGATGATCACTTAGTGTGTTCTGTGCCTCCCTTCATCTTTTCCCATAAAATATTGTTTACTCTTGTCTCAAAGTATACACTGGACTAGAAGACAATGTGACCAAAACCCAACTGAACTACTAGGATGCGTGCCTTTCAACTTTCATATAATGCTTGCTAGGGGGAAAAAATAACAGCAGCATCTAGGCATACGGCACCGTTAAAAAAGGAGTCTGAATAGGGGACGCACACACCAGATATAGCTAATGGTTCAATCCAGTCAGACTCATAACAAGTATCTAATAAGTTTAAAATTCTTCTATACCCTTCAACTTAGTTCTTGTTGATGTGCTAAAACTGCATCTATGCCACTTCATTAATAGGTGGAAGCTTGGATTAATTTAGGCTTTTCCACCCACAAACAAAAAGACCCATGCACATAGAAAACTAGCCACAGATAAACCCTAAAGTCTTTTGATTTTTTTAAACTAAGTAATCTTGGAACATCTGATAGAACCTACCTTGAAAAGAAGAGTATATCCTCTAAGGGCGAATCAGCATCAAATCCACTGGGAGAATATTCCATTGTATGGGGCTGAGGTGTGTGTTGTGGCAAGCATGCCAACGTTTAGAAACATGGTCCGGTTGGTTTAGAGGTACGGTTCTCTTGTTGTTTTCACAGCTCCCTTAACTATATGTCCAGGAGTACACTTGGGAAGATCTGTGCTTATCCTAAGATGCCAGATCACTGTTAGGCATGGTGTTAAAAGTCAACTGTTTTAAACGTTTGAGAGCATGCTGCCAGCAATTATATCATTCACGTGTTTGTTATGAATCAGGATGCAAGAACAGGTCGCAGTCAGCTGTGAATAACCCTGCCAGGTGTTACTGAGACACCTAATTAGCACAGCAAAACATGACAGAAAATGACAGTGCACTACAATTACAGTGCGTTATAGTGCTTAATGTGTTAAGTGAGGTATGTTGCCACCTGATCGGGCTCATGTGCCTCCTACAGCAGCCTTCCCCAACTTGCTAGCTCTACAGATGTTTTGGATTACCATACTATGCTGAATTTTGTGAAATTACTGGGCATCACGAACCAACCATACTCAGCACAAGGAGAGCTACTCTGCTTCACCTTTCCAAATTATTATTTTTTAAAAAAGGAGAAACAATAGACTTGTCACAGAACTCTTTGTCTCCCACTGTGAAAGCCAGATTTGCAAAATCCACAAGTTACTAACCCACCTTTCATAGAATCATAGTGTTGGAAGGGCTCCTGAGGGTCATCTAGTCCAGGCATAGGCAAACTCTGCCCTCCAGATGTTTTGGGACTACAACGCCCATCATCCCTAGCTAACAGGACCAGTTGTCAGGGATGATGGGAGTTGTAGTCCCAAAACATCTGGAGGGCCGAGTTTGCCTATGCCTGATCTAGTCCAACCCCACTACAATACATGGATCTCAACTAATGCATCCATGGTGGATGTCCTCATTTAACTGTTTTATAAATATTTTAATAATAGAAAATTTGTGGCCTCTATTGCATACAAGCATTTAAATGCATTTTAAGGGATTATTACCCCACCCTTCTAGTGTAAATGCACTACACAGGGTGGCTTATAAGATCATTCATTAAAAACATACAGAAACATTGCAAAGGAGACAGGCTCAACAGCTGATCATCATGAAGGCCACCCAAGGAAAATTGGACTTTTGGACTTGTAAGCACATCCTTCAACCTTTATTGCCATAAATGTTTTCTGTTTTTAACAATGATAAACCTTTTCAAGATTTTACAAGGAATTTTGGTATTTGATATTTTTGCTAAAATAATATTATGGAAATCTACACTGATTCTCTCTAAGTAAACATTAGTGAATTTACAAGCAATGTTTCCCAGCAACATCTAGTCTAAACCAACAGCCCTTGGGGGGGGGGAATCTGTGAGAATCCAGGCTCTCTTCTTACTTGAGTTTAACCACACACAAAAAAGTCTCTAGAGGTGCAATTACAGCTTCATGGAAATATTCACAGCCCAACAACTAAGGCTTAATTAACAATTGCGTCCTACCTTTCTACATCATTATACAGATTAGCCGAAAACAACATTCCCTGCAGAAATCTGTTTCCTGCTAGTTGGCCTCAAGAATCACAATTGGCAAGCATACAGAAATGAAACTTAAATCTCAGTTCCTTGTTCTAAATTTGCATGTTTACCACCCTTTAGGACATTTTTGGGAAAAGAAAAAGGAATAGAACAGTTGATGTGGTCTCTCTGATGTGTGTCAACCCAAACTACTTTTAATTAGAATGAAATCACACCAACTATAAAATCCTATGCTTATTTATTCAGAAGCCAGAGTCTTAGTAACTGTTTTCAAGCACTGTACTTGCATGCGATAATGAACACATGTAGAGGGCCACACTCACGAGCCACATTCACAAGTCTACCCACTCAGTGGCCCTGCCCCTGTTATGGCCCCGCCCTCTGTTGTCTTCTTACTAGTCCTGTCTCCACGTGTTTAAAGGTCTAAAGTAGGGAGCTACAATATGAATAATATTATTATTATTTATACCCCGCCTATCTGGCTGAGTCTCCCCAGCCACTCTGGGCGGCTCCCAATTGAATATTAAAACAATACAGCCAGATGTACAATACAATACAGTACATAATGTAGATTCTCGTGATTCGGAACCCTGCATTATCACCCTTCTAAGACTGCATTCACATAGCAGTTTATTTCATTTTCACAATGTTTCCCTGTTAATTTCCATATTATGTTTGAGCTCTCTCATGATGTAAAATCCACTTCCAGAACTACAGTGGACCATAATGCAAGTTTACCACTCATTTCCATATTATTTGCAAAGAATTTCCCCCCTCCCCCAAGTAAATAACACAAAACTTTGCACTAAACTTGCACTATATTCCACTATAGGTCCAGAAGAGACTTTCATGTCATGTGAACGCTCAGATATAATGTGGAACTTAACAGTTAGGGAGAAGTCATGAAAACAGAATAAACCACCATGTGACTGCAGCCCCAACTGCACAGGCACTTGCAGCAGGCTCTCTACTTCAGACCTTCCCCCACAACATGTGGTTGGTGAATAGGCAGGGCCAATGAAAACACAACGGCAGGGGTACGGCATGGCCTCATTCTCCCATCACACAATTGTAAGCCTATTAGGGAAGAACAACTCAGAAAAGGCTAATGTGTTCAATGGGCCTCATAAGTATGGGTACTCATAAGTACGTTTAGGATTGCTGCCACAGTTTGATGCCTAATGTTCAGAGCTTCAAGGCTCCACCAGAAATTCACAGAAGCAAGAAATAATGGTTTTGCTAAACTCTAGTATAATGGATTTAAGATCCATGGAGCAAAATTTGACGTTTCCCCTACTAGCCATTTATTTAAATATTTATTTATTAAATTTGTACACCACCCTTCATCTGTAGATCTCAGGTGAGGAGATTCAAGCTGAGAGAATGCTGTGTGATGCTGAGGATCTAACACGCGAAGAAAGATCTCAGCTCAGCAGCTGATTCACTTCATCAGCTCAGGTATTTAACTTCTGACTCAAATTTCCTATGCTAAGAGTATGATTAATAATTTAAAATTGTAATCAAGGATGGCTCAGATAATGCTTCCATGCCTGGAGCAGGTGAGCAAGTAGCATTGGCCGAGTGATCGGACTCCCCTGTTTCACAGTTTACAGGTAGAATGGTTTTTTTAATACAGAGAGATTTTCAGGCTGTAGACTTAAGCCACTTGGAAATTATGATTTCTTAGGCAAAACTAAACATGACATCATTCACAAAATTAGCAGTTGGGTGAATAGCTTTTAAGTGTAAATATCAGGTACAGTGGCCAATCCAGTCTGGGATCCAGGAACATGAGGGCTGGACTTTAACCCTTTGCACCCTGTGCTTCCAATCAGATCACTTCCACCTGCTATTTGTACTAGAAGTTTTTATTGGTGCGAATAGAATCGTTCCTTTCCCGTGTGCCTCCCCAATCCCAAATTTAGGATGCACTAGGAGGCAAGGATTAAAAACCCCTCTCTCCCTCTGCGTAGCTTAGTCAATACAGCATAAGACTCTTTAATCTCAAGGTTGTGGGTTCGAGCCCCATGCTGGGTGAAAGATTCCTACATCCAGGTCCCTTCCAAGTCCCAGCTCTACAATTCTATGATTCCCCTCACCAGGTTCGCAGCCTGGGTCAGCAACCCCACTTCCCTGGCTTTATATACCTACAAAACCAATCACACAGTTGCTAAACCTTGTAGTTTTCAGCAACTGCAACTGCTGAATAATAATAAAGCCCAGTGGCACAGCACTGGAGTGTACTTATTTATTTATAAAAGTATTTTTATACCACCATATCATAAAATATCACCGTGGTGTACCGTGATAAAATGTAAAATACCTTGAAAAAAACAATACAGATAATTATTAAAGTGATTAGTTAATTAAACAGCCACAAAGGCCTGTCAGCATAAAAAGGTATTCAAGAGAGGCCTTATGAAACTTCCACATTCTTAATAACATAATAAGAGCCTGCAGGATCAGGCCGATGCTCCATCAAGTTCAGCATCCTGTTCCCACAATGACCAACCAGGTGCCTACAGGAAGCTCACAAGCAGGATCAGAGTATTCTCCCCTCCAGCAAGTGGAGTTCAGAAGCATTACTGTATCCAGCTATGGATCCAAAGCACAGCCATCAGGGCTAGAAGCTATTGATAACCTCATCTTCCATGAATTTGTCTAATTCTCTTTGGTAGTCAGCACTGCCTCCTGTGGGAGCAAGTTCCCTAGTTTGACTATGCGCTGTGTGAAGAAGTACTTTCTTCTATCTGCCTTGAACCTGCCACCATTCAGCTTCAATAATGTCCACAAGTTCTTGTGTTACGCGGGAGAAAAACTTTTCTCTAGCCGCTTCCTCCATGCCACGCATATCTGTATAAACTTCTACCATGTCACCTGTTAGTTACCTTTTCTCTGAACTAAGAAGTCCCAAACACTTCGACTTTGCCTCCTGCTGATCATTTCAGATTCCCTTTTCTGAACCTTCTCCAGCTTTACAATACCCATTTTGAGGCGAGGCAGCCAGAACTGTAGCGTTACGTAACCCTCTGGTTACATAAACTTCAGGATGCGAATGCGGCAAACCCGGAAGTATTTTCCGGGTTTCACTGCACGCACATGCGCAGAAACGCTCTACCGTGCTGCGCACATGCGCAGACATGGTCCTCAGGTTGCGGAAACCTCGGGATCTGACTGGACCTCCAGTATGGATCGCGTCCGCAACCAGAGGTACCACTGTATTCCATATGCAGTTGCACCATAGATTTGTGTGACACAGCATTATAATATTGACACTTTTATTTTCAAGTCCTTTCCTAATGATCCCTAGCATGAAATTTGCCATTTCACAGCTGCTGCACACTGGAGCGACATCTTCATTGAGCTATCTACTGTGACCAAAAGGTGCTGTTCCTAATAAGTCACAGCCAGTTCCATGAGCATATATGTGAAATGAAGATATATATTTTTTGTCCCAATATGCAACTTTACACTTTATGCCGAATTGCATGTGCTGTTTTACTGCCAATTTGGAGAGGCCCTTTTAGAGCTCTTTGCAATCTCTTTTTGTTTTAATGACCCTGAACAATTTAGTACCATCAGCAAACTTGGCCACCTCACTGCTCACCACTAACTCTAGATTGTTAATAAACAAGATAAATCAGTAAGCAAGCCCTGGAACCTTACAGTGCTGCTGTTGATGACTCAGTGTGAAATACATCAGTGAGGTCACTTCTCTTTAAATCAGCATACACACAGTGATCATTACAATCTCCCCAAGCTGTAAGAAGGGATTGACTAATTCAAACTGTTATAGAATGCAGGTTGCCTTGGAATAGAGATCGCTCATACATAACAGAGAGAACCCATGAAATTACCCAAAAGCTCCAGTCAGCATTCCAGTTGTATGGCGGGGAGGTTTGAATTTTCTCTGTACACACACTAAGGTTTTCCTCCGAGTCCACCAACAGCTGACTGATGAGGCCATGATCCACTTCTTGAAGTGCCTGTGAACAAGGAATAAAAGTGTGCAGCTTAAAAAATTGGAGTAAAATGGAGCATTTCTAGCTAAACCTTTAAGGCTCTGGATAAGCCACGAGGAACAAGGAAGGAACATTTCGAATCTACTTTGTTCTAATTAGGTTATAGCATTTCAAAGTCTTTTACCCCTTGATTAGTTCATTGCAAGCACACTATGCCTTTCATTTGTTGCACACAGGCTTCACATCTTCAGTTAAGGTTCCACTAATTCAACCAGCACTCTATATGATATATCTGGAGGGAAAGTTATTTTTACCCATCCTCTCTTTCCATTCCAGATAGCATGTTCATTGTCAACTGTAAATGCTGCTCATAGTGTTGCTGTAAGACAGTCCTGGACATCCACTGCATTTCCCCTTTGCCGACACATGAGGCAGAATTCTAAGAGTGTTTGAGAGGATTGTACCACTTCAGATTACAGGTGGGATGGTGGTGGTCTGGGTGATGCTGTGTGTCTTAACTACACCGTACTTGCAAGGAAAAAACAAACAAGATGGTTCAGTACAGTGGAACCTCGGTTTATGCCTACCTCCGTTTACGAACGCCGTGGACCCGTAAGTGTTTACATCCGGGTTCTGCAGTGTCAGATGCGCAGAAGTGATCTGCGCAGCGCGTGTGTGCATAGAAGTGCTCTATCGGCGCTTCGCGCACGCACTTAAGTGTGCCTTCAGCAAGCGAACGCCTCCGCGAGCGAACACCTCCACAGAACAGATTGCGTTCGCAAACCGAGGTACCACTGTAATTTCCTTCCCACAAGCAGAGATTTGTTTGTGTGAGGATGTATTTTAAAAAATGATTCCCTACCTACAGCCTGAAGTGGTACAAACTTTAGCCCATTCTACAGCTTGTGTAGATCAGACTATAATCAGCACAGCACTGAGAAAAACTACCTTTTTATGTGGGGCAAGTGTTTGCCTCCCCTATTCCCTTAGAAGGTATGTCCTCTCTCACTCTGCTACTGCAGAGCAGGATCACTCAGCTGACCACAGAAGGTTTTAAGTTCTTCTTAAAAACCAGCAAAGCTAACCATCTGACATCAATATCTGCCATTTTGAGAAAACTTAGCTTTGAAGTCTGGGAGTTTGGAGCAGTGTGGCCACATTCCCTTCGAATCTGTCTTCCCAGGGTCACATGCCAGTGGTGGGTGGGGCCAGAAACAAAAGAGGGCGGAGCAACAAAAGTTGCTTTTTTGTGTGTGCAGTAGGTTGGTTTGTGCATACACTCATATCCCTCTGTCCTCCATCCAAATGAACAAAAAGCATTATCAGAAGTCAAGGGCGTATTCTAACCACACAGAAACACTCAAGGAGGGTGTGAAGCAGATCATGCCCCCCCCCCGTGCCTGTTTTTTAATTTTATTGCATGTGCTAGAAAGGAAAAAATATACGGAACTACTAGGCCATAATTCAATGTTTCTTTAAAAATGAAAACTACAGCACAATAGCCTTTATATGTAAATAGCAGAAAATAAATTTGACACTGAAAAGGAACACAGGATTATCACCACAGGACCAGTATATAGGTAAAGTATGCTGGTCCACATCATGCCTCAAGACTCTTGACCAAAGACTGCCAAAATAGCTCAGTCAGTAGAGCATGAGACTCAATCTCAGGCTTGTGGGTTCAAACCCAACTCTGTGATTCTATGAGTAAACAGTGGAATTGGTAGAAACAAAGATATTTGAGGGAAAGTATATGAAGTTCCCATGGGTGGACAAGAGAAACAGTGCTCTTTATAAAATCAGCTTTCACCCAGCCTAAAATGGGATTCTTAATGTATTATACAGTCAAACCTTGGTTCCCGAATGGCTTAGTTGCCAAACAAATCGGCTCCCAAACGCTGCAAACCCGGAAGTAAGTGTTTTGGTTTGCAAACGTTTTTCGGAAACCGAACATCTGACACAGCTTCTGCTTGAGTACAAGAAGCGCCTTCAGCCAATCGGAAGCCATGTCTTGGTTTTCAAATGGTTTGGGGAGTTGAATGGACTCCCAGAACGGATTAAGTTTGAGAACCAAAGTACCACTGTATATAGAAACGTATTTTAATGCACTAGCATTATAACACTATACAATTTCAACAGTATTTGCGAAACGACAACCACATGGTAACGGACGACAAATGTTTACTTTTAAACTTCTTTTGTAAATGAAGTTTACAAAAGATAATGGCAGTGAAGGGTTTCATTTTAAATTCATTTGTAAACGTTTTCTGTGGAAGGCTACAAAAAAAGCATCCTCAGAACACTCCAGAGCTGGGGGGCGGGGGGCGGGTTTGGTGGTAAAAAAATAAAGGACAAAGCATAGCCCTATCAGGTATTGAGTTTCTTAGCCCCCCTTTACCAGTACAGACCAGTTTACAAATAATAATAATAATAATAATAATAATTTATTTATACCCTGCCCATCTGGGCGGCTTCCAACAAAATACATTATTAAAATACAATGGTCCTGTAGCTTACAGAATCTATAGGATCAAAACGTTTTAAGAACTAGCATTTTAAAACAGGTTTATGTGCGTATTAGGATTGCTCCTCCCTCTATTCCCCTTCAGGACTCCAGCACCATTTAACAGCCGTGTGTCAGGCAGAAGTTCAACAAGTGAAGTTCTTCCTATTACTGGATCTGCATGGCAGGAAATTTGAACCCTTTTGCTTAAAGATACAGAATTCCTGCAAAGGAAAAAAATTGTTGGGCAGGAAAGAAAAACCCCTTGACCCATAGCTGAGTGTTAAGAGGAGTAGCAAGCAGCAAATTTTCCCTTCAAAAGGGGAAACTTTTTAGACCTCAAACGTCTACCTACTTTATCAGCAACGACTACCGATAGTTTGCAAGAAAACAAAAAAGAAGCGCACCTGGCAGGAGAGGACTCTGAATACAGGGACGCTATTTGAAACCTCCAAGTCCGCAGCCATCCACCAATAGGCTGAAGAACCTACAGTATTAAATTTTGCTTTTGCAAAATGGGTTGGGGGAGCAGAGGAAGCACAAAGTGCAAAGTCAACGGGCAAAGATCGCAACGCTTACCATGGAGAGAAGAAAGAAGATGCAACCTGCAAGCGGGTTGTCTCAAAAATTAGCACCATAGGGCTGCCTGCAGCAACGCCTCTCTTCCCAGCAATTTAAAGGGCCAGCAGCATTAAGCAAAAAAAAAAACATACAGAGGGAGCGGAAAATGAGTTTCTCTCGCCTACGAGAAGTGCCGGCTCTTTTCGAAGCAGGCGATTTGTCCGACCATTGACGCTTTGGCCAAGCTGCCCTGTGCTGTGGAAATGCTTACACGAGAAGGATTTTTTGCGAGGGAATTTTAAAAGTTGCACTTTCTGAGTCTGGAATATCTTTATTATTTAGGACAAAAATAAGATCCAAGACGGCTGGGATTTCACCCCTCCCCCTTGACTAAAAGGGTTTGTTTTAAGGGGGGGCGCTAAGGCCCATCCTATGTACAAACGAATATCATCTTTCTCTCACTCTCTTATGTACAGTGTGTACACATTGAAAGATGGTGTAGTCGAGGCATTTTCATGAGCGGAGTATTCTCTCAAGTCTGGCAATACCTCCCTCACATGGGCGCAGCTAGGATTTTTGTAGGAGGAGCAGGCTTTTGCTGTGGGGGGGCAGAACCTCTTATTTGTATTGGTTTTGATACAAAATCCCCCTGCCCTCGCCCATGCTTCCTCATGTGTAGATGGTCACTATTAGTAATATATAAATGGGACAAAACACTGCAGAGTGGCGGCTCTATTTCATTCATATTCAATTTTATCTCTCTTCCCACCCCACCCCACCCACCCACTTTCTGTGGCTACTGAAGAGGCTCAGTCCTCACTGGCTTGGTTTTTTGGGGAGGGGCAGAGAGAGGTTGCGCCCTTCGTTTTGTTTTACTAGTTTGTTTTTTTTACTTTTGCATACCTAGGTTCCCCACCCCACTCCCTGGCCTGTTGATATCTCTTGTGCTACATAAGCAAGAGCAGACTGCTCCCCCCCCCCCCCCGCGAAGACTGAAATGATATCCTTTATTTATAGTGTATTTCCAATAAACTAATAGCTCACCTTTCTGACCAAGGAGACACACTATACAGCATTACAGCACAATAAAACCACAACAAAGGACAAAGCCAATAAAACAATTTGGCTAGTTGAACCTATGCTATACAGTATATATTTTACTGCGTGGGATATCAGCCACAGCATTGCATTTGAGTTCCATGTGCTTCAAAACAGAGCCACCTACAGGAACATAATATGTTAACAAGCTTTTTTAAATGTAAAAAACCCAACAATTGTTTGTTGCACATGCTCCAATCTCCGAGTGATGCAAGGTTCCAGTGGTTCCAGGCAAGGGCCTGGTTTCCTTGTTAACAAAGCAGGTTCTTTTTGGTATTATTATTATTATTATTATTATTTCATTTTATAATGTATGTCAAACGGAGAGAACAATTATAACAACTGACACAAATTAAAAGATGAAAAACACAACTATAGTATGGATGGCACATAGTATGGATAGTTGCATGAGTTGTAATAACAAAGTCCAAGTAAAGACTATCAATGTTATCAGATTTTCCGTTCTGGATTAGGTTCTTCTCTTTTTATTTGTATTTCTCTTCCCTGTATTTATAGCTCACATTTTTGTTCTAATTTCCAGCGTTGATGGCTCTTTCCCTCCATTATGCAGTCATTTGAGCTAGAATATTTTTGTACAAGAATTGAGATTCACACAGCTTTATCAAAATGTGTGCTGCCAGAAGTCTCTCAAGTCACAAGAGTTGGTGGCTGTGAAATAACTGAACTGCTAATAATCTTACTATATAAATCTGGACCTGAAATGTTGGTGTTTGTGTGAAAGAGAGAATGAAGTAATAAATAGATAGATAGATGATTGATAGATAAATAGATTAGTTAGCTATGTTTCCAGCAAACTGGAAACTTGGGGCTGGCTAAAACCCAGGTCTGCTGCTATTTGTGGTGGCCTCAATAGGTAAAGGCTCAAGAGAAGCAGGAATACAGTATCCAGAGTCTAGGCAAACTCGGGGCTCCCCAGAAGCTGGTACAGTATTCAATGGCACACTCTCATCTGCTGAATTTTCACTACCTGCTGTGGGCTCCTTAGAACCGGTCCTGCTAAACAACCAAGAAGAGTCCACTGCAAGCTCCAAAGTTATTACAATAGGGTTGCTGAGAACCCAGCAGCTCTCTCTAGTGGCCATAGATGCTCGAAGCAAGCTTCTCGCGCCCAATCCCAGCCTCTGCTTTTCGTAACAAGCATGGATATAATAGCTCACTGCTCCATTCTGTGCTGGCAGCAGACCCCTTCGTATAGACAATGTTTCTACCCTTCGTTCTCCCCATCCCTAGGGAGCAAGAACTCGCAGGGTTCTTCTGCCTCGACCTTGAAATCTGTTCTTGCAGAGCTAGAGCTCCACTTGTGAATTTGTAGGACGCATTAGGAGCCCACTGCTGGGGACCGTGGAGGCTTCAGCCCCCACAATAAAATATTTGAGGAGGCCGGGCCACCACAAAGTTGATGGGCATTCCCATTCAAATGGTGTGTGTGCACTGTGTCATATGATCAATTATGCGGGGCGGGGCTCACCTGTGCCCCCGCAATATTTTATTCAAGTTGGCACAGAAGGACAGTAGAACAGAAGGACATCTGCACATGTGCAGCAGGGTATATAGTTGCCATCAAGTAATGACAGCTACCGGTATTAGAATAATAGAATCTCAGCTAAAGCATACATGACAGATGACCATCCAACCTCTGCTTAAAAACCTTCAAGGAAGGAGAGCGATAGGGATAGATGGGTCTTGCCAAAAGGCACGTACAGTGACTAGGCCGAGGGCAGAAGATTGTCCACCTGTGCCCAGTCCAAATCGTATGCCCATAAAGCAAACCTGCCCTTACAATATGCTGTGGGATACAACTCCCATCAGCCCTGACCACTGACCACACTAGCTAGGGATAATGGGAGCTATAGCCCAAAATATGGAAACCACCAGGTCTGAGAAGGCTGCTTTAAATTGTTTGTTTGTTTAGATCATCAGCTGGTATGTAAATGAAAGCAATTCTATTTAATGGTGGTAATCTGCCCTGTTGCCATGACAATAGATCCCTTCTATGTTAGCATGAGTCTTATTGAATCAAATCTAAAATATTGAGCACATAGTTGCTTAGATCTCCATCTCATGTTATTGAGAATGCAGGAAACAAAGCAGAGAAGATGAAAAATACGGCTTTTGTAACATTCTCTGTTTAATAAAGATCAGGTAAGAAGAACTATATACAACAGGTCTCTCCTTTCGGTACTTTCCAGCGTTTTTGCCTCCTGCTTGGGCCTGACCTCTTACACTAGATATGCAAAGCCAGTTTTCTAGACAAAGAGGTGCTGGAACTCACCATGAATGTCTCCCTTGTTCTCTTATAATGGCAATGGCGCCCACCTGAGAGGTACCAGAACTGAGTTCTGGTGAGTTCTGGCTGAAAACAAGCCCTGTAATGCAATCTTATAGATATCGTCACATGTGCCCTTTCAGCTTCTGTTGGTAAAAGTAGGCTGAAAAGATTTAGGATGACAGTGCAGGTAAACCACCAAACTCAATTACCTACGCATAAGTTAAATCCACTGAATTTCTCACCCTTGTTATCAACAATACTAGAAACAACTCATCAAATGAGATAACCGGTCTCTGAGCACAGGGAAGGGCAGATAAACATACCTGTATAGGATGCCCCCCATACCTGTATAGGATTTAAGAGAATGGAGGGAGATATATCCGTGTATACGACGCCCCTTAATTTTTGACATTATTTTTTTAGGGGAAAAACAGTCTTTTTCACTACAGATATTACATTGCTAGGAGCATGGGACATTGCTAGGGGCAAAAGATCTGTGACACCCAGATGTTGGACTACATCAGGGTCCCCAAACTAAGGCCCGGGGGCCGGATACGGCCCAATCACCTTCTAAATCTGGCCCGCTTACGGTCCGGGAATCAGCATGTTTTTACATGAGTAGAATGTTTCCTTTTGTTTAAAATGCATCTCTGGGTTATTTGTGGGGTATAGGAATTTGTTCATTTCCCCCCCAAAATATAGTCTGGCACCCCACAACGTCTGAGGGACAGTGGACCGCCCCCTGCTGAAAAAGTTTGCTGACCCCTGGACTACATACTCTTTTTCATTTTTACATTACATTTCCCAGGGCTAAGCCATGAAATTGAAAACAGACTCTAGGCATGGCACAGTTAAGTCCAACTATTCCCATGGGTCATGAAACTATTTATTCTTATTCTCTGACAACACACGTTTGTTTGGGCAGTTTTCAAAAACCCCAGTAGCAATTAAGTTAAGTGTAGTTAAATTAGTCATGGAGAATAAAGACAATCAACAGTTTTATCAGTAACTGAAAAAAGTTGCACAAGAGGGGTAGAATGTATTTATTAAAAATAATTGTCGCTCACTTTCCCTTCCAAACTAGAGGGCCTTACAAAATACACAAAAGCCTACCAAAAGTCACAACATATTAATATATCCAGATAATATGAATGACATTCAAAACCTATTTGTTGTCATTTCAGGGGAAGATTCTTCACAATTCTTGCTGAATAACTAGGGCCACAAGCATATATTTTTTTTAGTGCTGGCTATTTTCATGGGGGATTTGTGAGGCAAAGGATCTTAGGAAGGTCATTCGAAAACCTGATCATCAAGTGCAAATTCTGAGTTGTTTAGCCAAGACACTTCTTAAAATTTCCTCCCTGTCCTGCACCTTCTCTGCAGCTTCCTTCACAAAGATTAGAGCAGCTTCCCAGTGAAATAACTGTAGGAAAACCAAAAGTGGCAGCCCTCTAGGCAGCAGACAGAGAGCTGTGATGTCAAAGCTGTGGTAACCTTAGTAAGTGTGACATTTACTGGGCAGAATGTGAATTCCTATTCTGTTGCAACACAAAGGCAGAGAGGCACGTCTTTTTTCTTTTGCCCATACGTTTGGAGCCAAAGGCAAAACCAAAGAGAATACATTCTCAGCTATGATCAAGCAGAATTTGAAATCCTACAGCTGGGCAGTGCCCCGTCTTCTGATTTCTATCTGTTTGGGTAAGTAACTGGACTAAAGAACTACCTTCATTTTTAGGAGATTGGAGCAGGGAGAGGGGACTTGTTGTTTCTTCTTATAGTTGCTTGTGGCAAACTAAGGGTGCAATCCTATGCACACTTACTTGTCTAGGATACGAGTAAGCTCCACTCAACACAATGGAACGTAGCTTTGAGAAAACATCTATAGAGTCAGTCTGAATAGGTGGATTGTGATCTGAGCTGTATCCTATTGGTCTATAGGCTATTTTATAAAAGATGGTTGAAGCGTATGCATCTGGATAGACAGCCTTTAGTCTTTCACATTCTGTTAAGTCTATGGTTCTATAATTTATGAAGCTTGGTTTTATAAGGCGATCTTTAAACAAACAAACAAAAGGGGGGGCACAGTTTTCCATTTTAAAAAATCCTCAAGGCAGAGAAGTTGCTTCTGTGCTTATCTTTTTACAGTACATCTGAAGTCAACCCCCATTTCTGCTTCTCGACAAGCAACTATAATTATGTTGCCTTTTTACTTAAAGACAGAATGTGGGAGTTCTAGAGAAGGGGTTTAGCTGGGCAAATTTGTCCTCAGATTTTGTATCATTAGGACTTTATGTCTCTTCTTGTTGTGATGTACTGACGGCAAACCCTAATGAGACAGCTGCTATAAATACACTTTTTCTATGTCCTCCCTCACCCTGCAATTTGAAGAGATCCTGCAAGGTTATGCATAAACATTTGTCGTAAAATCAGTTAAGGAGGACACAGTATTGTAATGTGTTTATTGCCTGGATATACAACTCTAGGGTGACCACATCCAAAGAGAATAAGGCTCCTGTGTGTCTAATACATGTGTAGTGCAGTGAATATTGATACTGTTATAGGTTAAGGGTGCCAAATGCCTGGATTTAGTAAATGCTGGAAAGTAGGATAAAGTAAACAGTGGCATGAAAAAAATGGAGGCTTGAGGACACAATGGCATTGAAGGAAACAGGAACCAAGGAGAATGTACGACCGGGCCAAAGCTTTGTGTGTGACCTCAGGAGGCAATAAAAGCTGTGCACGTACAGGCATGGATAAGTGAGCAGGCAAAAGAGGGAGAAATAGGACTGATAGGGTTGTTGCAACTAGAAGCTGGAGGGACAATTACAGCCAGTTGTGGTTTCTACTGTCACTGAAGCATTGCAACAGTCATCCCTAAGGGTAAGTGCCAAGATGAAGTAGTGATGCTGACGATGGTGGACTGGGTTTCACATATTTATTTTGAAGAACTATCCAAATTCTGTGTCTGTAGGTCCCATCTAGAAAACAAAAATATGTCTGGATGCCAGCAACCCTGCCTTCCAACATTTCACAGATGCACACAGGGACACTCCTGTGTGCTTGTATTACAGGAGGACAATATAAATAAATACAAGTGAACTAGTAACCTTTTGCAATGTTAAGAGCAAGTCTTCCATGGTGACCTTCACAGTGAAGCCCATGGAATGAGCTGGTAATTGAACCAAAGATGGGAATCTTTGGCTTCCAGCAAAGCTTGAAACACACACACTTCAGGTTTGATATTTGAAGGTGGCAGATAAATCAAGCTGGTTATACTATTAAGAGCCAGTGTGGTGTAGTGGTTAGAGTATCAGACAAAGACCTGGGAAATCAGGATTTGAATCCCCAGCAAGCCATGAGCTTATCCACAGCTCAATTTGCCCTGCCTCTTCCCGCAAAGGAAACCCAATCTTCAGTGCTAAATCGAAACAGAAAGGCAATTCTGTAAGTAAAAAAAATATCTTATTATATAAATTTGATCTATAGAACTGGTGCAGTTACCACTGCTACATAACACTTATTCTACATTTGGGGGGGGGGCTCTGTCTTTTAGTGTAGCACCACCCAAACTTTGGAACTCTTGCCTATTGACATTGGGCAAGTGTTTTCACTGTACTCTGTTATGCACCTGCTAAATACATTTTTTTTAGGGAAGTCTATGCAGATATGCAACTTGTTGACATGCATTTTAATCTAGGTTTTCACTTATTGTTTATTTAAAAAAAAATTAAATGTCTTAAGTAGTTGTTTTTAACTGGTTTTTTTTAATTACTGATAATCTCATTGTATTCTTTTTCTAAACTGCTTTGTTGTTTTTAACAATCAATTAGTATATACATTTTATGAAATAAATTACAAAATAAAAATCCAGGAAATTCTATAGAAGGGCTTGGCAACTGTAAATATATAAGCCCTGTGTTTTGTTGCTGCTGCACTGTCTGCATATCTGGTACCAGGACAATAAAACAACAATAACAAGAAAAACGTGGACTTTTGCCAATTTATAATATCTCAGCCTCTGTTCACCATCTGCAAAATAAGGATAATTGTGATGTGCCACGTAAAATTATTGTAAAAATAAAGTAGGGTATGAAATGTTGTTATATACCTAAATTATGATCAAATGATCATTCTAAGGGCATTTTTAAAAAAGTGAACCAGTTTAATTATGCTTATGCATAGGTCTTCCTTTTAACTGTGGGATGTCGAAGCTAAGATAGTCAGTCTAGGCACATGACTGATTCACAGGCTCAAGTTGCCATAGCAAAAACCCTTGTTGTATTTACTGAGTCTTTATTCTTTTCTTTATTGTTTGGTCCAGCTTCTCTTGAAGTGCACCTGTTACTCTCTCTCCACTTGGCTTCACAGGCTACCAAAGATGGCTGGATGTCAATGATCTCTTTCAGGGCAAAGGATTTTGTAAACAGTTGAGCCCCTCAGCAAAGGTCATGAAATTAAAATGGATTTGCTAGATCATAGCTGCCAAGTTATCCCTTTTTTTAAGGGATTTTCCCTTTTGCTGAATAGGCTTCCTCGCGAGAAAAGGGAAAACTTGGCAGCTATGTGCTAGATATCTGTGATCTTTTAAGAGCTTTAGTCAAATGCAGTAACGTACCGGTATATGTTTCCATATATGAAGGAGCTATGATGCATAAACACTTATTTCATGGACAACATGGTTTGGTTCTGCTTATTTATCATTTTTAAAATGCATGCATGTTGAGAGAGAAAAAAAATCAGAGTGGGGGGGGGGCAGGGTGCTCAAACAACCCCGCTTCCAACATTCAAATAATAAATGTGGGGATTGTGGGTCCATGTAGGCTAGCTGCCAATGTGCCCAGCTCTCCACGCATTTGGTGTGTGTTAGAAGGGCCCCATAGCATACACATTTATAGGTCCCATACATGAAAACAGTTAGCTCAGTTGGTTAAAACGTGGTGCGGATGAAGCCAAGGTCATGGGTTTGGCCACCTGCACATTCCTGCAGACCTGTTTACCTTCGGGGTCCCTTCCAACTCTACAATTCCTGGGCCAATCAAAGTCCATATTGGAGTGAAATGAGGAACTTCTAAACCTCCAGAGTAGATGGGGGGGCACCCATGGGGGAGTTGGGAAATCCTTTTGCACTAATGCTAATCCCTGCACTAGTACAAAAATGTATACCACCCATATCCAGAATTATGGTTGAAACAACTGAAAATGCATCTCTTTCTAGCAGACTCACAAAGTAAATCTGCACAAACCCACCCTTTTATTAATTACCTATTCCCCCTCCCTTTCTATAATCTGCTATGAAGCCAGAGCTTCAAGTCCTTTAAACCCCACACAACCCAGTTCGCCCACCCACAGAACCCCGCACATCCCCTAAACAATTGCTACCTTCTTTAAATCTCACCAATAACATTCGTCTTTCTCTCTTCTTTTGCAGCTGTTTATGCTGGCGTTGGAAATGCAGCCAAGGAGAACAGAGTTATCTCAACCCATTTACCTGCCGCTTCCCCCACGACAGTGTTTCACACATATGGAATGAGTCTTGTGTCTCCATCTGTGTCTCAGAGCCCAAGCAGAGAGAAAGCCAAAGAGGGTGAAACGGTGACCCTTGGATGCCGGTTCCGAAGTTCCCATGGCTCATCTTTGAATAACCTAACAGTGAAATGGTACAAGGAAGATGAAAATGGGTCGAGGGACCTAATGGAGAACAACATCACTGTATTGGCAAACTACACCAGAGCATTCCTGATAGGGGATTTATCTGAAGGCAATGCATCTTTGACTATCTTAAATGTGACAACCAGCGATCACGGCACTTATTTCTGCCAGGTGATGCTTTCCAGTGGAGAAGTGGTGACAGGAGGTGGCACAAAGCTCAGGATCCGCAGGGCGCTGGGTAATGTTTTGTTTTGTTCATTTCTTTTCTAAATTAGCCCCAATCTGCACTATATGCTGTCCTACCACTTTAAACAATCATGACTGCCCTCTAGTCCCACCAGACTCCTGGGGAGTGTTAAGGGAGCTGAGAGTTGTTAGGAGACCCCTGTTCCCTCACAGAGCTACTATTATCAGGGAGGTTTAAACCATAAATCACTCTTCACAGGGAGCTCTGAGAATCGTAGCTTTCTAAGGGGAATAGGGGGCCTCATAACAACATTCCATATTCTTAACAAACTACAGTTCTCAGGATTCTTTGGGGGGAAGCCATGGCTGTTTAAAGTGGTATTATACTGCCTTAAAGATATAGTGCAGATGGAGCCTCAATAACAGCAGTAAACAAAATTGACTGAGTTGGGGCTGACTGAGTTTAAAGGGGGCAGTGCACCCTTCACCCTAATGTACTAGCCTCCACTGTCATAAACTAATAAAGCATGATGTGTTATGCTGCTCATCAAAAAAATTGGCAGATGCATGGCCAAGCCGTAGGGCATATCTACGCTATAGTTTTATATTGCATGGCTTCCTAGAAAGAATCGTGGGAGCTTTGCAGCTCGATGAGGGTGCTCAGTTCTGTCGAAAGCCTTATTCTCCAAACACCTAGGGAGATGATATGATGACGAAACTAGTTTAAGTCTCTGGTATAATGTGCATAAGAGGCCACATCCACACCATATAGTAAAAGCACTATTATGCCACTTTCAACATTCCCAAAGAATTCTGAGAAAGGTCGTTTGTTAAGGATGCCGAGAGTTCCCCTCACAGAACTACAGCTCCCAGAGTTCCCTGAGAAGAGGGATTGATTGTTAACCTGTTGTGACAATTCTAGCTCTGTGAAGGGAATAGGGGTCTCCTAACACTCTTGGCACTCTGAACAAACCACAGTTCCCAGGATTCATTGCAGGGAAGCCATGATTGTTAAAGTGGCATAATGGTGTTTTATATATGTATGGTGAGGATGTTGCAGGTGCATTGATATGCCCATCATTGTATGATTAATTATGACCAGTGACATGCTTCTGACGTCTCTAAATATTTGAGTATCAACTTACATGTTTTTTTTGTTTATGTACTGTTAATATAGCAGGGACCCAGGTGGCGCTGTGGTTAAACCACTGAGCCTAGGGCTTGCTGATCAGAAGGTTGGCGGTTCGAATCCCTGTGACGGGGTGAGCTCCCGTTGCTTGGTCCCAGCTCCTGCCAACCTAGCAGTTCGAGAGCACGTCAAAATGCAAGTAGATAAATAGGAACCGCTACAGTGGGAAGGTAAACGGCGTTTCCATGTGCTGCTCTGGTTTGCCAGAAGCGGCTTTGTCATGCTGGCCACATGACCTGGAAGCTGTACGCCGGCTCCCTCGGCCAATAATGCAAGATGAGCGCGCAACCCCAGAGTCGGTCACGACTGGACCTAATGGTCAGGGGTCCCTTTACCCCTTTACTGTTAATATGCCAAAACAGTTTTCAACTATAAAAACCAACCCCTAATTAAAATACACAATAACATCAAAACACCTCTAATTAAAATATGCCACAGTCCCCAAGTGAAGTATACATACATGTGTGAACTTGCTCTAGCGCACACATTCTTCAGGAATTCAGGCACTGATTTCACAGCAGAAAACTTGTTAGGGAAATAACAGCAAATGAACTTTTGTTATCTCTTCCTAGAATTTCTCTTCCAACCTTTCTGAAAATATGATCAGGGTGGCATAGTAATGTAGCCACAGCCCGATTAATTTCATCCATCTCACTTCATTTGACAGTAATGAGAATATGCAATCGTTATGAAGTGGCTGCTTTTCAGAAGCGGAACACTTCGCAACGACATTCCTCACTTCAAATTAATGGCAGAAATTAAAGACAAAAAGTACCTCCTGCTCAATTCTCTCCCCCAGTGTTGTGATTACAGTATATTAATCTGTCCATCAACACCCAAACTAGACCTAATAGTCATTTTATACTATTTTCACCATCAGTGAACCCTGGGAATAGTAGCTTGGTGAGAGTGCTGAGACTCTTCTGTCAAATATTCTGAACGCCTCCTCACAGGAGGGCTCCATTGGTAAAGGGGATGTTTACTAAATCAGGTGTTCTGCACAAATCCTATACATTTTATATCCCTCTGTGTTCAGAGAGGAGTTGCTCTAGCACAATATTTCAGCATCTAACTTTAACGTAGAGATGCCATAAGCTTTTGCAGTGACTTGATAACACTTTCTGCCTCAAGCTGATATACCGGTAAGCCTTACTTTTTGAGCTCTCCACCTTTTCTCCATTTGTATGTTCAACTACTACTAGCACCCCTTTCTGGTACTTCCTTATATTTTGGCATGCAATTTCTATCTAGAACCACCACCCTTTCTCTAATCATCTACTTCCCTCCCCTCCTTCAAGTGCTTCCTTAATTTGTCCAGTTTAAAGATGACAACAAAATCTATACAAAGGTTAAGCAGGAGCCTTGAGGCTGTCCATAAACAGTTCGCACGTAGACAGCAGATGAGCAAGCACACAGGTCATGTGGTCATAATTATGTCAGTGGAAAGTAGATCACTGACCCCACATGAGGATAATTAGTAAAAGGATCAGCTGAGTTCCTAAATACAAAATCTGGGGCTTAACACACTTTCCAGCAGGGGAGAGCCCCCAGCAGCACAGTTTAAACTCACAAAACTCTTTTCATATCTCCTTTAGTTGCATACAGCGCTCATTTCTACCCCTCTTGCAATGAACAGGTCACATTGTTAAATAAGTTTTAAAAGACTTTACTTACAAAACTCCAACAATGGTCAGTTTCTTGTGTTATTCCATGCAGCAACAAGAAGAACACAAGTAGAAATATCTTGTGTTACAAAATACAGAAAAGCTACCGAGCACATGGTGTGAGCTCCTCTTGTGGTGAGTTCACATGGCAGAAGAGAGAGTGAGGAAAAGGAACCAGAGAAAAGTGGGCATGACCTAGTTGAGTGCAGGAGCACAGCTCTACAACCTTAACTCCTTCAAGCACTAAATGGCACTTGTGTGCAGTTATGTTTGACTGCAATTTCCCACAGTAATCTCTCAGCCCCTACCAGTGAGCTGCATTGTATTTCTATTCAAATTATTTATTTATTGAATTTATAGCCCAGGGTGGCAAACAGATATACAATTTTTTAAAAGCAAAACAGGAACATTCTAAAACAGATTAAACAGATTAAAACATCTACAGTTATAGCACTTGTTTATAAATTTGCATATATACATAAACACTAACACGTTACCATCTAATGCAGGTCTACTTTCTTTTGTCCTTTGTGGTGATGTGTTTCCTCTTTTGGCAGGGGTGTGTGTGATACTTAAATGGCAATTCCAACCGACTCACCTCCACTCCCAGTACAAACCTTGGTAGTACTTGTGTTACCTTGCTAGGAAAACATGGGAAGGCACAGGCCATAAGGCTAAAGCCATGCTGGAGATCTTCTGTATGCCAGAGTTTTCTGCCAGGGAAATGTAACAGGCCTAATATTTATAGTTTCTTAACAGGAATAACAACCACCACCACCACCACCACCACCACCACCTTTTATTTGTATCCCGCCCTCCCCGGCCGAGACCAGGCTCAGGGCAACTAACATCAAATATAAACATTGATATAGAATCAAACAATAATTAAATCACCTCTTAAAACAAGTCAGGATAAAATTAAAATCTGAATTAGATGGCTTTCCCCAAGATTTGGGTTGGGAACAGTAAATGCTCATCAGTCCTATGCTTGTTTTGATTGTTTAATGTAGATTATAAAGCCCCTGGAATGGGGACAGCTTACTTACATTCTACGTTATTTGTATAGAAACAGGGCTTAGTGTTAGCACAATATAAATGTTAAACAGTGGTGGAGTTAGCTACTCATAATCTACCAACCCACTTCAGTCACACTCTCTTCAAACTGTGTTCCAATTCACACAATTGGTTCTTGCTGTGTGTGTGTGTGTGTGTGTGTGTGTGTGTGTGTGTGTGTGTGTGTGTTAGGCTTTCTCGCTCTATTTTAAAAAGGCCCCTAGGCTATGCATGTCCTCAGTTTTCCTAGGGAGATATTTTTGTCATTTTGAATATAAAATAGTCTAGTCTGTAATGCAGAGCATTACATCCCAATAGTGTCTCTTGTTGCTCCTCTCGCAGCTTTAGCAAACAAAGATCCAAAGCTGCCCCCTCAATCTCTCAGTGCAGCCTCTTCCAGCCAGTGTGCATTGAGTTTTCCTTAAAATTCTCTATATTCAAGACGATTGATTTCTGATGCCTCTGTGCATTTCCCCTCAGGATTGTTTGGCATAGAAGAATCCATTGGAACAATCATTGGCGTGGTGGCAGCTGGCATTGGAGGCATGTTAGTTCTAATAGTAGTTTTAACTCCTCAGCTGAGGAAGTGCCTTCCATGTGCTAAAGCAACATCGAACCAAGGTATGGTGACAACAAAATGCTCAGTTGTTTTGCCAAAATTGTAGATGCAATGCACATCAGTTGCCAAATGCTTTCAGAAAAGCAAGCTTTATCTCTCTCTATATAAAAATGTAGGCATTGCGCACACGGAGGTCACAGCCTTTCTCCGTAACTGCTGAACCGTAATGCAACAAATTTGGCCACAACGTTCCATGCCCATCAGAGAGGGATCTGGCATTAAAAAATTTCCAAAAAAACATACCTTTCACACCTAAAATAATGATTAAACACAAAAAGTGGTGCCCAAATTAGACGTCACCACCAGAAGTTCTGAAAACTCCAGCAGCATCCAATAGAAAGGCATATCACACCCTGCCGCCTCCAAAGCTACACCGCCAGATGAGATCACAAAATTCCACAGCAACCAACTGAAAACAGTCCTTTTGCAGCAACAAGGCCCAGCTTTTTCAATAGGCCGCAGCATTGCCAAGCAGGGAAAACTGAGTAGGCCGCACCATTCAGTAGGCCATAGGCAAAAACAAACAGAATAGGGCCTTTCACAACCGGGGGGGGGGGGAGTCAAAGGGATGAGGCACAACAAAGGGAGGGGGGAAACACATAGTCATGAGGGGGAAGGAAGAACCCTGAGTCAGCCAAAGCAATGGAGGGTGGGTTGGGACAGGGAAAACTGAGTTGGCTGCAGCATTGCCCAGTAGGCCACAGGCAAAAACAAACAGAATATGGGCCTTTCACAGGGTGGGGGAACTAAAGAGATCTAAGAGAGATTGCCAGTGCTGATATATCCAACAATACAAGCAAATCTCTGCACTTCATTTTCTGAAAGACTGGCCAGCTGCAAAAAATAAAAAAACCAAAACAAAAACGGGGGTGGGGACGGGGACAGCTTTAAGCATGGTGTAGAAGAGGAAATTTCAGCAGATGAAGCTAGTCTCTCAACAGAGAGTCTCTGCAGCACAATTTCTCCCATTGCTATACCTTCAAGATAGCTGATGATAGAAAGCTTCAAGGTTGCTATACAAGGACCTTCCAGAATTTGCTGGACTTCAACCATTGGGAGCCCAGCAACTTGGGGGCCCCATATTGGCTACCTTTGGATGGAATAACTCCTTATAGGTGATAGCTGAAGGGGGAGCCTGATGGAATTGGTCTCTCAGCAGAGCCAGTGGTGGAGGCCTCCAGTCCTGTCCCTGCATTTACTATAGCCTTGTGGAATTGCTATTGGCAGATAAAGGTAGCAGTGAGGTTGGGCTTTGAGAAGAGCTGGTGGAGGAAATCTGCAGTCGCATCTCTCTGGTATTGTCTATGTATAGACATACAGTGGTACCTCGGTTTATGAACACAATTGGTTCCGGAAGTCTGTTCATAAACTGAAGCGTTCATAAACTGAAGCGAACTTTTCCATTGAAAGTAATGGAAAGTGGATTAATCCGTTCTAGATGGTCCACAGAGTACTTAAACTGAAGCGTTCATAAACTGAAGCGAACTTTCCCATTGAAAGTAATGGAAAGTGGATTAATCCGTTCCAGACGGGTCCGCGGAGTACTTAAACTGAAGCGTTCATAAACTGAAGCATGGGTGTAATTGGTTCCGGAAGTCTGTTCATAAACTGAAGTGTTCATAAACTGAAGCGAACTTTCCCATTGAAAGTAATGGAAAATGAATTAATCCGTTCCAGATGGGTCCACGGTGTTCATAAACCGAAAATTCATAAACCGAGGTGTTCATAAACCGAGGTTCCACTGTACAGTACTATGCTTTCTTATTAAATAAACAGTTCACCACAATTGCTATCTGTATATATCTGTATACTCAGCGATCTTCAAAGCATTTGTGGTTGTTTTGCCAAATTGTCTCTCTCTCTCTATGTGTATACACACACACACCACAAAAACAACAACAAAAGCCCCCTTAAAGAGGAAATAGTCTGAACGTTCTATAAACAGGCACAGTGAGTTTCTTGAAGCAGATTGAACAAATACACAAGGAAGAAGTTGAATTGCACTGAGAAGATTAAGACAGCAGTCCTAAAAATACTTACTTGGAAGGTAGCTACAGTGAAACCAATAGGTGTTTGTAATCTGAGTGAAAACTTTTGAGATTATAGTCCTTGAGATGATGTTAGAGCTGATAGCAGCACAAAGCCTGCTACAATGACTCTGACTTCAAGGATTTATTGCATGATTCTCTGTCTAATAAACAAAGTGTAGCACAGAACAGTCAGATTAAAAAGCTTGCCACCTATTTAAATCCATCTGGATGTTATTGAGTTGCTACAACTGTCTCCATTCTAATTCTTTTAGGGCCCATAAAACAACCATAAAAGGTCCCTTCAAGGTGCAGAGCTGAACAAGGCCAATGTAAACACAAGAAATGATTCTACATTAACATGAATTTTGTGCCGCTCTTGTATGTTATATTTGTGGCAAGGGTTTGGCCAACCTACAGTGGATCCAAATAATCAGAAGTGCTTGCACAGCTCAAGCACATTACTACATTAACTTTGTGATCATACAGGGCTGCGTACACATTATATCTTTAAAGTACATTTGAAACACAACTTCCTTAGGAGTGCCCAAAATTCTTTGATAGGAAAAATATGCTTTGAATGTGCTTCAAATGTACATTGTGAAAAATTGGTTGTAAAATACTTAGTTGCATTATATTGTGTCGTATCTTCTACTTCATTGTTTATTTACTTAATCTTTTTTCTTCCTCCACAGCATAACTTGGACAGCATGGCTAAAGTAATTGCCAGGTGTGCCACCGACGATATAGTTTTCTGAATGTAAGCAAAAATGTCAGTTGTTCGAGTGTTTTCTATAGTCTACCTAAAAATGGTATAATAAAAATGCTTTACCATCCTTTTAGAATATATGCCTCAAATTGTGACTACAGCTTAGTCATAAAATAAGCATCCTTTTCAAAAAATAAAATAAATCCTCACTACTAAATAAAAAAAGAAAACTATATTAAAGCATAGAAAGGGGGTTGTTGCACTGAGCATAATATCTTCTCCAGACACAATAAGCCAGTGTGTGGCCAAGATGGCTGAACCTCCTGTTCTCTTATCAGAAAAAAAAGTTATATGCTGTGTTCAGCAATCTTATGGTGCCTTTCTGCCCTTAGAGCAGGGGTCAGCACACTTTTTCAGCAGGGAGCTGCTCCACTGTCCCTCAGACCTTGTGGGGGGGCGGACCATATTTTGAAGGGGGGGGGAATGAACGGATTCCTATGCCCCACAAATAACTCAGAGATGCATTTTAAATAAAAGGGCACATTCTACTCGTGTAAAAACACACTGATTCCTGGATCATTCGTGGGCCGGATTTAGAAGGCAGTTGGGCCGGATCCAGCCCCCGGGCCTTAGTTTGCCTACCCATGCCTTAGAGTACCGTATCTCTCTTACACTTCCTGTTCCATAGGACTGTCACTGTATAGGGAACACAGCACCACCAACCACAAAGAACCTGTGAATGTCCAGGATGGTTTGGGCAAATGCACTGTACTTATGCGGACTTACTGTATGTACCACTTCTTTAAAAGATCGTAGCATGGCATTTCAAAAACACTTTTGTAGGGTATGTTTTCCATGACAAGATATCACAAGAAGCCTATGAATCTGTGCAACCAACAGGTATAGAGGTCATTGTTTAATCTGACATTTCCAGAAATCCGAAGATACATACACAATTCAGAAGCTGCTAGTCTAGTTGAATGTTGTACAAAGTATAGAGAGCTTAAAGAGGAAAGAAACTGAAGGTTTCCATTAAAAAATAGTCTTAATGCCTACATTTCCCATAACTGCATACAGGGTAAATTTGGCCACACAGAAAATTTGGCCAGAAGGCATAGCGTCGGTTAAAAGGGGCAGATCTCCAACACTTGGCTGCTTCTCTGTCACATTGGCATATGATTTTTTGACATCTGTCTAACATTGTATCTGAAAAAGAGAAAAACCAGGTGAATAGTTAAAACAGAATAAGAGCACCAAACTGAAATAACTAGCCACAAATTGTTAATGTCTATTGGCATTTGTTATTCATTGCAGGTGCTTTGGGAATCGTGATAGACCAGGAAGGAAATATAACTATAAATCAAAATAAGTAAGTTGTTCTTAAAGTTTAGGCTCATATTTCTGAAAGCAGTTACAATAACAAGTAGTTACAGGTAGTTGCTATCTGAAGAAGTGTGCATGCACATGAAAGCTCATACCAATGACAAACTTAGTTGGTCTCTAAGGTGCTACTGGAAGGAATTTTTTTATTTTGTTTCAATAACAAGTAGCAGATAGGTACAGTTCTCACAATGGACAGAATATTTATTATTATTATTACTACTACTACACTATATTAATTATTTATTAAACTTGTATACGGCCCTTCATCCAAAGATCCCAGTTCACAATAGAAAAATAAAAAATGAGAATACAAAATAGATAATAAAACAAAAACAAACCAATAACTCCCCCCCACAAACACATTTAAAAAGCCTTAGAATGTTAATTAATCAAAGGCCTAGTTATAGAGAAATGTTTTTGCCTGGTGCCTAAAGATATGTAATGAAGGCGCCAGGTGAGCCTCCCTGGGGAGAGCATTCCACAAACAGGGAGCCACCACAGAAAAGGCCCGTTCTTATGTTGCCACCCTCCCGACCTCTTGTGTAGGAGGCACGAAGAAGGAGGCACATGCTGAAGATGATTGAAGGATCTGGGTCATTCATATGCATAGCTGCCAAGTCTCCCATTTTTCGCGGGAAATCCCTGTTTTTAAAGCCGTTTCCCGCTGTTATCCCGAATGGCAAAATACCCCGTAATTCCCCCGGATTTTCAAAGCAGCTCCTGCCGGCCAGGAAGACTCCTTCTGCGCATGTCTGGACATGAGTAGAAGCGACTTCCGGTGCCGTGCCGCTGCTGATCCCAGATTTTTCAATCCGGGAGTTGACGGGTATGTTCATATGGGGAGAGGCATTTGGGGCTTTTTTGTCTAGAAAAGGGTGAGTAAGTGACATGATAGTGGTGTATAAAATTATGCATGGGGTAGAATCCGTGTAAAGAGATAGGGTGTGGATAGAGATAAGTTTCTTCCTCTCACTTGCACTCAATGAACCCGAATGCTGAAAGATGCAGCATAGAAAAAGGAAGCACTGCTTCACACTGTGTGTAATTAAACTATGGAATTGAAATCAGTGGATTTAAGTCTACTCTGAGGAGACCCTAACACTACATCAGGGCTAGGCAACCTAAGGCCCATGGACCGGATGCGGCCCAATCGCCTTCTCAATCCAGCCCGGGACAGTCCTGGAATCAGGGTGTTTTTACATGAGTAGAATGTGTCGTTTTATTTAAAATGCATCTCTGGGTTATTTGTGGGGCATAGGAATTCGTTCATTTTTTTCTTCAAAATATAGTCCGGCCCACCACATGGTCTGAGGGACGGTGGACCAGCTCACAGCTGAAAAAGGTTGCTGACCCCTGCACTAGATCATGCATTGCTTATCAAGATAAAATGGATAAATACAATTAGTTTAAAATTGTTACCTTACCACATACCACAGTATTGTCATTACAGGTCCATTTATATCTACGTATTATGGGGTTACAGCCTTGTTCCTCCGCGAAGCCATAACAGCAGTCATGTTCATGACAGCACCTTAAAGCAATAGAGATTGAATTGTACCCATTATATTTTGTGAGCCCATCCAAGATTTAAAAAGAGCCATGTGCCAATACAGAAGTAAATTCTTCAGCTATACAGTCACTCTCCAGTATTGTTTCAAATACTTCTAGTGTTTCAGGGAAAGCCCACTAAGTTTTTACATTATACATATCCCTCTGGAATCATTCATTTGGTAAACAAACAACAAGAGCATAGTGCATGCAAATATTACACCTACCACTTCACTCAGTGAAGCAAGGGTTAAAAAAGAAATCAAATTTATCTCTAGTGAAAGCCTAGTGGTTCCAAATCAAGTTAAAAGAGGGCACACAACATTCCTTTTCTCTCGCTGCATTCTCTCAACTTAGCAACATGGTAATGTCATCTGGCATAATAAAGGGCAGGTTTTGTTATGTGCTGATCATGTTACCTATTATTCTCACTACTCACTCACCACCACTATGTGAATTTGTTACTGGTTTGTGCTATCACAATTAGGGATGGGCAAATCTGTCAAATTTGGTTTCTCATTTTCAAATCTCAAGCTCTGTTCTGCACATTTCCCCCAATTTTTGAAGTCCTCAATAAAATTAATCATCATTTTAGTGCATTTTTCCCTCTTAATGTAAGTTTGCATAATATGCACATTTATGCAAAACTATTTCCCCTAAAATAATGCATTTTTGTATGTTATTTTTCACTAATATATGCATTTTATGGATGCTTTACTCCAGTACATGATTATTTTTGCAGACATTACTTGGCTGGAGAAAGGCACTGCAATTTTCAGAGCAGTGAGAATTTTGAAGAATAGCTGTGTTTTTGGTTCTTGTATTGTTTTGGAATACGTGAATTTGGCAGGTTCACCTTTAAATGTGAATGGGATTAAATTTCTGCCCCATCCCTAATCACAATATAGTTTCCTACAGTTTCTCCTCTACAAATTAAACCTGCCATCATTTCAAGGGTATTAAATAAGGTTGGATGAATTCAATTGAAGAATGACACTTGGGGATGTCATTGATGTCCTTACCAGTCTGTTTTGTCCTTCGGCCATCCTCTTCCTCCTGGGCCGCAGTAGCATCCATAACCTAAATATGCCAAAGGAAATCGTCCTGTGCCACACTTTATGGCTCCAGATAACTCAAGGAGGCCTCTTTTGTGTACAGAATGGTTCTTCCCAAGAACACTATTCCAAACTGCAAAGGCAGAAGTGAAATTTTAGTGCATCTGAGTAAAACCATTACTCAAAATCCTGGTTTCCCATCTTTACACTTTCCCAATTCTGAATTAATGTATGTATTATTGATAATAATTTTAAAATGCACTATTGCTCACAAAGAGTTATACAACTCTACACACATCATTTCTGCAACCAAGGGTCTGCCTTGCATTCCCATTTATTTCAGTTGAAAATGACATTCCAGGTTAGCTCCCTTCACTTAAATGTACAGGTGTCCCCCCACTAATGTGGGGGTTACGTTCTGGGGCCCTGCGCACATAAGTGAACTTGCATAAAGTGGGAAGCAACCCACTTTAATAGGGAGGGTGTGCAGGGAGGAGAGAAAGAGAAAGAGACTCACAAGCACTGCTGGGGCTGCTGCCAAGGAGTTGCCTGGGGCCGCTGCCCGGCCTGCCCCAAGCCTCCCCTAGATTGGGGCCACTGCCCAGTGCAAGGGAAGGCTAATCTATTTATTTATTTTGCAGCAACCTGCACAAATGTAGTCACACACAAGTGGAATGCGGATGCCTGTATTAGGGCACTCTATATATGCACACACAGAATTCTGGATCAGATATGTCTAAATGTTATCAGGATCAGCATCATTTTTTTCTACAGAACTTCTTTGACATTATTTAGAGTTTTCCCCTTAATCTATATATTTGTATTATATTGCATAGGCTTTTAATGTTTAGTTAAAGCATTCTGCTGAATCCAAGACTTAAACAGGCTTCAGAAACACAAGTGTCTCTGCACTATAAACCTGAGGAAAATGAAGTGTGCCTCATCGTCTACTTCAGGATGATTTAACAAGGACATTTAACAACTGCCAAAAAAAAAAACCCCTCAAACTGAAGACTAATGTTTTAATACAGACTGGCTGTTGTTTTTCAATACATTCCTTAGCTATCAAGTATGCATTCTGAAAAAAATGTAGCATTCCCTCTCTACCTGATGAACTATTTCATTAAATTGTTCTTTCCGACTCAAATAGCCAAGACCATGTTGCTAAGAAAAGTTGAACAAGCTTTTTAAATGCCCAGCAGGCCCAGTTTCTTCTAACGCTACCTGTTAGCAAAATAGTTACAAAAATGTGCCTGGCAGTTGGGGTGGGATCTTATGATCTCAACTTTCCTGGCATGATTAAATTTACACTGGCAGGCATTAAGCTGCAGTAATATAGGCGTCCTCAAATAATTAAAAGGCCTTGCAATAACGGTCTCACATGCTTCGGTTCTGCTGTGTGCTGCTTCTGTAGTGGGGCCTTATAAAAAGACCTTTATCTCCTCCCTTCCCATCCACCCTGGACTTTAGATGAATAAAAACTACCTATTCACATTTCGCTGTTTAAAGTACTGTACGGGGAAGAGGCAAACAGATAGTTACAGCATGAACAAAGACAATCATTCAGATATGAGAAAGACACCTGGCAATGTGCCAAAGCACCTAAGACCAAGCCATTCTATTGACCTAATTCCACTGAAGCATTTTTCAGTGTCTAATAACAGCCTGGTGCAAATCCCACTGCACTGAAATAAGTCCACCTATTTGAAGGAGTTTTATCATACTTTGTAAACTTTGGGACTTATGAACTTTCAGACTTGTAAACACAGTGGAACATGTTTCGCCCGCACTATTTACATGCTCAAACAATGCACAGTTATCATTAAAATCAGACACCGAAAGCACAGTTCCAGGACGATGATGACAATATGAAAAAGATAAGCTTACTCACCTGTTTGCTTTGGTCGATAATAATGGTGTAAAGCCCAGTAATGAAACCTCTGTACTAAGGAGGGCACAAAAGCACAGGTGTTTTTATGAGGTCAACAGTTACATAGCTTGGCATCTATTTTGTACTTACCTGCTTGGAAAAACAGCAGCGTCACCAGCCGGTGTTCCATTTGGAGGTCAATTCAGGATGACCCCCCACCCTTTCACTCGGACACACATAGCCTGACTGCCTAGAGAGTCTCCCTGTAGTTCTGCTGTCAGACTGAGCCAAGGAGTGGGAGTGTATAAACACTCTAACAAGGCTACTCCTCTACAGTCTACTCTCAGAGCTAAATATATGTGTGTGTGTGTGTGTGTGTGTGTGTGTGTGTGTGTGTGTGTGTGTATAGTTAAAGGTGAGACACTTCTGTGTTTCAAGTGTCCACTGTCCAGAGACTGATGGAAGGCCCAATTCACTAAGAACCTTTACCTTACTAAGAACACATCTGGCAAATACAGCTCAATGCCTCTGTTTGCACGTTGTTCCTTTCGGGAGGGGTTGTCGGGAGGGAATTACGTCTCTTGGACAGGTTTAGATGCTGCAGCCACTAAGCCGGGAGCTCCTTTCCTAAGCTGTTTGCTTACATCCTCAACTGACCCCTCCAAGTTGTTCCACTGCTGAAGTGTAAAAGCTGTGTTTGCTACAGTCCAACTTTTATAACTGGGTAGCATTTGAGTTCATAGGCACTGGCAGGAATTTTTCAATTAGAACAACAACAACAACTGCAAATGCCAAGCTGAAACAATAAGCTTCTACCTACAATTTCCTGAGATTTCAACACACTAATTGACGTTATAAAAGTGGTTCAGGTAGGCTTGTAAATGTTAACTGTAATTTCTTTGGCTCCTCATCGTCTTAAGGGTGCATCATAACTTTAAACCGGGGACAGGGAAATGTGACCCTTCTGAAGGCCACAAGTTCCCCATCCCTGCTTTAAATTATTGATTTAATATCAATAAACACTACAAATTCAGATGCAGTGAGCCTCTGAGAATCAGATGTTGAGGGTCATCAACAGAGAGTGATCATTGCAAAATTGTTGCATGCCACCCCAATCTCTGAGCCCAGGGTTCGGCTTCCTTGGAATGAGGGACAGCAGAGACTGGTGTCTTGATGATACTATGGTTTATTTACACGCATATGCTACCTGAGCCTACAATGGAGGAGCTCATAGTATTAACACCCCAAGAGGGTCTTGCTTCCCCCAGCCACAGCCTTGGATTCCAGCAGAAATCAGGCATGGCTCTTTCTCTCAGCTGCCCAGTGGAGGGAGGGAGGCACACCCATTTGCTCTCATACTTTGGGGGTCATCATCAAGAACCTGGCCTGGCTATTCCAGCAATTTGAACCCTGATGAATCCAGTACAACCCCCACGCCCCCTAACTCTCTCTCACACACATCTGCACAGTCCTTAGGACCAAATGCTCTTCTCTAGCTTTTCCAACTGAGGTTAAGCAGGAGATAATTCTTGTAGGACTTTTAGTGAATTTAGAACTGGGCACAAACTGTTTTCCTGCTTTATTTTTAGGCCTGTTCTTATACTGATTTTATACAAGACTGTTTTTAGTACTGTTTTGTTTAGGGTTCCTTGCTTTCACATTTCTTCTAGGAAGACTGATTTAATTATTGGATAGGAGTTAAAAAGACAGATGAAAACATTGGGTCAAAAAGCATTTGTATTTTAATTTTATGGACTGTTTCATGTTCTTCTTTTTTAGGTTTTTAATTCTCTTTGTGAGTTTTATCTGCCTTTTATTGTATAATATAGTTTTTTTACATTTCCAGGGATTTTTATAGTTGCTCAGGATCTTATTTTTCTCCTTTTAGAAAAGATGGAACAAAATTATTATAAATAACATTTCTGGGAACCAGTGCCAGCTCCCCTGTGGGTAACCTGCTCTTTCTTCATTTCCATTCAGATGAGAGGCGGGAATTTTATAGACATGGTCACAGCTAGACATTGCTAACATTTTTTCATTATTTCTTCCAGGTTTTCCAGCTCGATCTTTTGCTGTCCTTCCTCTTCCCCTCCCCTCTTGTATCCGCCTTTGGGTTTCTCCCTTCTTACTCTCACTTTATGAATGGTGTGTTGGTTAAATGAGCCACGTTGAAGGGTCAGTGCCTAGAGCAAAATCCAGACTGGCCTCGCCTCTCTCAGAATAGCTCTACTGCATAATGAAAATAAAATCTGTCATCACAACCTTGTGCATTTCAGTTTCATCTCAATTTTAGCTTCCTTTATTGCCCAGAATTCTTATGCTCAACTCATAGTCCCATAATCTGATACTAATTGTGAGAGAAGTGGGAAAATGAAGAGTTCAAATTCCACATACTGTATACCCAGGGCTTTATTTTCTAGATCTAGAGCAGTGGTTGCCAACTTTTTTTTTTTTGCCATGCCCCACCTAAGCGTCTCTAAAATCCTGATGCCTCACCCTCTGTGACATATAATTCTTATTATTCAAAAAGTGAACTATTCATTACAGGTAGGTAGCCGTGTTGGTCTGAGTCGAAGCAAAATAAAAAAATTCCTTCAGTAGCACCTTATCTGAAGAAGTGTGCACGCACACGAAAGCTCATACCAAAATATGAACTATTCATGTGAAGGAAGCCTAAAAGGCCATTCACTGTTAATATCTCATTCTCAAATTTCTCCCGTTAAAAATCAAATTGCGCCCCTGTGGGGCATGTGCCCCATGTTGGGAAGCACGGTTCTAGAGAAAAATGTGCCAGAATGTACCTCCCTCAGAAGACCCACCCTAGAGCCCAAAGAAGATCTCTTTGTTTTGTTTTTTTGAATAATTTTTATTAATTTTTAGAAGAAAAAAAAACACATACAAAGTATACAACATAAACTCTGTCCCTTCATTTTCCCTCCACCCACCAGCCCACCTCTGCCACCAGTGAGCCCCATGGGTATTGGGGAACAAAGGGGTCCATTTTAAGCTGGCTTTGACCTCCCCCCTCCTTCCTCCCCCCTCATCCCCCCCCTGCCACTGAGAGGACAAAGGCGGAGGATCTCTGGGGATTGGCTTATCCCCCAGCTATTTCTTCACTGTACTGGAAAAAAGAAAAACAAAGAAAAAAGGAGAGAGAGAGAAAAAAAGCAAAAATATGAGAAGGGGAAAAAAAGGGAAGGAAAAAAAAAGGAAAAAAGAAAAATATTAATGGCTTCCACGACTCTCCTCCTCCTGGATTTCCCAACCTCTTTACATAGTTATGGCGGGTTTTCTAATCCAATTCAGAATCTTATTCTTATAATATTAACACAATCCTCCTCCTTCTTCATGCTGTCCCCCTCTGAGCCCCCCCCCCCTGCCACTGGGGTAGCCCGAGGAGTCCAGCAGTCAAAAGGTTCCATTTTTGTGTCTGGGTTTCCCTCCACCCTTCCCTCTCCCCTCAAGGCACCCCCTGCCACTGGGTACCAAGAGTAAGAAGGGGGAGACAGGCAGTTTTCCACCCAAACACCTGATCACCAAAATTATTCAAAAACAGACTCTAAGCATATTTCCTCAGCCATTCTTTTTACTCCCTCCAGAAAGCTCTTAACCTTAAACTATAAAAATCTCTCCTTCCCCCCCCCAATGTCCCTCCTCCCAATTGGATCAGCATATCCTTTTAACAGGCCAAGATTCCGACACCGTTATTCATAGACCAAAAACAGTACCTTAAACTAAAATTTTTACCCCACACCAATTCTTTCCCACATCCACTTCCAGACCTCTGCTCCTCCCTCTTTCTGCCTTTCCCTCCCTTCACTAACATCATTCAACATTTCAGTCTCTCCAGGATTTTCACTTCCATCAATCTTCTCTTCACTTTGCTTCTCCTTGTCGGCCTCATCTCTTTGTTCTGATCTTTGTTTTTCATCATCCAACACATATTTTTTATAGTCTGAATCAGTCTCCAAATTGTCCTCAAATTGTTGCTCCTCATACACAATCTCATAATCAAAATTGTCCTCTAAATCTTGCTCTTGCACCTCATTCTCCTTTTCTGTTGGATTGAAACATTGCCTTTCCTTGTAGATATCTTCCCATGTTTGTAGATAACCCAGCACAGCTTCCTGGAAAGCTCGAGAGAATTTTGTTTTCATAGCTCACTTGACCACAGGCAGACCAGAGATAAGGGCAGAAGGGTACTGGAAAATTCCTCTCTACAACGTTTTCGGCACCATCTTGGCTGTTCTTATCCTTTGTCTTTAACCTCATCAGATTTCAAATTTACAGTCCGCTTAAATCCTTTTAAAACCTTTTGAATCAATTTTTCCAATTCACAGGAATAAAATCGTCTTTCTTAGCCCTTTAACAATTTGACAGCTTTTGATAGCTGTCAAAACGTCCTCCCCCTTGTTGCTGCTGAACCTCAAGGGGCAACGACACCGGGCGGGCTGGGGAGGTTTGGAAAAGTCTTTCTTTCTCTCGGGTCCGCAATCTTGAAAGAAGTTTTCCCTTTTCGGCTTGGGAATATTTAATGCGCCTCCCGATTGTCCATTTGGAAGAGATCGGCTTCCGTTACTTTAGAATCTCTTCCTATCTTCAAATTTAAAACTTTTAAGATCCGAATAGAGATTTAACTTACTTTGAAGAAGTCTTTTATTGCCTTCTTTTATTGCCTTTTATTGCCTTTTATTGCCTTGGAAGAATCCGCCGCTTGCAGGCTGAGGACTCGGAGCTTCACTTCAAGGAGGTAAGATGAAACCCAAAAATGGCTCCCGCGACTCCACTCCGCTGGCTCTCGATTGCTCTACTGAGCTCTCGGGCAGCAGAGGATTCGCGTTCGGAACAAACAGCTGGGCACTATGTCACCGAGACTCTCTACTCGGTGTTTTTTCGGGGAGTCCGCTCGCTCTGCGGTCTTCCCCCCCCTCCACGAAGCCAGGGACTTCAGAGCACGAAGTCCCTGCGTCCAACTTCACCAGCGCGACGAATCGGAAGCCTCTTTGGGTCAGGTGGGGGGCAGTCTCCTCATTAGCCAGAGGCTTGTTGAGGCTGCTCAGCTGAGGCAAGGGGAGCCTTCCATGCAGCTTAACGAGCCCCCATCATTGGGGTCTCCTCAGCAGAGGCACAGAGAGGCCTCCATGCCTCAGCTGAGCAGCCTAACGAGGTCCCACCCTCCCCACCGTCATCTCACTAGCTCACATGAGCCAGAGCAGCATTGGGGCTTGCTTAGCTGAAGCACAGGGGGGCTTCCATGCCTCAGATGAACAACTTAACGAGCTCCCACCCATGCCTCTCCCACTGATGTGAGCCGAGCAGCTGGGGGCTTGTTTAGAGGAGGCACAGCTTTCTGTGCGTCAGCTGAGAGGCTGAAGAGTCTCAGCAAAGCCCCATTGCACCTCCAACTCATGAGGAGACCCTCTCCAGAGCCAGTAGTGTAGAGGATGTTCCCTTTTGGCTCCCAGGAGGGTCTCCTCTTGGGCTGGAAATGCTTTGCGGAGCTATGCTGAGGCTGGTCAGATTTCTCTCCCCACTTCTGGGGCCCAGCTGAGAGGTGCCAGAACGCTGTTCCGGCAAGTTCCGGCTGGAGAAAAAGCCCTGCATATACTCACTGGTGCTCACTGGTTCTCCTGCTACATTCCAATAAAAAGAAGAAGAAAAGGTGTCCTACTTAACAAGGGTTTCCAGTAATTAACAAATAAGTCAAAACAAAACTCAGCTAATTTATTAATTGCAGGACTAAACTCAATTTATTTATCCATTATGACTCTTAAGTCTGAAATTTCTCCCCATTAAGTTAGTTGGCCAAACCATTTAGCTGTCAACTGTAGCAAATAAACAATCACTATTTGCATCAGCCCCAGCAAGCATGGCCAATGGCCAGGGAGTTGTAATTCGGCAACATCTGGAGGCCCAAAGGTTCACCACACCTGCTATTGCCTTTTAGAGGTTTTCTAGAGGCATATTGGGTACTGAAATGAATATATATATATATATATATATATATATATATATATATATATACACACACACACACACACACACACACACACACACACACAAGAGCACTTAAAACCAAAGGGCAGTAGTGCCCAGCAGAATGGATGAGCTGCATGAAGTTTCAACAGTGAAACTGCAGTCCCTCCCACCTCTTCCTGATGTGAAAAGGACACAGTGCAATTGTAATTGCTTGCCCCTCTCTGCTCCCCAAGGCCCTGGACTGCAAATTAATCTTGCTTGGATCTACCGTATGAATGCCTGAGAGAAGTTTGGGGATGGGCTGAGGTGTTCACAGCTCCATTGAGTTATATGCCATGTGCTCTCCCCACTCTCTCTATGTGCGTGTTGTACAATTCTGCCTGGAAGGCAGATTGGAACTCAGTCCCCAGACTAATTTCATGCAGCCCTCTGGGCACTGGGGGCACATTCTTGCTCTTTATTAGACCATCCCTCTGGCAAGTATGCGTGCATGTGTTTGTTTGTTTGTTTGTTTGTTTGTCTGTCTGTTTGTGTGAGAGAGGGAAGGAGGAGAAATGGGGAGGGGATTGAAAGGCTTGCAATGAGCTGCAGTGCGGGAGGAAACCAGGGAAGAGAAGGAAGGTGGAAGGGGGGAAACCAGGAAAAAACGCAATTGAAATGGATAGAGCATGCCAAGCTGGCTGGGGCGAGGAGCAGTCAGTTCAAGCCTGAGTAATGGGAGTGGCAGAAAGAGTTGGAAAAGCGCTGAAATATTCTAGCCCATTGCTTTCAGACAGGGAACCACTGCTTCCACCTAGTGGAAAACAGCAATAAAGAGTGTAACACAGACCAGAAGTTGGATACAATTCTACTTCTCTTATATCTCTCTGTCCTTCCTTGATAACTTTTGGAAGCATTGGAGATGTTGAGGGAGACATGAAATCTCTCCATTCCAGGATTTTTGGGTTTTTTTAGAGGAGATAAACACACTGGGGGAAATTGAAACTTATGCAATACATATGCAATTGCAATATTTATATAACCACAGTATTAAGAACTAGCAGAAAATGTGACATTCCACATGTTTAGGACACAGGATTCTTTAGCAGTGTTTCAACACATATGAGAGGATTGGGATTTCAAATTTGCTGTAACACAACAGAATTTCTATTGCAGTACTAAAGAAACATAATGCAAAGACTGGAAATAGAAAGGACTACACACAACAAGAGACCTTTATAGTGGAATGAAGCCTCTTACTGGAGTACAAATAAAATGACATTAGGGTGACCTTGAAAGAATGGTTTAACAAAGAATTCATCTTCTCTGGGAACACTGGCAATTGTAGCTCTGTGAGGGGTCCCATCACCTCCTGGCAAATAGAAGGGGAAGAAATGGAGGCAGTGAGAGATTTTACTTTCTTGGGCTCCTTGATCACTGCAGATGGTGACAGCAGTCACGAAATTAAAAGACGCCTGCTTCTTGGGAGAAAAGCAATGACAAACCTAGACAGCATCTTAAAAAGCAGAGACATCACCTTGCCGACAAAGGTCCGTATAGTTAAAGCTATGGTTTTCCCAGTAGTGATGTATGGAAGTGAGAGCTGGACCATAAAGAAGCCTGATTGCCGAAGAATTGATGCTTTTGAATTATGGTGCTGGAGGAGACTCTTGAGAGTCCCATGGACTGGTAAAAGATCAAACCTATCCATTCTGAAGGAAATCAGCCCTGAGTGCTCACTGGAAGGACAGATCCTGAAGCTGAGGCTCCAATACTTTGGCCACCTCATGAGAAGAGAAGAATCCTTGGAAAAGACCCTGATGTTGGGAAAGATGGAGGGCACTAGGAGAAGGGGACGACAGAGGACGAGATGGTTGGACAGTGTTCTCAAAGCTACGAACATGAGTTTGACCAAACTGCGGGAGGCAGTGCAAGACAGGAGTGCCTGGCGTGCTATGGTCCATGGGGTCACGAAGAGTCGGACACGACTAAACGACTAAACAACAACAACGAGGGGAAACATGAGTCTCCTAACAACTCTTAGCACCTTTCTATATTCTATATTTCTATATTCTATCAAATATAGACCCCAGGATTCTTTGGGAAAAGCCATGACGGTTCAAAGTGGTAGGGTAGTTCTTTAAATGTTTGCTGTAGGTGGGGCTAAAGTTGGATACAACCCTCAGTTTTTAATGTATCATCTGGTGCATTACCAGATAAATGTTGTGAGTGCTTGAAGACTTGCTAAAAACTGGATATATATCAAACACACATCATAGTGGGACTTACGTATGGTCTACAAAATAGACTGCAATATTTCCAAAACTACCACAGACGTCCCGTGATCTACTGGTAGATCACGATCTACCTGTTGGACATGCCTGGGCTAGAATATTTCAGCGCTTATCCAAAACTTATCACCAAGCTTAAAGCCATGGAGAGACCTGGTTTGAACGGAGACGTTGGATTCTTATCTCATTATACACGATAAAGCGATCTTCAGCCATCTCACCCCTTGCTTTTTCATGCAAGACCATTTGCAGTCGTTTACAATCGTCAACAGCTATCAGTCAGTCAATCACCCATGTCCACCACCCTTCTGAGTGATACCCCTCACCACCCTTTCTCTACAGATGAGCATCTGGGGACTTCTATTTCAGTGTATCTGAAGAAGTGTGCATGCACACGAAAGCTCATACCAAAATAAAAAACTTAGTTGGTCTTTAAGGTGCTGCTCGAAGGAATTTTTTTATTTTGTTTTGACTACGTCAGACCAAAACGACTACCTACCTGTATCCAAAACTACAGAAAGTATGGAATTTCTATCAAAAGGCCTTTCAACTGGACACTCAGATGCAACTCTAGAAGCAAGACAGAGATGCATCTTCATCTTTTTTTTTCATTTCCACTGAGCCCTTCAAAGAGCTCAAGGCAGGCTTTCTGTCAACAAAGAAAGGTGTTGTGTTTAAATATTACTCACTTAACCACTTCCTTTTATGTTTGTAGCTGATGTACTAACCCTGCAGATGTTTTCTGGTGGTTTCTATACATACATTAAAAAACAACAGAGCTGTGAACCAGCCCTCTCCTCTTCACAAACGATATAATCAGTAATGACATTTGAACAAAATCGGGATAAATGGTAGGAGCGATATTCAACTAAGCCTGCGTAAACACTATACTTTTAAAGCACATTCAAAGTGTGTTTCCCTCCATAGAATTCTAAGCACTGCAGTTTACCTCTCACTGAGTTACAATTCCCAGCAACCAATGTGCCCAGAATTCTTTTTTGGGGGTGTGTGTGTGTGGAATGTGCTTCAAAGGTACAGCTTAGTGTGTATGCAGCCTAAGTCCCTGGCACAACTCAGTCAGTTGAGCATGAGACTCTTAATATCAGGGTCATGTGTTCAAGGCCCCCGTTGGGCAAAAGATTCCTACATTGCAAGGGGTTGGACTAGATGATTCTTGGTGGTCCCTTCCAACTCTACAATTCTATGATTCTAAGAGTAGACCAACTGGTTTTAGTGGGTTTGTTTAGAACACAGCTAATGGTGGCTCCATTGGCCAATAAAGCGAGATGAGTGCCGCAACCCCAGATTTGTCCACGACTGGACCTAACAGTAGGGGGTCCCTTAACCTTTAATGGTGGATATCATCTTAGGTCTCTCCAGTCTCCAATAACATGCTTCAAAATATAGAAGAGTAGCAGTATTTGTGCAAGATGACGACAGTTGCAATATCTAAAGACAACAAGCCATTTTGTGACAGGGAATTTGGGCAGAAACAGATTACTTCATTAGCTGCATTAAGAGGACGGATAAAGTACTAGGTAGAGATACCATGTGTGAGATACGGGGGTAAGAGATTGAGGGTATCTTAAAAAACAAACAAGCAACTATTAGAGTAACTCAGTTTACAGCAATTAAGGTATAATCTCTTTTCAGTCACTCCCCTCATAAAACTAAATTCAGGTATCTTCAACAGACTTTCACCATAGGGAAGAAGTGGTAAAATAAGAGAACAAATTAATAAAAGAGATGGGAATGAAAAATGGTCTCCAGATTTATCTAAAGTTCTCAAGAAGTAAGGCCCACACTGCTTTAGTCAGACCTTCTATATTTATCATCAAATAGTACTATTTCTTTCACAGTCAGTTGTATCAGCCTCTAAAATAAAGTCCAGTATTAAAGAGGGACTTGTATGCTTTCCATGGGTGCAGCATCAGTTCGGGCTGTGAAATACACTCTCGGACTTAGATCTTCTATCAGGGAGCACTTGGATATAGGTACTGTATTGGGATCCAGATATCCAAAAGAGCACATCTTCGCTTAGCAGCCTGTTGCCCAGGCTCCATTTAACACAGTGGGACTTACTTCTAAGTAAGCATGTGTGGAAGTGCACCATTAGTCACAACTAATTTTAGCTGGATTGAAACCAATAAATTATGCACTGTTTCTACCACTTGAGGCCAATTTCCAATACTGAAACAGCAACCACAGCATACACACCCTTCTCAGTGTTTTGCCGCTTACAACACAGATTAAGACATTATAATAGCAGCAATGTTTCAGTTTTACCTCAAGCCGTCTCCACCCATCCTGGCTTTCCAAAGATCAAGAGTATATGTCCGTGATTGGATCATGCGGTTTTCAATGTGCTTGACATTGTCCTGGCTTGACACCTTGCTTTACACACACAGGCTCTCCATATGCAACAGCATTTTATTATCATCCTAGAAGCCTTCCAAGACTTAAGTTTATTACTTTGAGCTTTTAAAAAAACAACACCAAAACATTATTGTCTATTTATTATATTCTCTTATTTATTGCTTGCGACTTTTGCTATATTTCTGTAATTATGTAACTATTTTCATGTTGTAAACTGCCTTGAGCATGGTCAATTATGGAAAGGCAGCACACAACTAGATGGTGAGGTCCTCTAGTTTCAGATACATGCAGCTCCAGAGGAACTGATCTGCCATTAAAATAAAATAAAAAGTATCCAGCCCTTAGGCTTTCACAAACTTCTCCATAAACATGTAGACGGTCTCCTCAAAACTGACTCTTGCTCTGTCTTCTAATGCTGATTTTTAATATATAATTCTAATGACTCTGAAGAGGTGACAAGACTTTGGGTAGTTTGTTGGGAAGGTCAAGTACTGGGCTCAGCTGAAGGGGTGAGGGGTAGGTTATCATTATTTCCTGTTCAAGTGTGGGCTTCAAAGAGCTATTTTAGTGCATTCAAAGGCTTAGGGATGCCTGGTACAAATTTTACTTATTTTCTTCGAACCACAAGTCCTCCACACCATGTTGCAAACCTACGGTATTTTGAACCCCTCTCCCTTTTTGGAAAAGTGTGTGTGTGTGTGTGTGTGTGTGTGTGTGTGTGTGTGTGTGTGTGCTGCACAGGGGGCTACTAAAATATCACTTTGGGCAAACAGAGATTGTGCAGGTTCCTTTCCTTGGCTATATGAGAAAGTATGAACACAGGGCAGAGACAAGATTCTCATATCACATGGAAAGCGTAGGGTTGATGGCTGAGGACTTGCAGTATCCATTTAAGCTGTATGTTAAGGAAATGAAATGCAGACTTATGAATTGATACATTTCAGTTGTGCCTTCTTTTGTTGAACAAGCTGCCATTCCTGTTCTCCATGTTCTAATGAAAGATACATAAAGCAATTCAAATGATTAATTCAATAAGGTGGAGAAACACAGCATTTGCCCAACACAGGCAACTTGTAAAGGTTAGGTTCCAGGGGTCCAAGAATATACGCAGAAAGACGTAAAACCAGGAACCCCTGGAACAGAGTCCCCTGCAAAGTGAAGGGCTGCTTGCCCTGCTGTGGGTAGGTGGTGGGAGGGCTTTGGCAGCAACCCAGAGTCCTCCAACCTCCTTCCCAAAGCCTGGTACGTTTTTGTCCAGCTACGGGAAAGGAGGCTCCAGGATGTTCCCAGAGTCCTTGCACTGCCTTCCCAAACCCGTGATTGCAGCTTTGAGCACTCTCCATTTACTTACTTATTTCCCCCCACCTGTGCAAAGCTGTGATCACATAAATAAAATAAGCATAAGCTGCAAGTTAGCTGCACACATGTTGGTGTTTAGGACATGTCAGGTTTGAGCCTCAGGGAATACTTGTATGATCACATAAACATGCAAGTTCTTCAGTTACTCATATGTTGTGGGCAATCCAGATGACTATGGCTCAGGGGTTACCTCTCTGTTCATTGTGGGGATAGCACATTTACCCAGTGCTCAAGATTGCAATGCTATCTATCCCCAAAACCCTCTTCCCTGTGCTATTACAGCCAAGTCAAGCGTAATCTGAAAGGTGCCTGTGGGGATGTCATAGAAGCCTATTGGCCAGTATCCCTACCACCATTCATGTGACAGGCGTAATTCCATAGGTCCCTTTCACTCCCCAATGTTTTGTAAAGGTTATCTTTAAAAATCCCTTGATGCATACCTAGAAAAATGTATTCTGCATACGAACAAATAGCGTAATCTTGGACCTGCAAGGTTGACCCACCATCTCTTCCCAGTGAATCTAATTATTACCTATTTATTTGCAAGGACCACAACACACAATTGGACAAAATTGAGTTAGAACCACTGTGCGGCTCCCTTAAAAAATGTGTGGTATCAGTTTGAAATGAGACCAACAAACTTTTCCTCTTTCCTTCCACGTATCCTTACTCCCCATCCCATAATGTTTTTAAACATACATAAAAATGGAAATTTGGACAGAAGTCCATGTCAAAATTCTCTTAGTGGAAACTGAGCTTCAGTTGTACTCCATGCATTTTTCTGTCTCATCGGCTGCATACAAATCCAGTAAAATTCCACGAGCTTTGCTCAGATTTATTTTTTAAACAAAAGTTTTAGTTTAGGCGACATGAGTAATACTTATACAAAAATCCAATAAGGTATTGCATTGCATAAATAAAGGGTTTTAAAAGTCAGATTTATATACACACTTACATTAGTCAAATTAGAAGGTACACCTTGTAATAGAAGCTGCTACTACAAGGAGGGGGTGGGGAATGGAACAAACAAATGTTGACATCATTTCACTTAATTTAGAAAGTTCATGGTTACCAACCTTTTTACAACAATCAAGCCAAAAAGGTTGAAAGGGATACAGCAGTAGGCGTAAGAGTGAGGGGGAAAGACTGTATCACAATCTAGAACAAAGTTCTATTGCTACATTTATGAAAGAGGTTGCACTGGTTTATTTCCTAGTGGGTCATAACACACATACAGTACTGCCAAAATTAGTGTCATTAAAATCTTTCTTCTCCTACGTACACTACCCTGTTAATTGTTTTTGAATATCAGGTTTAGATGTGGAAAAAAATGTACTGCGCTGGGAATAACAAAGACATGTCATCAAAATTTATAGTTTTAAAAAAACCCTAACAGATAAGAAACTTGTTAAAACCCTGCAGATCTCTGGCAAGAAAGTGCTATTCCTGGTAATTGGCCTCTAAGGTCTTTCAATTTTAAAAACCCTCAGGCCATTTCACTTCATGCATTTTGTGGAACAAAATTAAAATAAAATAAAAAGGAAGAGCCATGAGGTAAGGGGGCAAAAAAGAAGTATTAAAACCGGAGGGGGGGGGAGAGACAGACATGGGAAGCAATGAAAATATCCCTTATGCCACACGGTATGCTTTCAAGAGTGTGAACTCCTTCCTGTTAGTACGCGCAGCCCAGATGAAAAGGGCAGCAGCCATGAACTGCAGGGGTGCTGAGACACAGGCCAGACAGAAGGACCAGCCAAACTGGCCTTGCACATCTTCTGGAGGGGTTAGCTTCTGGTGGAGCAGCTCAATTCCAGCTACATAGCAGCCAACTGAACCCAGTGTGCACAAACCTGGAGAAGAAGCAGTAAGTATATTTTCGTCAGACTTACAGCACCAAATTCTTGGCTCACCATGTTAAGATATTCACGTTTCAACACAGAATACATGGGATGAAGTTTGCCAAGAGGACTCACCCGCTAGAAAGTGGAGGACTCCGGTGGCAATGGCGGGGTAGAGGCTGCGGCAGGCACAGGCACAGACCCCAATGAGAGCCCCAAAACACATCAACCCAAGGCTAACAAAAGGCAGGAGGAACTGCAAGCGCCAAAGATCTAAAGGAAATAGGGAGAGGAAACATGACTGGGATGTTCCAACTTTAGGGCCTTTCCTCCAATCTCACGGTGCAAAATGCATTGTTCCCAAGACAAGCAGAGAGTAGTTCAATCTACTATCTAGTTACTTATTTGTGGCAGAGCCCAAGAACTCTAGCTTTTCGCCTGCACTAAACAGTACAGAAATACATCACATAATAAAACAACATTGAATTCTGCAGAGAATAACTGTTAAATAAAAGACTATGCTATATGTATATATAAGAATCCCAAGTAAATTACCAGAGCATCATAAATGACTTGAGCTGCAATACTAAACATACTTTGAAGTCCCGTTCAACTCAGTGGAACTTACTTCTGAGTAGAAATGCACTGGACTGCACTGTTGACCAACTCTGACAAGGTAGCATACTTTCCATTTATCCACATTTGATGAAGGCAAACATGTCTTATGGCCAAGTTAAAATGCGTCTTGAGTCTTTCTCAGTCCTATCTCTATTCAGAAGCAAGTCCCACCAGGTTCAACGGCTCTTACTCTTTGGTAAGGTGGGCAGGACTTTAGGCTCAGATACATTTTATCAGCTACACAAAACCAAAAATTACTTACAGGTCCGGTTCAGATCACTGCCACTATTGTGATTCCCAGGATCCTTATATTTTTCCATGAACTGATCCGAAAGGGAAAAACTGACGCACCTTGTGACCATCTCAGCTTCCAAAATGAAAAAAGAAATAACCTTTATTAGGATCTGCTTTGCTTGACTGTCATTCTTCATTCACACGCATACATATATCTAGGTTAACTAGGTGAGGTGGGGAACCTCTGGCCTGTGGGTCTAAAGAGGCCTGTGAGGCCTCACCATTTGACCCACAAGGCCGTTTCAGTCAAGCCATGCCCACCGGATGTCATGCATGATCTCAGGTGTGGGGTAGGTAAAGGCCTGGCTCAGCCAAATGGGGTGAGGTATGTAGGTACCTGCAAAGCCCTGCACAAAGTGGCTTCCCAAGACCCAACAACCAGCTGATTGCCAGTTTTGTGGAACGCTTTGAAAGGTGCATTGCAGGCTGTGCATTTGCCCACATGGTTGGATTTCAAACTCTGCAGGCAAAAAAAGGAGTCTCCCGGTGTCATTGTGACGTCACTGACAGGTCGGTGGCCCCACCCCATACAACAAAGCATATTGCAGCATTTTAAGAAAGAACAAGTTTATGGTTATAGGTTTATAGCCTCTAAGGCACTATTGATTTACAACAACAATGCTGAGGAATGGAAGGAAGGAAGACGCTGGCTGGAGGGTGGGGGCAGCTGCAAGGACTGCAAACGATAAGGCCAAAGGTTACAATAAGGCAACCCAGCCAGATGGGCGGAGTATAAATAAAAAAATTATTGTTATTATTATTATGCAGCTCACGGGTTGCCCAACTCTGGCAAATATGATTAACTTCCTAAGTACTACAATTCCTCTTATTATTCAGCAGCTGGCACTGATCTCCAACTTTTTAAACTTGGTATTGTTCTCAAAACTACCGTATTAGTTATTTCCTCAGAAGACTTGAGAGACTACTTCAGAGACAAACTACAGTGGTACCTCGGGTTAAGAACTTAATTTGTTCTGGAGGTCCGTTCTTGACCTGAAACTGTTCTTAACCTGAGGTACCACTTTAGCTAATGGGGCCTCCCGCTGCCGCTGCTGTACGATTTCTATTCTCATCCTGAAGCAAAGTTCTTAACCCGAGGTTTTATTTCTGGGTTAGCGGAGTCTGTAACCTGAAGCGTCTGTAACCTGAAGCGTCTGTAACCCGAGGTACCATTGTAATAATTTTAAGGTCCTAAGAGCAAGCCTATATTTAAATGATGGAGGTACTTGCTTAGAAGATACAATTAAAGTTCTCTCTCAGGCAAATTTGTGCATCTTACAACTGAGAATTAACAAACAAACAAAAATGGGATAAGTCTGCTCAAGCGGGACCCGATAACCTAATCAATTTATTCATGCATCAGTGCTTTGCATTCAAATGATCCCTCAGGAAAATGGCACTAAGAGAAAGACGCATTTAGAGACACTTTCTGAAGTAGGCTTACTTGGTGAGTTGAACCAGTAAGAGTTCTCAGCCATCGTGATGCATCTCCTCCACAGTCCAATGGTGCCGTTCCATCGAAAGAGAGCTTCTGTATAAGACTTTTCATCTTCACCAGTGAAATCATCCCAAGTGGCCTTAACTTCACTGTAATTTTCGGGTGGTGATGAGTTGCGGTACTCATACCAAAAGTCTGTGCCAATAGAGGCTGCCAGGTAGATGGTGGAGATAAGGCTAAGCACGCAGGCGATTACCAGAGCAGTGGCAAAACGGTTATCCATCATAGTGTCTCAACTGCAATTGAAAAGAATAAAAAGAAGAAAGTTTCCAAATATGAGATTTAACTGAGTTAGCAAGACGCGTGTTTTTCTGGCTCTAGCCAGCCTCTTTCACATGCATACGCCAGCTGTTCCTTTCTTTGCTTACTTGCAACATCTGTTCCATTTAGCAATTAAAGCAACTTCAGAACATCCCCTCCTGTAAAATTCTACTCATTGAACTGTATCTGGGTTGAGCATAAACAAGGACTGAACCAGAAAACAAAATTATTAACATTCCAGATCATCGCTACAAGAATGCAGGGACTCCCAAAACCACAGACTCCCCAAACAAAGAAAAACGAAGAGTCTGGCTTTTTCCTCCTCCCTTTCTATTCTTTTTCCTTTTGTGTCATGTTTCAGATTATAAACCCGAAAGACTGTTTTATCATTGATCTTTCCAAGCCGTTCTGGTAGCCTTGGAGTCTCATGAGTGTGGTTTAAATCATTAAAATAAACACACACACACACACACACACACACACACACACACACACACACGTACATTATTGCATATTAATTCTGTCAGCTCAAATCAGGTACCTCTAGTTGCAAACTGTTATTGCTATAATATTATGCTGTGCATCTTGAACTTGATATATGAAAATGGAGGCAGGGCTTAAGAGATTTGGAAGAACATGCATGTAGAAAAAGCAGTCAATGCAAGTGATCTTCTAAACAGACCCATCAGTTATGCCACCCATCCTAAGACAGAGGAAGATGCAAGCAGACTTGTCTATACATGTAATCAGTTACATTTTTTGTTCTTCCCTGTAAAGCTTCATAAGACTGACTTTAATAGTAAAATAACAACTTTAAAAATATTGTACAATGAAATATGTCACATTCCAGCTGGTGGCTGTGACCATGATAAACTGAGTATATGATAATTATTTATTGAAATATGGAAGTGGAAACCAACAAAATAATACAATATAACATTTGTGTAGTACTTTAGAAGGCTCAACACAATTCCATTACCTCCTTACGACAGTATTATCTCCCTAAGCTGCAGATGAGGGAAATAAACAAAGGCTTGCAGAAGCTACCAACTGAGTTTCTAAGCAGGTGAGATTTGAACCAGTAACGTCTATGCTCACAGCTCATTCAGACATAGAACACACAAAAATGTGGAGTGTCTCTGTAAAAACACACACTATTAAATTCTCTCATTTTTCTCAAGTATCTAAACTTCTTTTCAAAGATGTCAGTGTTGCAATTTCCCCAGTCACAGCTGTTTCCTTAGTTTTTATAGATCTTATTCAAACATATTTTAGCATTACTTTTTGTATTAAGAGAAGGCATCAGGGGGCCTCAGACTCATAAGCCCCCTCCCTTTGGCCTTGTCATGAGGAGGAGTTAAGTACAGAAGCTTTAGCTTCTGTTTTAGTTTAAACACAGCTTCTTGTGCTGTCCAGCCCTTCGCAAATTGTAGCCGGTCTTGATTATGGCTTGCAGAAACAAAGCAACTTCAAATCACAGTTTATGAAGCTGGCCTGTTCCAAATACAGTCGTACCTTGCTTTTCGAACAGAATGTGTTCCGGAAGTCCGTTCGACTTCCAAAACATTTGGAAACCTAGGCGCGGATTCCAGTTGGCTTCTGATTGTGCAGGCGTGCTGGAAACAATAGCAGAAGCCGCACCGGACGTTTGGCTTCCAAAAAAAGTTCGGAAACTGGAACACCCGTTTCCGGGTTTCGATCATTCGGGAGCCGAAACGTACAAGTACCAAGGTGTTCGACAACCAAGGTCTGACTGTAACTACAGTGAAGGTGAAATAAAGTTTAGTGTTTGGAATACTTGCTAAACTGTAGCTAAAATAAAACGGAAGTAAACGCTTCCAATCTCCTTGAAATTGCGCTGGAAGAGGGAGCATAAGAGTCCCAAGGATTGATGAGACACATTCTCTTAATGCCATGGTTTTGCTGCATCTGAACTCACCCACAGTATTACCAGTAGCAAAGAACTTACTAATCACAGTATAAACAGGACAGCAAGCTGACTCAGGAGTGTGGCTATTTTATGGATTATCTTAGTTTGCAATGTGTTCTTTAGAAGAAAGTAAGAGTGAGAACCAAGGGAAAGCCTGCAGCATGGTCTGGAGCTTATGAGGACAATTATAGGGAGTGCTCAAGAAAGAAGCATTTGCGCAAAGCAGCAGGTGGTTAAGAAGATATGAGCACACAGATGAAGGTTGGAGGCAGCCAGAGCTTACCGTATTAATACAGGAGAAGTTGGTGTACAGAAAAAAGGAGAAAGAATGGGAAGTCAAAGTTAGAACACCCATAAATAATAAGGTTTGCAAAAGGCACTTTATATTTAAAAGATAGTAAAAACCGAAGGATAAAACACTAACAGGAAAAAAGAAACAAAAATGTTACCATTTAGATGAAACTAGTAGCTCAAAAAGTAGAGAGTTCTGAGCTCAAAAAGTAGAGAGTCAAAAAAAACAAGCTCGCCAGTGGCTTAGGCAGAAAGTTCAAAAGATTAAATCAAAGATATTGGGATACCTAAGGACCACCAGCCACAGACTCAAAACCATGAATAAAACTTAATTGCCACAAACTTGTGCTACCAGGCTGAAGTCATTCCTGCTGTTTATTGGAAAGTTTATTCAATCTAGATAGAATCATAGAATCATAGAGTTGGAAGAGACCACAAGGGCCATCCAGTCCAACCCCCTGCCAAGCAGGAAACACCATCAAAGCATTCTTGACATATGCCTGTCAAGCCTCTGCTTAAAGACCTCCAAAGAAGGAGACTCCACTACACTCCTTGGTAGCAAATTCCACTGCCGGACAGCTCTTACTGTCAGGAAGTTCTTCCTAATGTTTAGGTGGAATCTTCTTTCTTGAAGATAGAGATTGTCATTAAGATTTTATGCTGATAGAGGAAAATCAAAGTTGTGCAATTATACTACTAACTGGCATTCACCCAATGTCAGTCAAATGGACATATTTAATTAAATCACAGTAGAAAAAATTGTTTTGAACTGTAATCAATTCAAAACAGGCCCCTATTATGTGGGAAAAGTGGCACATGAATCAGCAGTACACATATACTGTATTCCAACAAGAACAGCTTTGTGTTTTTTGGCAGAAATTGTCACATTCACCACTGTAAAGCCCTATGTGTATGTACCCTAAGTTTTCAAAGTACTTCCTCCACATGATTCAGAAAATATCCCCATGTGCACAAACAGAATAAATGGAACATATTTTCAACTGGCAGTCTAACTCAATACATGTTTACTTGGAAATAAACCCTATTCATTTTAATAAACCTTAATGCCAAATAAGGAATTTTGATTGTTTGAAACAGGAGCTCCCAAACAAAGGCCCGGGGGCCGGATGCAGCCCAATTGCCTTCTAAATCCGGCCCGCGGACAGTCCAGGAATCAGCATGTTTTTACATGAATAGAATGTGTCCTTTTATTTAAAATGCATCTCTGGGTTATTTGTGGGGCCTGCCTGGTGTTTTTATATGAGTAGAATGTGTCTTTTTATTTAAAATGCATCTCTGGGTTATTTGTGGGGCATAGGAATTCGTTCATATTTTTTTTCAAAAAAGGTCTGAGGGACAGTGGACCGGCCCCCTGCTGAAAAAGTTTGCTTACCCCTGGTTTGAAACATTCCTTCTATCTCACCAAGAAAAATCTTGTGGTGTGGAGACTTCCTCTGCTGAAAGTTGAATACTTTGGTGTTCCTGAAGAAATCAGGACTGAAGAGTAGCTCAGCAGCTTTAACAAGTATTATTTTCACAACAGTGTCCTCAGGGTACTTAAAGTTGTTAAAGGTGGCTTTTTGTTTTATTTGGATAAGAAAGAAGCAAATTGAGGCTGGTGCAAGTCAATCACGTTTTGTCTTTAACACAAGCTACTCAACAATCTTGATTGGGGAAAAACAAAACAAATTGGGCAGGCAACACCCAAACCTAGGACAGTCTATTAGTATTTCTAAAGCTGAGCATGTAACAAGCATAGGATATGTACTATAGATGTCCACCAAGAGACAAGATTGGCTTATGAAGTCTGCCTATCTTAAATTTAGGAGTTGCCAGGGATAAGATCATCACTTTCTATTTAAATAAGATGTCAGGGTATACATTCTCTCACTGAGGTTTAACCAAAACCTTTCTCAATTCTTACTAGTAAATATGTATAATTAAAGAAGAAATATGGAAACAATCATTTAAAATATATATATTAGGAAAATGAGAAAATAATTAGAAACCAGACCATTTGTAGCATAGCACTTTTATCTTGCCACATCTTTGGCTCAAAAAAGGGTCAGGCGACTGGTCCTATCCACTGGCTAGTTCTGTTAGGATGATCCCATTGTTAGCTCCAGAGTTTTACAAGGGTAGTGGAAACAACACTTCCTTTGATAGATACCAGCATCCTAAGGCACAGATTGTCAGTGGGGAGGAACACAAAACCCATTCATATCCGATTTTGTTGTTTTCCCTCAATTATAGTACCAAGAGGGATCACGACCATCAGCGAGAGCATCATTTCAGGCTACAATACCCGGGAGAAATGAAACGTTCGTCCAGGTAGACACACATATACGCTGACAAGAAGAGAGATTTCCCAAAGGAGAAGCCTAATCCCTTTTCCATGGGCGGGGTGGAGGCGAGGGGGGTGAAAGGCCCGCAGGCACACACCTTTCTCTGTCTCCCCTCCTCAATGCTCATCTTATATACATAGCTCCACACCTGCAGTCTTATGCACGCTAAAATGGGAGTGAGACCCAGTGAGTAAAGCGGGACTGCACTGCACCTTGGAGGCAAGATGCGCATACCAGGGAGTGTAGATCTAGGGGTGTGTGTGGTGGGGGTGATTATTACTACATTATCATCACTATCAGCAGCAGCAGCAGCAGCAGCAGCAGTAGTACCGTAGTAGTAATAATGATAATGATAATGATAATAATAATGATAATAATAATAATAATGGACAGGCGCCTGCAGACTCTGTCGAACTGCAGAGCTGAACCTGCCAGCGTTGCGGGCAGGGTGTGCTTGGTGGGCAGATGGAAATGCCCATCAGAATATAAGCCACGGGTCTTCCGCACCTCCATGGACTATTTCCGGACACCTTCTCCTACCCGCAACCCCAGTACTACCTCACTCATGAATTCCGGGTGGGGAAGGGAGCCGGGCCCGTCCATACTCACCTCCCATCCTCCTCCCGACTCCACGGCGCCGCTTCCACCATCCACCCTCGGCCGACGCTTAGCCTGGGGACGGGGGAGAGGTCTCCTCCTCCTCCTCCTCCTCCTCCTCCTCCTCCCTCCTCCTCTCTCGGAGACGCTCATCCGCCCCCGACCGCCAGGCACCCTGGGAAATGCAGTTCTGGCTGCATCGGCGGCGGCGCTCCGCTAAGAAACCAAGGTGGGGAGCGCTTTGTTGTTGGCCCGAGATCGGAAGGAGAGGCGCCTTTCCATTTGCATCCTGGGTATTGTAGTCTCGCTGACCAAAGGCGCTGGAATGCGGGGAGGTTGCCTGGCGCGTTAGCCGAAGTGGGAATGGTGGTGTTTTCCCCCCTCCTCTCTTTCTTTGCTTCAAAACTAAAACTGTCCTAAATTAAAAACGTGTGCAGTGTAAAGCAGAACATATTGTAGGCGTGACACGCGGGGGGTGGGGCGGGGGTCCTTCTTGGATGCATGCAAGGGCTGTAGTGCTTCTCAATGGACGAAACTGCTTTCAGTTCTTAATTCGGTTCAGCCTGCAGTTGCCGCAGCGCCTCTTCCTGCCATGGTTCCAGTGCCTTATAGTGCTAGCCTTTCTGTACTTATCTACTCAGAAGTAACGTAAATTAAATCGAAGGGGGCTTACTCCCAGGTAAGGGCTGCAACCTTAAGGGCGTAAGATATTTTGGAGTTTCACCAAAATATAAGCATCTCTCATTCCTTTTGAAACATGTTCATCTGTTGAATTCCTGGGATAGAAACTGCCAGTGGTTGTTGGTTTTTTTTTAAGGTGGCAACTGTACTGGTGTGTAAAAGACGTCACTTTATTGCACTTAATAAGAACATATAAAATATGTTTATAGAATGCTTTAAAATTGTTGTTACTTACCACTGCCCTGAAGCTCGTGCCTATCAAGTTTATAAGGCAATATAATATATTCAAGTCACATATAATATATAAAATGCATTATTTTGGGGAGATATTGGGCAAAGTATATTTTACAAAAGCATATACTGTATTTGGATAAATTCACATTAAAATGCTGATGGACTTCTCTTTTTTGCAAACGTGTGAAAATGTGGGGAGCTGAAATTAAGGCTGTAAAAATGAGAAAAAGAAAACCAAAATGGACAGATTCATTCATCCCTACCTAAGAGCAAGGCCCATAGCTCAATGAGTCCTCGGTATACTGTACACAGAGGATTACTCACCAAAGCTGTGTTCTACCACTGATTGCTGGTTCTTTCTTCAGCTCTCAGAGAACTCAGTGTGAGAGAGAAATGACACTTATACCAGGTTGCTAGGGTTTATCTTCTTATGATGTTTTGGGCTTTCACTGAGTACTCACATGCTTACCATAATCTAGCTAGTCTTGCATGACAGGAATAGAAATGACATCTCCCTGATAATGCAAGTGGAGATGTGGCATAACAGGTTTTACCTTGGCACAATTTTATTTACAATTTTCTGGGAATCTGTCTAGAACTTAGATAGGTTCAATAAAGTAGCATTCTTGGAGTAACAAATTACAATACATATGTGTCCCCAGTTGCTATGAAGCGTAGTTCAAGTAAAGGCATAGATGGCTCTGTAGAGAAGTAGCACAGTGGTTCTCAAGTTTTTTTACTCTGGGCCACATGTTCACAATAAAAATTTGCTTGTGCAAATGGGGAGCAGGTGCCGATACACTTCCTTGCCTAGATATAGCTCTGTCGACAAAAAAGCTTCTCTTTTCTGATCTTTCATATTTCTCACAATTGAGAATCTCTGTTCACAACAATATGTCATGGAGAACTGTAGAAGAATAGCCAGTGCTCCTGAAGAGAGACATTGGATATTGTTTCTGGTTGTATATACCCTGCCCACCTCCCAAATTGATACTATGCTACACTGAAATGCTTAAATGATTTTTTTTTATTGTCCTTGAATTTTCCTGCCACATTTGCTATCCTCTTCTGCCCCACAATTGTGGCACACCACACCCTTTGAGAACCACTGCCATAGTCTCTCCTTCTATAATTACTCAAAGAAAAGACAGTTCACATACAAATTAAACAGAGTTTTAAACAAGGTTGCAATCCTAAGCATCCTTTTGTAAAAGCTGAACCCATAAAAATGAATAGGACTTTTTCGAATAAAATCTGTTTATGATTATAGCATGAATGCAAAATATACTTCTGTTTCTCAATGAGAAGTCTTAATATGTGGGGCAAAGCTCTTTTTGTTGTTTAGTCGTTTAGTCATGTCCGACTCTTCGTGACCCCATGGACCAGAGCACGCCAGGCACTCCTGTCTTCCACTGCCTCCTGCAGTTTGGTCAGACTCATCTACCATCCCAGGAATTCATTTTCCTTCTTCTGTAACCCTCATATATATTTTTTTTCTGGTGCTGCCACTATCAGGGTGGACCAAAACTTGAAGTGAATAAAAGAGTATTCAGAACACTTCAGAAAAGATATAGAAGCAAGATACCGTTTTTAAGAGCAATGTAGAATAAAATTTGACATTAAAGGTCAGGTAGAAGTTTAAAAACACATCTTTGTATGCAAGATTTTGCTGCTGCCAGAATTGAGAAGGTGTTGGACACTCATTCTACAAATAACAGCAACATGTCAATTGGTAAAGCTTGCGGGAATGGAACCCTCCCAAGTTTAGAAACACAGATTAGACAAGCTAACGGTTATTTAAATAACAACCCACCCTGACGAACTGAATTCACCACTTTCTTACTTCTGCTAACCATCTATAACCTCAAAAACCTCAACTAATAAATTGTATTTACAAAGAAACTTAAACCTCTCCCCTCCCCACTTCCCAAAATTTCAAGGAAACCCACCCTACCATATTTTATGGTCAAAGCTGCCTGTATAAGCATGCTGGTTGGTCAAATCAAACCAGTCCCTCCCATTCTGTGCTAGACATTTAAATGCCTAGTCAGAGATTGATATGTTGTACATCAGATTTTTCTTACCATCTGGAAGAAACTGAAAGGAAAAAAGAAGAGAACTATCATCTGTAGTGCCAATACGAACATAAAAGTGCTGACAGCTTCTTCACACAAATCATTTTTGAGATGGAGAAATCAACTTCTAGCTATGATTACTATTTCTATACAGATCTTCCTGAAGATAACTGCTCAGCTGTGGAGTTGCCTTACAAACACATTTTCCTGCCTGCTCTCTATACCATTGTATTCCTGGTGGGAATTGCTGGCAATGCCCTTCTAATAGGAGCGCTAATCTTCAAACGGCGGATTCAGAGGCTAATTGATATCTTCATTGTCAACTTGGCAGTGTCTGATTTTATATTCCTTATCACATTACCCTTTTGGGTAGACAAAGAGAGGACCTCAGGACTTTGGAGATCTGGCTCTTTTCTCTGCAAAGGCAGCTCCTACACCATCTCAGTCAACATGTACTGCACTATCTTTCTCCTCACTTGCATGAGTAGCGATCGGTACCTGGCAATCATGTACCCATCAGTGGCTAGGAGAATCAGAACAAAGCTGTATTCCATCATCCTTTGCACTTGTGTCTGGATTCTGTCCTGCCTACTTGGGTTGCCTACCCTTCTGTCCAGAGAGCTGAGGAGATACGACAACAGCACATATTGTGTGGACAAGGAAATCACATCTACTCACCAGATTGGGTCGGTGCTGCTACTAATTCTGGCATTCTTTGTTCCTCTGTTCATCATCTTGACTTTTTATTGCTCCATCACCAAGAAACTCTGTGTGCATTATCAGAAATCTGGAAAACATGATAAAAAGCTAAAGAAATCCATCAAAATTGTCTTCACTGTAGTGATCATTTTTGTTTTCTCATGGGCTCCTTTCAATATTTTTAAGTTTCTAGCTCTGATGTCTGCAATCCAGGAACTGAAGCCACCTTTCTGCCTTCCCTACAAAGTTGCCCATATTGGTATGGAACTGAGTGGCCCATTTGCGTTTGCCAACAGCTGCACGAACCCTTTCATCTACTACTTCTTTGATGACTACATCCGTAGGGCAATGATGCAATGTATAACTCCGTGCACAAAGGCCAACAACTTTGGAACCAGTTCTGAAAGCTCAGACACTCGCCTTAGCTACTCCTTGACTGCATTTGCCCACCGGGAAGATGTTTCTAGGAAGAGAAGGAGGTCAGTATCATTCTGACAAGAGTCATAATTCTGAAAGTTCCAGTGTCTCCATGTCAAGAGTAAGATCAAGAAAAGGAGGTCATGGAAATGTAAGAAAATGAAAAGATTAGAATAAATCTAAAAAGTTAATTGACTGTAATATGACAGTAAATTGTATTTCATAAAATGGCATGTTTCTTATCTTAAACTATGTAATTACAAAGTTCATTTGGAATATAGTCTGTAATATTAGCTATAGATTCTTGAAAGTTATTAGGCAATTACACCAAGAGGCTTACCAACCAATAAGAAACGAACCATGGAAAACCTTAGGTCAATATTCTGCTGTTCCATAAGAAGTATAATATTACAAACTCAGAGCAACCAAACCAGTTCATACCTGCCTCTTTTATAAAATCTTATTAACATAAAAAAATTAGTTTAGAATGCATTTTTTTTGTTATATTCTGCATCTTTTCTTGTTAAATGCTATAATACTGAATTGTTCAGGATTCTTTTAAAATCTACTTTTTTGTTTATCTCCATTTTCAACTCTCAGTGTCTGCACTATTACATGTAAAAACTATTTTAGTTTAACACAATCCTATGTATACTTGAAAATGTAAGTTGCATTGTGCTGTGAGAAGAGTACATAGGACGACAACCTTAAATAATGTTGTCATAATAATTTTAGAGAGGGTTTTGAAAGGATTTTTAAATAAATATATACATAAAATAGTTTTTTCTTTTGTAAATCTCATTCTCATTTGTATAAAATGGTGCAGAAAGTATTGGAAATTCAGTTAAAATTTCACAGGAAAAATAAAAATTATTCAGCACAGATATTATTCAGATATTTCTCTTGATCTCATGCATGACTCATGATTGAGGATAACTGATTTCTAGAATAAAAGACGCCTATGCTCACCACTAATTTTAAGTATTGAGTTTCTTTAATGTTTTTTCATTCCAAGAACTACACTGTTTAATTTATCTGCCTCTCAGAGTCTGAACACTGCCTCCCTTTAACAGCAGTTTTAATTTCTAAAACTTTAGGAAGTGTGAACATGTTTTAGAAATTTGTACATTAGCTTTGGAAATCAGTGTGATTTTTTTTGCAAATGTAAATTTAAAAAGTGTTGTTTTTTTTAAAAAAAACTGGTATTGTTATTTACACTAAGAAGAATAAACAATTAAGTATATGACCTAAAAAAGGGTGTATGTTGATTTCATTTGATCACTGTGAATTTACTTTTCTTCTCTTGAAATAAAATATAACTGAAACGCTGCATTTACTGGGTAGAAGATTTATAAAAAATATGATTATGATCATGATGAAAAATAATCCAAGTTCAACTAAATAAAAATATCATTTCTATTTTAACACACACTCACACCTACTTCAAATGGCGTTATTTACCCCCCTTTAAGACATTCTGGATCTTCAACTTGCTGCATATGTGGTTCAGAATACAGAGTTCCAGCTCATAATTTTTAACACAGATTTACTAGACCTTGCCAATGTTGTGTAGGAGACAGAATGCTGTATTTGGAACTGAGAAATAGAGGTTCAAACCTCCACAAGCCGGAAGACGACAGCATACCACCCAAAGATTAGACTTTTTTCAGTGAGACCAGTGCCTCCAACTGCTAACGAATTTGGCTTCTACTGATTTCTTACCTAGCACACCACCTCAAATTAATTTCTACCTCTGTTAATGTAAGGAGTACCCAATTTCCCTTTATTTCTGTTTTCCACCTATGAAGGAACTCATGAATTTCACTTAATGGAGACAGATCTGGATCACACCTGGTTTTAGTATGAGCAATTATACTTGTTCCTAGCAAGCTTTAGTGCAAACAATTTGATACCTGCATCCCATTATGGGCAACCTTGAGGTGGGGATGATGCCACTGGTTGTCAGAGGTAGCGGCAAAAGCGAGTGGTGCAATGATTGAGTGCCGTTTACCTTTGTATAGGCTACATTCTACTTGTGCAAAAGTAAGACTCCCCCCCCCCAAACTAGGCAACTATTTTTCACCAGGCAGGAAATAATGCTTATTTGTGTTAATGACTTAAGATTACAGATTATGTGGCATAGGTTGAGATAAAGTAAACCAAGCTGTGAAACTAAATAGCTTTTTGTTGTTGTTGTTTTAAGTCAGAAATGAAACTTGATCAGTGTGGCACTGTGCTAGGCAAGCTGATTTGTTTCTGTTGATAATTGTGGGGAGGACCAATAACACAAACAAGTAGAACTTGGCCCTTTTCTACAGTCAGTCAACATTCTATGGCCACTGAGCACACTAAGCCAATGGGCTATCTATGGGGTGGGGTGGTGGGGTTCATTTTATAAACCTCTAATATACCACCCCATTTTGTCGTCATCAATATTCTTTTTTTCCAGAAGGACAGGGCCCCCCACATAACAGAATGATCAGGAGCCCCCCCCCCATAGACACACATTAACTTCTAAAGAGCTCCCCAGCTCCCCATCCCAGTGAAATTACCTACCTCCAGGAACTACTACGGTACCTGAGGGGTAAGAAGTGTTCAGTCTTCATCTCCTTAGCTATTCTTATTCTGCACAATCTGAGCGGACCTTTCACATGGTAATGCGAAAATAAATTACTGCTCTATGCAGTGGGAATGCCTTACACATTTTTATGTGGACGAAAGTGTGGGGTTAAAAAGTCAGTGAAACTCTTTTGGGCTTCCCCAAGCTGCTGTATACTGAGTTTTCAGCATGTTTGTAAGGGTAGTGGGAAAATGTTTGCTTGATTTGAGTCAGTTGCTACCAAGCAGTGAGCTGTCTCTAACATCTCTGTGTAGAAACTGACTCATCTCTCTACCTGTTAAGGAAACGCTCATTGCACGAGAGGTTTGTTCTCACAGTTATTCATTATTCAAAAGCAATATTTATTTATTTATTATTAAATCAAGAGCCCAGGTAAGCGTTGCATGGGGGTTTATCCTCACTATACATGTAAAGTGCTTTTATACCACCTTAGCTGTCAGGGTTTCCCCCCTAAGAATCCTGGGAGCTGTAATATGTCAAGGGTGCTGAGAATCATTACGAGACCCCTCCTATCATTCTCACAGAACAATAATTCCCAGAGTGCCCTGGGAAGAAGAGTCGATGGTTAAACTACTTTAAATCTCCGGTGTGGATTTTTACCTCACACTTTTCTTCCATCATGAAACTTAAGGCAGTATGTTGTTGTTTAGTCGTTTAGTCGTGTCCGACTCCTCGTGACCCCATGGACCATAGCACGTCCAGGCACTCCTGTCTTCTACTGCCTCCCGCAGTTTGGTCAAACTCATGTTCGTAGCTTTGAGAACACTGCCCAACCATCTCATCCTCTGTCGTTCCCTTCTCCTAGTGCCCTCAATCTTTCCCAACATCAGGGTCTTTTCCAGGGAGTCTTCTCTTCTCATGAGGTGGCCAAAGTATTGGAGCCTCAGCTTCAGGGTCTGTCCTTCCAGTGAGCACTCAGGGCTGATTTCCTTAAGAATGGATAGGTTTGATCTTCTTGCAGTCCATGGGACTCTCAAGAGTCTCTTCCAGCACCATAATTCAAAAGCATCAATTCTTCGGCGATCAGCCTTCTTTATGGTCCAGCTCTCACTTCCATACATCACGACTGGGAAAACCAGTGAGGCAGTACCTATATTTGGCAGTATACTTGGGGACTGCAGAGCGCCACTGACCAGACCCAAACTTGCTTAGCTTCAGCATGGTGCCTGCATCATGTACCCTTTCACCAGAGGCCAACAGAAAGAAAGCTAAACAAACAAGTCAAAAATCCTATACAAGTTGGCATGGGTCCATTTCTTTCTGCCAGCTTAGCTCAAGCCATCAAAGCCCTTAACCTGGTCAAGCATTCTGCACACCTGTATATTTGTCCATGGCATGTGCAAACAGACCTTTGATTTTTTCCCCCTATGGTCACGTCTTTTACAGATCTCACAAACACTGAATAAGCAGCACCAGTATCTGGAACATAGGCAACATTAACTAGTAGCAGACCCAGCTTTCAGTATTACAGATGTAGAGAAACATGGGCTGAGCAGTTCACACAGGACACAGTGAAAAAAATCACCATGCAATATTGGACCAGATTTTTCCTCAAGCAGTGCTTCCTGCATAGAAAAATTGGTTGGATCTGGATGAAAACTACTATTAAATTATGCTACCTATAAGGTTGTGCACATACTATCTTTAAAGCACATTGCTTCCTGCAAAGAATTCTGGGGCACTGTAGTTTATCCCTCATCCTATATAATAAAGTCCCTGTGTCTCTGCGTCCAGATTCCGTGTGTCCCGTTTTCCGCGCTAATGCGCATGTGCTCCACGGACACAGAGATTGGATGCAGAGACCTACCTGTGGCCGCCAACTGCCGCTCCCCGTGCGAGCGAGCGCGCTCTGTCTCCACGCAGGTGCACTTGCTTCTAAGCAGCAGCGTGAGGAGGAGGAGGCTGCGAAATAGTCCCGTGCACTTCTCTCTCTCTCTCTCACGCACACACAGAAACCGCTTGCCCGCTGCCACAGCAAACCACCTCAGGCGGTCGACTGGAGGGAAGCGCAGCCGCAACTTTCCCCTCTCACGACTGCTCTGGAGAAGCCCCGCTCGCTTCTCTCTCTCTCTCCCTCTCTCTCACACACACACACATTGTCCGCCTGCCCCACAGCAAACCACCTCAGGCGGTCGACTGGAGGGAAGCGCAGCCGCAACTTTCCCCTCTCACGACTGCTCCGGAGAAGCCCCGCTCGCTTATCTCTCTCTCTCTCTCTCTCTCTCTCTCTCTCTCTCTCTCTCTCTCTCTCTCTCTCTCTCTCTCACACACACACACACACACACACACACACACACACACACCGCCCGCCCCACAGCAAACCACCTCAGGAAATGAGGACTCCCATTTCACTGTATCTGAAGAAGTGTGCATGCACACGAAAGCTCATACCAAAATAAAAACTTAGTTGGTCTTTAAGGTGCTACTGAAGGAATTTTTTTATTTCACCTCAGGCAGTCGCTGCAGAAAGAGGCTGAATGTTCACATATCCTCTAGCGCCCATTTTCTAAACGGGATGAACGACACTAGTAGATTTATAATTCCCAGCAACCCATTACCAGATTGTTTCCCCACATCAAACTCCAATTCACTGAAGTTCTCATGTAAGCATGTGCAATGGCTGTCTAAAACATACAAACCACAGCTTAATTATAGCTTCTGATTTCAAATCAGATAGATGCTGGATTGAGAGAAAGTATATAAAACAGCAGAATTTCTCAAGAAACTGCAGAATCAACGCATTGTGGCGTATATAATGTGTAGCCCTCTTCCAACACCAGCAGTGGGCATGCACTGGAGTGGGAGTAAATGGTAATTTATACACAGCCTGATTTTTCTCCTCTCCCAAACCAGTCAATATTCCATTCGCACTGAGCATTCTCAGTCCTCATTGGCCAGTTTTCTTCTTTCTCTCTGTATTCGGGTTCATGTGTGCAGGGTAGATACATTTGTGACCAATCCCAGCCACATTCAGTTCTTTAATTTCTCTACTGAGAACATACAAGACTTCACGGTGTGAACCAGGAAATCACCTATCCATAGAATGATATGGCTCCTCATCTGTGTGTGCTCTGCTCTAGGCCCTCCATACTAAGAACATAGATCAGGCCAATGGCCCCTCTAGAGCAATATCCTGTTGTTATACTGTCCAAACAGATGTCAATGAGGGACGGCCACAAGAAATACCTGGGTGCAACCATACCCCACCAACTGTGATTCTCAGCAACTGACATTGGGAGACATCTTTCCCACCCAGGTTTTTACCCTCTCACTCTTCTCAACATTCTGCGCCATTGAGTTTTGATAGACCTGATTGGGGGTTCCTTCCTTTTAGTCCCCATCCTCCCATACCTAAGAGTAATCCGTGTCTACAGATACATCCCTTCTTCTTTGCTGATGGTGCAGTTTTTGCTACATAGGCATTCGGAGGACTCGAGTTTGAATTTGTAACTAGATTTTACCAATGTTTAAGGCTCAACCAGTCTAGCACTTGAAGCTACTGTTCTGTTCCTGGGTCCAATTGTCCCAATTTTGAACATTAAAGCCTTAAATGGCTTTGAACCAGGCTATCTGAAGATCACCTGATCTTTAATAATCTTCTTCAAAGGACCTTCTCAGATTTCCCTCACCTTCTGAGGTGAGGTGTGCAGCAACTACTAACAGTGCCTTGTCCATTGTGGCCCCTTGCCTCTGAAACTGGCCTCTGGAATGTTCTACCAGATCAGTGGCAGACTTTGGGCTTTCAGATTTCAGTGGCACCCTCTGTGGTGCCAAAATTCAGCGATCACCCCCGACTCTCACCTTCCGTTCTAAGTCTTTGTTGCGGCTCAGTGCCCAGTATGAACGAACTGGCCACACTCCCCTAAATCTGCCTCTTACCAGACTCCCTACTGATTTTAGAAATAAACTAAAGCTGCTGCTCCCTCTACCCCCACCCAGGCTTTAATACAGTTTGGTGCTACAGCTATTGTTTAATTTTGTTGGGTACAGTATTTTAATCTGCTTATGTTATTTTTAGTGATTTTAATGTGGTGGCTTTATCCAGTTTGCTGCCTTAGGAATCCTTATGATTAAGAGATGACACACAATATTTTAATTAAAGGACAGACTGTAGCTCAGTGATAGGATACATATTTTCTATGGGAAATGGATTCTTGGGTTCAGTCCTTGGAATCCATAGTAGGGCTGATGAAGATTCCTCTCTGAAACCTTGGGAGTATTGCTACCAGTTAGTGTAAATACTGAGCTAGATGGACTAATGCAGGCTTCCTCAACCTCGCCCCTCCAGATGTTTTGAGGCTACAATTCCCATCATTCCCGACCACTGGTCCTGCTAGCTAGGGATCATTTGAGTTGTAGGCCAAAAACATCTGGAGGGCCGAGGTTGAGGAAGCCTGGACTAATGGTTTGATGTGGTATAAAGTAGCTTCCTATATTTTAATCTGTAGCTTGTTAAGCATTCGTTTGTAGGGTAAAACAGGGTAGAGATAAGTGATGGTAAAATCAGGACCGGCTCTAGGTAGACCCCCGGTGGTGCAGTGTGCCAGGGCACCGGGCCGATAGGCAGGGCGCCGCGCAGCGAAGCCGCGTGGAAACCATGCTGCGCCCTGCGAGGGCGGGGGCGCCGGAGCGATATCCGCCCCTCAGCACCAGGGCGCGCCACCTGCATGAGACTGCCCTGGGTAAAATACATGTAGATCATGGGTTCCCAAACTGATGAAGTTCTTCCCTGATGTTTATGCCATGTGTGGTTGCTCATGGTTAATGTATGGTTTGTGGAAACATGGTAGACATGTCATTTCTCTTCATCTTGATAATGATATTGCTCAAACTAATTGCCGAGAAAGCATTCCAGCACACACATACACAAAACCTAAATATTTTGAGCAATTAAAACTAACGGTACTTACTTTTTTGCAGGTAATAGTGGTTTTACACACACTTCTTTAAACAGTCAAATATGTTACTAGGGAAAACAACTTGGTGAAACAAACAGATTAAAACTCTCAATGTTGCTGTCAGAGTGGAAGTAACTGATGTTTTGCCTTTTGAATGTGGTGAACATCTTCTACCACAAACTGAAGCCTGCTAAATCGGATTCTATTTATGGGCAAATTTGCATATGTGTGAACTTGAATGTTGTAGCCACAGGGCAGCCAGAGTTTGGTTTATCACCGAGAAACATACCATAGTTTGCCATTTAATAAGGACATTAGCTGAAAATCCCAAGTCTAAAATAGCAAATGCCAATCCACAGACAAGTTGTTTTTTTAAGTACACATATACAGTGCAGTATTTTCCCCTACACTACTTACTCCATTTGTGAAATCTGTCTTCGTATACTTTATGGTGTATCATAATTCAGTCCTTCTTAAGACTAAGACAGATTAAATCAAGGTAGTTACTTCTGTACAATATTATGAAGGAAGTGTGTACACAGTATAGACAATTCATGTTTGTGGAGTGTTTTGACTGCCACACTGCAAATAATACTAGAGAATGACCTTTTCTTAAGAGGTAAGGCAAGGCAATGTAATGGGTCAGGTATGCAGTGATCCAGTTCCTAAGGCTTACTGTACATGATGCAGCTTAGTGATGCCACATGATAATAAACACTGGAAAAACACCCCTTTCCCAAAGGAAAAAAAAAACTGAGAAAAAATGTTGGGTTTTATCCTTAACTGTTTTCAAGGATTTTTTTTTTTATAGCGAGAAGCCTCTTGTGCTATATTTTCCTTTTCATCACGACAAGTGAACTACATGTGAACAGTACATTGAAAAGCAGTATTTAAAAATAATATTGCTACGGTCATCTGTGCTGCTTCAAAACTTTCAAGATTCAAAGATGGCTGTATTACTCTAACATTCCACAGGCAAATGTGAGATTAGGAATGCACCTGCTGGTCTAGATTCACCTGTCATTGAAGAAACTGGCCCAGTGGACACTACCACCGTTCTAGAAAATTGTTTCTGGCAGTGATCTGTCAGATTTGCTGAGTGTCTCTACATTCCTCAAACTCTTTTGATGTCTTGAAGACAGCCCAGTCTAATACTAGGACTGAGCCAAACCTTCCCTGTCTCCTATTTCACAACCCCATTTACAGGTGGTAAAGGGTGGGGCATATTTCAGCTTAATTTTCAGGAGAGTTAAAATTGAATAGGGGAGGGGACTTGCTAACTGTCATAGACCTCCTTTCCTGATGTATGCCGCCATTCCTGTACAGTGGTGCCTCGCAAGACGAATGCCCTGCAAGACGAATTTTTTGCAAGACGAATGCGTCTTGCAATCTGATGGTGACTCGCAAGACGAATTCGTTTTGTGAAAAATTCGTCTTGCGAATCACGGTTTCCCATAGGAATGCATTGAAATTTAATTAATGCATTCCTATGGGCAGAAAAAGAAATATCAATGCATTCCTATGGGAAACCGTGATTTGCAAGACAAATTTTTTGCAAAACGAATTGACTTGCGGAACAAATTAAATTCGTCTTGCGAGGCACCACTGTACTTCCCCAGAAGTCCCATATCAAAGCAATACATATCAACACACAGAAAGGAAGGAAGATCATTCCATGAAGCGAGCAAAACTTGAACCCGTGGTGTAATGAAGATGTACTTGATGAAGCAAATGGATCAGGATAGTTCCGTTCACATTCATAATGGTGAGAATTTCCTGGGATCTGAAAAGGATCAGAACAGTGAATCTCTCATTCCACATGCAGTTTCCTCACACAAAGACCGACGCAGACCAGCATTTGCACCATTCTTGCAAAATAATATATCCCAAACTTTCCAATACTGAATTGTCTTAACCTGCTGAATGTAAAATTCACTTGTTTCATACAGCAGCTGTACTGATGACAATAAATCAGAAGGAGTTACCCAAAACTGTCCTTTTCCTTTACTGCTGAATAAATATGCTGTGACTCATGCGAATGGATTATAAGGTGAATCCATCACAGATTTTAAACAAAAATACTGTGCATTAATCCTTCAAGTACCAAAAAAGCACACCCGAGGCAACTCATTTAAGAGTTTAAGGAAATCTTAAAGAAACGTTTCACTGAAGAGTTCCCCAAGGCAGATTTTCAATCACATTTCTAACTGATTTGTGGGCTGTATCCAGAAGAGGGTTTGCCCCACAGGACCAAAATATAGGTCCCTGTATACAGATGTAAGTGACATTGTATCCGTTATTAATTTGGTTTTTCTACAGCCATGCAGCACATTTCACAAAGAAAGCTGTTGCAGGAAATGATGGAAACTGCTAAATTCTCTGCCGAATCTAGTGGCTCCCAATAATTGTGAGTCATATATAACATTTTATTATGTGGAGGCATTCAATTTATTTACTTCATTTTTAAAAGCACGCTCTTCTTCCAAACAGTTCGGAGTTACACATATGCTGTGCTACTTGCAATGATTCACGAAATGATCGTAGACTTGTGGGGAGGCTTCATAACTTGTCATTGCTGAAGAATGGCTACTCCCTCCCTCTGGTGGCAGCATGAGAAAACATACCAACTTAAAATAATAAATTTTATTTTGCAAAAGAAAAAACCTAGACTGAGTCAATACTTTTTATTTAGCAGAGCTCAGTTCGAAGGATGGGGTATACCTAATTTATATTTCTACTACTCTGTATTTCAACTGAGATGGTTATTATATATAATCAAAGAGGAACCGAATAAACACTGGGGAATCAAACTATATAAGCATCTCTTGCTAGGAAAATCTTAAACCAGATCTAATGAACTCTATATCAAATCCATTTCCTAACTGTACTATTCAGATATGGAAAACCTGGCAACCTAAATTTGCACCTATTGTTTTTCCATTAATTCCAATAACATATCACCCATATTTTCCCAGCAAAGGAGAGATAAGGAATTTGAATACTGCAAATCTGAAAGTTTATACACATTATAAGATTTCTATACCAATAATCAACCTCTAGCTAGTAACCAAATAAAGTTAACTTCGTCAAATCTGAACACAAACTGGATTTATTTTCATCAATTCATAGTTTTATTATAAAAGAATTTCTAAAAACACAAGCTCTGAGACCCTTAGCACAATTTATTAAGCACAATGGGTATAGAGAGAAAAGGATTTGTTTCTAAATTGTACTGTTCTGAGTTTAGGAGACATGGTCTATGTTATGTATTGGTTTAATCTGTGTTCATGAGTTTCTCTGCTAGTCCTGTAACTACCTTTCCCGCTCCTGGGCGATTCAAATGGGTGCGGGGACAGTTGCTATTGGTTAACTTGTTAGCACAATTTGGATCCTCACTCTGATAGGTTCCCGCCAAAATCTAAATGTATCCTTTCCCCAACCCCTGCTCCTGAGAGTATAAAAGGAGCTCACCCTTTCCCTCCAGTCAGTCAAAGATTCCTACTGCAATAAAGAAGACTGTTCTTGTTATACTTGACTCCTAGCAGTTCCTTGCTAGTATGCTGAATCACTTCTGAGCTGACTTCACGAAGAGCTGAAATCACACTCACAACATAACAACTGGCGACGAGGATGGGATCGGAATTCTGAGGCTGCAAGGAGACATTCCCTTGGCCCAGGTTCCGAGTTCGAGGGTTGAGTAACGAAAACTGCTGTTCACGCTCAAGCCCTCACTGACCAGCATCAGTCAGCCTGACCAGCCGCGGAATGGAGGCCGGCAGAGTGTTGGAACCCTTCCAGCTCAGCTCTCCACACAAATGGGAAGATTATGCAGAGCGGTTCGAGTTCTATGCAACAGCAAGGGGTATTACAGACGCCGCCAAGAAGAGGGCCACATTCCTCAGTTGTTGTGGCCCAGAGACCTTCGAGCTAGCAAAGGCACTGCTGGCACCAGTTAAACTACAGGATGCCTCTTTGAGAGACATCATAGCCAAAATGACTAGTCATTTGGCTCCGACTGCAACCAAGATGTCCAGGCGGGTCGATTTCTACAAACGGCAGCAGCAAGCAGGGGAGCCTGCGGCAACGTTTCTAGCTGAGCTCCGGAAGCTTGCACAGCATTGTGGGTTCTCCAACCTCGAGGAAAGCCTGAGAGACCGTTTTGTCTGTGGCCTCAGTAGCAGCAAGGCCCGCCGCCGCATCATCGCGAAAGAAGAGGTCACCCTTGCCTCCGCTCTGCAGGAAGCCATTGCCACGGAAGCCACAGAGAAGGAAGAGTCCGCTGACGTAATCAAGCCAGCGAAAGCACCGTTGAACACCACCCATTTCACAGGAGACCCTGTAGCCAGTCCAGACCAGAGCCCCGTGCAAGGGGTTGAGTTGGTCCGCCAGAGTACCACTGCATCCAATAACCATCGCCCCGCTTGTGCCGGCTGTGGGGGAAACCACGACAGGAAAAATGGTCGTTTCCGTGACGTCACGTGCCGGGCATGTGGCCGGTTGGGCCACCTTGCAAGGGTCTGTCGTTCTGCCACCTCTGATTCTGCAGTGTCCCCGAGATCTTCGCACCGCAGATCTGCATCCAGCACTCACCTCGTTGATGACTGCAACTACCTCACCGTAATAAATGGGAAGACCGTACCCTTCCCCGCACAGGAGAAGACAACCATCCGGGTCCAGATTGAAGGGCATCCCTGCGACATGGAAGTTGACTCTGGGTCAGGATTTTCCATGGTCTCCGACCGAACTGCCCGCTCCTTCTTTCCGGGGGGTAAGTTTCCCTCATTGGAGACTTTTCCAGTCACACTGCAGTCATACACAGCAGGCCGCATTTCAATTTTGGGAATGTGCTCCGTCAAGGTACAGTTCAGAGCCAGGACAGCCGTACTGAAGCTTGTGATTGCTAAGGGTAACCGTCCCAGTCTGTTGGGCACGGACTGGTTTCCAGCATTGGGACTGGGGATTTCGGGGCTTAATTCTGTTACAGTGACTAATGAAAAATTTGATGTCTTGTACCAGGAGTTTGCAATGCTTTTTGATGGATCCCTGGGGTGTTACAAGGGGGCCCCTATTGATTTTGCCCTTGATCCAAGTATTGCTCCCATCCGGCTTAAGCCCAGGCGAGTTCCTTTCGCCCTTAAGCCAAAAATTGATGCTGAATTAGATAAACTTGTAGCCCAAGGGGTATTAGAACCTGTTGAATCCGCCAGATGGGAGACCCCGATTGTCACGCCCTTGAAGGCAAATGGGGAAGTGCGCATATGCGCAGATTACAAGTGTACAATTAACAAAGCGTTACGGGGCAATTCATACCCTATTCCAGTAGTTTCTCAGTTGTTGGCCACATTATCTGGGGGCACGGTATTTGCAAAGCTTGACTTGGCTCAGGCATACCAACAACTGCCAGTGTCAGAGCACTCTGCTGAGGCTCAGACCATTGTCACCCACAAGGGTGCATTTAGCGTAAAAAGGCTCCAGTTTGGGGTCAGTGTGGCACCGGGAATCTTTCAGGGGCTTATGGAGCGCCTCTTACGAGGGCTTCCGGGGGTCTTGCCCTATTTTGATGATGTTCTTATCGCTGGGAAAAATGCTCAGGACCTGCTTGAGCGTGTCCGTGCTGTTTTAATCAGATTGCAGGGTGCGGGGCTTAAGCTTAAAAAGGAGAAGTGTGTTTTTGGGGTGCCCAAAGTCGATTTTTTAGTACGAGATTGATGCAGCTGGCATCCACCCCACAGCAGCCAAAACAAGGGCCATTGCGGAGGCCCCTCGGCCAGGGAACAAAACAGAACTTCAGGCCTTCTTAGGCCTTCTCAACTTTTACCACACCTTTCTCCCTCATAAGGCGACCATTGCGGAGCCCCTCCACAGATTGTTAGAAAAAAAAAGTAGTTGGTGTTGGACCCAGGTCCATCAGAGGGCTTTTGATGCGCTTAGGGGTATGCTTTCGAACCGGAGTGTTCTCACCCATTTTGACGAGTCCAAGCCACTGGTGTTGGCATGTGACGCATCACAGTATGGTCTGGGGGCCGTCCTTAGTCACAGGGACCCTGACGGGAGTGAGAGGCCAATTTCGTTTTACTCACGGACTCTGTCCGATACAGAGCGCAACTATGCTCAAATAGACAAGGAGGCTCTGGCCATTGTGGCAGGTGTTAAAAAATTCCATGATTATGTCTATGGTCGGCCTTTTACCATTCAGACTGATCACAAGCCCCTGCTAGGGTTGTTCGTCCCTCACAAACAGACTCCTCAGATGCTCTCTCCTCGCATGCTACGTTGGTCCATATTTTTAAATGGGTATCAGTATGAGTTGTGTCATGTAAAGGGTACACATCTATGCCATGCGGATGCCCTAAGCCGTTTGCCCTTGCCCCATATTTCCGACAGGGACCCTGCACCTGCTGAGTGTGTCATGATGCTAGAGGCGCTGCCGGGCCCCCCGGTCAAGGCCCCCGAAATTGCCACCCGAACAATGAGAGACCCCGTCCTTGCCCGTGTCCTTGCTTGGGTGGGGAGGGGATGGCCAGAGGGTCCCCAGCCAGAGTGTTTCAGGGCATTCAAAACCAGGCAGCATGAGCTCTCCCTGCACCGGGGGTGTCTGCTGTGGGGGGACAGAGTGATTATTCCAGAACCCCTCAGGAACAGGGTGCTGGGCACGCTCCACATGGGGCACCCAGGTATGGTCCGAATGAAATCCTTGGCTAGGTGCTATGTGTGGTGGCCTGGAATGGACCAGGACATTGAGAAATGGGTACAAACATGCACCTCATGTCAGGAGGTGAGACCTGATGTACCAAGGGCACCAGTCCACTGGTGGGAGCAGGCACGGACTCCCTGGAGCCGTCTGCACATTGACTTTGCGGGACCCCACCAAGGGAAAGTATTCCTGGTAGTAGTGGATGCCTACTCAAAGTGGTTGGAAGTGGCAGTAGTTCCCAGCATGACCTCCGCTGCGGTCATTCGGGTGTTGAGGCAGCTGTTCGCAACCCACGGTCTGCCTGAGACTATCGTGTCGGATAATGGAATGGCCTTTGTATCTCAGGAGTTTAAGGCATTCCTGGCAGACAACTTCATTAGGGGGGCAACGTCGGCCCCGTTCCACCCATCGTCTAATGGACAGGCAGAGCGGATGGTACGGACGGCAAAAGAGGCTATCGCTCGCCTGCTGGAGGGGGACTGGGCAGCCCGAATTGCCCGGATGCTATTTTTGCAGCATGCCACGCCCTGCACTGTCACGGGCAAGTCACCCGCTGAACTATTGATGGGCCGTCGGTTGGTCACCATCATGGACTTTGTACACCCGGACAAAAACCCGTCCCGTCCTGCTCGAGCTCAGCCAGAGCCCGAAAGGGACACCACACGCTACCTCACCCCAGAAGAGCTAGTCTGGGTACGAAACTACGCCAGAGGTCCGGCATGGGTGCCAGGTGTTGTCACCCGTGCCAGTGGTCCAGTCTCGTATTTCGTTACGCTGGACGACGGTCGAGTGATGCGACGCCATATAGACCAGCTGCGTCGGCGTGCCCCCAACAGTACCCAAAGTGATGGGAACTCGGCCGACCTAGAGGAAACACTGCCTGACACCGAATCCCTGCAGCCTCCTACCCAGGCCAGTTCCAGCGATTTGGAAATGCCTCCACCAGAAGGTAGCAGCATCCCCGCTTCCTCAGAGATGCTGCCCCCAGCCAGGGATGTGTCTCCACCGCCCATCCTGCCTGCAACACCACCGTCACCCCAAGTTCCGGTGCAGCAGACTCCAGCCACTCCTGTTCCTAGGAGGCCCCAGCGGAACCGCTGGCCACCTAATTACTTGAGGGACTTTGAGTGCTTCGCGCACTAGGAGGGAAGGGGTGTTATGTATTGGTTTAATCTGTGTTCATGAGTTTCTCTGCTAGTCCTGTAACTACCTTTCCCGCTCCTGGGCGATTCAAATGGGTGCGGGGACAGTTGCTATTGGTTAACTTGTTAGCACAATTTGGATCCTCACTCTGATAGGTTCCCGCCAAAATCTAAATGTATCCTTTCCCCAACCCCTGCTCCTGAGAGTATAAAAGGAGCTCACCCTTTCCCTCCAGTCAGTCAAAGATTCCTACTGCAATAAAGAAGACTGTTCTTGTTATACTTGACTCCTAGCAGTTCCTTGCTAGTATGCTGAATCACTTCTGAGCTGACTTCACGAAGAGCTGAAATCACACTCACAACATAACAGTCTATATGCTTGAGCCCCTTTCAAATTCCTGGATCCAATTTCAATTCCTGGAAAAGCCAGGCTAACTTCCTAATGAGGTAATTCCTGAAGTATGGATCATTAATGTAACAAAGGAAATGGCTTTGTGCGAGACGACAAATGGGTGGGACCCTCTTCCCCAACTTGCTGGTATTTAGAAAGACAAAGGCCAGGATTGAGAGCTGGGTTATGTGAGCTAAAAGTTAGAAGTTGGAAGCAGGCTGGGAAGGGAGAGAGAGAGCCATGCTTGACTTCTGCTGGATCCAGGGGTGCCGACTTAGGCCCCAGATAATGGGTGCCCAGTGGTCTACGATATAATGTGACATCCTGGCCTCACATTGAGCCATGACATCACCTTGTGAGCTCCGCAGCAGTGCCTGGGAACCCCGGAAGTCATGTCCAAGGCCCTGCGAGACCTCAGACTCCACCTCCAAGGCCCCACAAAGCCTTGGACGTGACTTCTGATGCTTCGCAAGGCACTGGAAGTCATGTGACTGAATATTTTTCGATGATACCAATGTAAATATATCGTCAAAGGAACTGGTCATATATGATCTTGGCAGCACAAACAATAATTGCAATTCAGTGGAAAACAGCCCAAAATCTTACACTGGACGCTTGGCACTGTTCACCCTAGAATAAAGGAGAAAACCAAGCATAATTTGAGATTTCGATGAGGCTAGAACCTCCAGGCACTTTTTATATGATTTGGCATTCCTTTATGACATATACAGTGGAACCATCATTTTCAAGATAACCGTCATCACAAGCCTGGCAAATCTGAAACTATACTTAATGATCTGGTAAATTTGATAGTCTTTACTTGGACTTTATTTTAACTCATGTCCAATTACTCATTCCACGTGCCTATTTTATAGTTTTGTTTTTCATCTTTACATTTTTGTCGGTTGTTATAATTGTTATCTGTTTTATATACACATCATAACATGAAATAATAATAATAATAATAATAATAATAATAATAAACTATACCAAAATAACCCTCTGCACAATATGATCCACTGATGAATACAAGGAAGAGGCCACTCCACAAATTCGTTTAGGTCCTAGTGCTGTGCTGGTTCTGCTTCTTCCTTTGTCCATAAACCATGTATATTTTCTACCAGTTGTTGAAATGCTTGATTGATTTCTGTTGTTGTCTTTATCAAGAAGTTCCTGCAAGGAAATAGAAACCTGTAATGATGAGATGCTAGACGACATTTCATATACAGTATTTTTATGCTACACAGTATTTTTATGCTTTCCCCACTTTTCTGAGTGTTGAGAATTCCAGGGGTTCACCATGTACCCTAAATCTGTTTCCTTTGGGAGGAAGACACTGGAGGCTTGTGGCATTTTTGCGACGCAGGGCTTATGGGTTCACACATATATAAGCTGGACATGGGTGGAAGCTTCACAACCTGAACCCTCCCAAAATATATTGCTCCCTCAGACAGTTTATAGAGGCCCATCCATGTTCTTCAGAACTCCCAGGAAATTCTACAGCTCTTATCCTTTTTTAAGCCAACCAGAATGCCACAACAAGCTTTTATGTTCACTATAACTCTTCACCAGGCTGGATGACAAAAAAATGCAATGGAGGAGGCTCTTGTTCGAGCCATCCTTGTCTGCATCTGGTTAACACCCTTAAGACGGGGTGGGGGTGGGAGTAGGTAGCAGGCATTCATATGAAACCCATTCTTGTATGAATGGAAGGACCTGCTAACTGCAGTTGCCTCAACTTCTCATTTTTCCAATCTTAAATTCAGTTCTCCACATTTCTGCAGCAATTTTTTTAAAAACAACTAATGAAAATTCACCAGCAATTTAGTGAAAATTTATCCCGACACATACATTTTTATATGCAGTTTTGACTAATGCACACATTTTTAGAAGCAATTTCCCCTAATATAACACATTATTTTGTATAATAATAATAATAATAATAATAATAATAATAATAATAATAATCCTTCCAGTAGCACCTTAGAGACCAACTAAGTTTGCTATTGGTATGAGCTTTCGTGTGCATGCACACTTCTTCAGATCATTTTTTGTATGTTATTTTCACTAATATCTTCATTCTTATGCACACTTTCCCCTGAGATATGCATTTTTGTAGGCATTGGTTGGTTGGAGAAGTGCTTTGCAAAATAGTAAATCTGAAGGTTAGCAGCATTTCAGTTTGCATACTGCACTGTTCTCAAAAGTGTGGATTTGGTAGGTTTGGCCTTAAATTTAAACTGAATTGAATTTGTTCCCCATCACTACTTTCAAGTGCTTTGCAGGTTCTAGGTCAGAAATCCCCAAACTGTGGCCCTCCAGATGTTTTGGCCTACAACTCCCATGATCCCTAGCTAACAGGACCAGTGGTCAGGGATGATGGGAATTGTAGTCCAAAACATCTGGAGGGCCGAAGTTTGGGGATGCCTGTTCTAGGTTGTACCTGCCTCCCAGGATGGGCAAAACACGCTGTGGGTGAATCCCATCTCTGCCAATATGCTACCGATTATACTGCCCACTGGAGTTTGCCAATACCCTTAGCCAAAAGCAGTGCAATGCTGAAAGAGAAAAGTTCGCACACATAGCATTTTTTTTTTTGTAAACCAGTCCAGTACAAACACATTGTCCACACTTTAGTGAGGAAGAAATATATCCCAAGTACATATTTTCACTGTAAAGCTGGTTTATTTCTATACTCAGGGCCGGCTCTAGGTAGAGTCCCGGTGGCGCGGGGTGCCAGGCCGGTAGGGTGGGCGCTGCACGGCAAAGCCGCACAGAAGCCATGCTGCACCCTGCAAGGGCAGGGGCGCCGGAGCGATCCCCGCCCCTCAGCGCCAGGGCGGGCGACCTGCTTGAGACTGCCCTGTCTATACTCTCGTTCCTGCAGCTCAAACCTCCACAATTGAACCACCGCCCCCAATGACAGAAATGTGTCATCAACACCGTACATACCTCGTCTCAAGGATGATTGGATTCTGGAAAGCACCATACAAGAACTCAGCAGTTTTAGGAGACACTTTGTTCACAGCATTGAACACATAAAATGCAATTGCGTCAGGTATGATCATCAAATCATAACGGACATGCCTCTTTGAGATGGCTTTAGCGTCAACTTCTGGAGAGGGGAGGGGAGGGGAAAATGAATTTAAATTCTCTTCTGTAATTTAGTGTCCAGCTGGATACAAGTATTTCTAAGAACTTCAGAAGCAAGGCAGATATCGTGTGTGTGTGTGTGTGTGTGTGTGTGTCATAGCTGCCAAGTTATCCCTTTTTTACAGGGATTTTCCCTTATGCTGAATAGGCTTCCTCGAGAGAAAAGTGAAAACTTGGCAGCTATGGTGTGTGTGTGTGTGTGTGTGTACACACAGACATGTTTATACAGCATTATCAAGATCCGTAAATAGCATAGGCAGGGGGACTGATAGATCCCTTGCACTACAACATTTCTGAATCTGCTATTATGCAGAATTTGTTTCTGAGCAAAGGGTGGGGTGGGGTGGGTGGGAGAAATTAAAGCCATGAGCTTTAATTTATTAGCTGGCACAATTCACTAACATTTTCACCGTGAGTTAAAGATTGTATTCAAACCAGTTGCCCCAATCGATCGGGTGTGTCTGTCAGTCTGTGAGAAAACCTCCACATAAGCAAAACCCTGGGACTAGGGTTTCATCTTGTATAGGATGGCAAGATACAGCATTCATCAAATGCACAAAATCTGATGAAAAGAAATGCAACATGGCCCTTTCAGTACCTAAATTAATCAGCCTATCAGATAAATAACTACATTTTTAAAGTAATTAATCATTTGACAGATTTAATAATAAATACTCTCTCCAGTGTCTAAGGACAGTTGAGTATTTGGAGCTGCAATTATTTGACTTTGAGCTGTAGAATACACTAAGAACTCTAGATCAGGCACCCCCAAACTTCGGCCTTCCAGATGTTTTGGACTACAATTCCCATCTTCCCCGGCCACTGGTCCTGTTAGCTAGGGATCATGGGAGTTGTAGGCCAAAACATCTGGAGGGCCGCAGTTTGGGGATGCCTGCTCTAGATTATCACCCCTTTTTCCAATGACTTTATGGCTCCTGTTTAGTTCAACAGTATAACCAGGTATGGTGATAGCAGTAGCCTGCACATTTCACACTTAATACAGTACTAGGACTCAACCTTAATTGAGCGCTGGGGTGCACACATATTCAACAAGCAAAGCATATCTGAAGCCAGATCGAAGCACTTTAGATCTTACCAGTAAGGGTATTTGCAAGGAGAAGGATCAGAGTGACAGCCCAAGCTTTATATTGAAGCATGATCTAGGTCACAGTATCAGAAGACTCTGGTGCTACAGTTCTACAGAGTGCTGCAAAGAAAGCATTCTGTCAGTATTTGGTAAGGAAAATGCAACACCACCGCCACATTTGAATAGAGACTAATAATCAAATACACATAGCACTGCTGAAATCAGCTACAAATTTCTATTTGCTTTTTCCCTTCTGCTGCACCTGTTCACAGGATCCATTTGCGCAAGTTCTTGTTATTATTTTTGTTATTATTTTTCTATAGGTAAAGGTAAAGGGACCCCTGACCATTAGGTCCAGTCGTGACCGACTCTGGGGTTGCGCGCTCATCTCGCATTATTGGCCAAGGGAGCCGGCGTATAGCTTCCAGGTCATGTGGCCAGCATGACAAAGCCGCTTCTGGCAAACCAGAGCAGCACATGGAAACGACGTTTACCTTCCCGCTATAGCAGTTCCTATTTATCTACTTGCATTTTGACGTGCTTTCAAACTGTTAGGTTGGCAGGAGCTGGGACCAAGCAACGGGAGCTTACCCCGTCACAGGGATTCGAACCGCCGACCTTCTGATCAGCAAGCCCTAGGCTCAGTGGTTTAGCCCACAGCGCCACCTGGGTCCCCCCCCCATTTTTTCTATACCATCATTATTTTTTCTTTTAAAAGAAAAAATAACAACATGGTGACAAACAGCCTGAAATCAGTAATAAAATCACCTGCCTAACAAAATGCATCGCAAATCAGTGGCCAACAAGTATGTACTGTACAGTACTTATTATATGTACTGTACTAGCACCAGAATTGTAACAAATACAGTGGAACCTCGGTTTTCGAACGTAATCTGTTCTGGAAGACCAATCGACTTCCGAAACATTCGAAAACTGAGCATCAAAGGGGTGTTGGCAAAGTCTATGGTGAAAACTGAGAAATGAGCCTCGGAAGCCATTCAACTTTCAAGGTGTGTTCGAAAACAGAAGCATTCACTTCCGGGGTTTCAGCGTTCGGCTTCCAAAACATTTGGCAGCCGAGATGTTCGAAAACGTCCCCTGTACTGGAGAATATCCCCCATAGCCCACCCAAGACACATTGTTGAATGAAAAACAGTACAAAATGGTGCAATGCACATTCAAATTTCTTGAAATGTATCATGCTCAATATCTCCCCTAACTGATCTGCATTATATATATATACACACACAGAGAGAGATCATTTTTCACTTACCTTCTTACTGGCAGCGGCTGATGTCACCTCTGAAAGCCAAGCAGACTCACTGGTCTCATATAGATGTATTTAAGGGGACAAAGGTCTCTACTTGCTCCACATCTGCTCTTTTGCAATAGATAGGTACGGAAGTGTGGAGACCCAAGGAAAACAATCTGATCAATCACATGGTAAAAGTTTTTAGTTAACCCTTTACTCCTGGGGTCGTTAACTCCAGGTTTGGGGGCCTGGTGGAGCCCTCCAAATACATTTTGCAGCATGCCACTTTCCCCTCCTTTAAAAGCAAGTGGGGCTTGGGGAAGTTGTGGGCAATAGGGGAGGGGATGAGTAAAATGTAAAGGGAAAGGGGTTGATCAGGTGTGAGGGAAGGGTGGTTGGCAAAGGGCCATATGAGGATGGCAAGTGCAAGGAAAAGCAGGGCAGCCCCTATGAGTTTATATTTGCTGTAAAACACTTAACTGATTTTTTTTTTATTTCTCTTGTCATTACCCTGTATTCCTTTTGGGTTGTTGTGTTATTTGTTGTTGTGCTTTTTGCTGTTATTTAAAAATCAGTAACACCCACCTAACTGTAAATCAAAGCTCTTAAATGGAATTCAAATTTTCTTTCTTAAAAATATAAAAATTCAATGGTGGCTCAGAGACACAAATAGCAGGCATAGGGGAGGCCTGCCAGCCACTGGGGTCCCAACAACTGCTTCAAGTTGCCAGGTGCTAGCACTGGCCCTTGTGGTCATCTGGTTCCTTCTTCCTAGAAGCCCAGACATATCATGAGGTGACCTATCACTGGCTCAAGTGAAAAAAAAAGAAAAAAACTATTTTGTAATAGAATCATAGAGACCACAAGGGCCATCCAGTCCAACCCCCTGCCAAGCAGGAAACACCATCAAAGCATTCCTGACAGATGGCTATCAAGCCTCTGCTTAAAGACCTCCAAAGAAGGAGACTCCACCACACTCCTTGGCAGCAAATTCCACTGTCGAACAGCTCTTACTGTCAGGAAGTTCTTCCTAATGTTTAGGTAGAATCTTCTTTCTTGTAGTTTGAATCCATTGCTCCGTGTCCGTTTCTCTGGAGCAGCAGAAAACCTTTCACCCTCTTCCATATGACATCCTTTTACATATTTGAACATGGCCATCATATCACCCCTTAACCTTCTCTTCTCCAGGCTAAACATACCCAGCTCCCTAAGCTGTTCCTCATAAGGCATTGTTTCCAGACCTTTGACCATTTTGGTTGCCCTCTTCTGGACACGTTCCAGCTTGTCAGTATCCTTGAACTGTGGTGCCCAGAACTGGACACAGTACTCCAGGTGAGGTCTGACCAGAGCAGTATACAGTGGTATTAATACCCCCCAACCCCAAACCCCCCAAAACACCAGGATATATTTTTAAAAACAGGAAAGGAAAGGAAAATACACATATTGTACCAATCACTGACTCGTTAAATCTACATGTAATTGACAGCCTCTAACAATCTATTTCGCATTTAGTACAGTGTAGAAGATGCAATTACATTTCAGAAGACAGGTAAATGCACTTTACAGAAGTTAAATGATAAACAGAATATTTTTGTTAGCTACTGTTTACACTTCGTGGCACACCAGTTATATGGGTGCACATTATTTGTCTGTGATAAAAAAAACAAATGATTACACAATAGATAACCTTCAGTCTTCATTTGAGTGCGATCTGGTATCTGCAAATATCTGCTATAGGCACCCTTCATTCTGCTATATATCATCTGAAAAGAGGAAGCTTCTACAAAGAAGGGTTCCTTAGGAAGGGGTTTTTTAAAAAATCACATTTATCTACTTTGATTTGAGCCTGTTCCCCACGTCATATAACCTGTGTTGTTGAATGATACCACACATATTTTAGTATCCCATCTTTCCCAGCTCAGAGCAGCATATGTTATAACACCCCTTATGTCCTTGGCTTAGAACAACTCTGTGTGTATCTGAAGAAGTGTGCATGCACATGAAAGCTCATACCTATGACAAATTTAGTTAGTCTCTAAGGTGCTACTGGAAGGATTTTTTTAAATTTATTTTTTGTCTGTGAGAAGGGTTAGTCTGAGAGGAAGCCAAAGGTAATTTAGGTGCTGGGACCAAGTAGAAATTTGAACCTGGGTCTCCATTGTATTAAGTCCAACACTGCAGTCACAGCACCACTCTGGCTCTAGAACAGAATTTTCATTTTTCCTCGAGCCAAACTCAATAGGATAGATCCAGAGGAGAAATAGTGGGATACCACTGGTACAATGGAGCTCTCCTGGCTCCCCCTCTACTTCTCCCTCCCTAAGCCACTCCAGAGAGGGTGGAAGATTGCCAGTTTAGCATGCTGTGAGATGGGGGAACGGGGGGCCTGCAGCAGGACAAGAAAATCCTAAGAATTTGGCAGGGCTGCCTTGGGCCAGCAAAAATGTCTCACGGCTCACACAAGTCTCCTTGAACACAAGTCAATGGGAGCCTGTTCATCTGTCGGCCATCAAGTGATGAAAGTGCATCTATGAACCAGGCCTTAGGTCCTAATGTACAATGATGATCAATGTACAGGCAACTCTCAACTTACACGGGGGTTATGTTCCGGGGATAGCGTGTAAAGCTAAAATCACATATAGCCAAAACGTGTTGGGTTCAATTCCTGGTGGTATTGCCAAAGTCTTTTTTCCTGGATGCCTGCCCCCCTTTTATTATTTTTATTATTTAATTGCCAACCGTGTAAAGCTGAATGTGCTTAAGTTAAATGCACATAAGTTGTGAGTTACCTTTATTGCAATACCAAATTCCCAGAATGTTTTATCTTGGTTAATTTCTGTTTGCTCACATTGCACAGCAACTGAGCTGTCTTGTACAGTTCATTCAGTAACTGGTTCATGTAAATATCAAATTGCAAAGTCTGATGCAATCCAAGGCTACTTTCGTCAGGCTCTGAGTCAGGCCATTGGTAATCAGTTAATTTCAACATGTTAATTTCAACCTTAGGTGTATTGGGTATGCAGTTGCAAGATTTATACAAAAATAAGCAATTATTCTTGAACAAATTATTCCTGTACAAAGCACGTTTTTAAAAGCCAACTGTCTAGCAAACCCTAGAGCAGGGATGTCGGGAACTAGATGTTGTTGAAAAGGAGTTCCATCTCATTCCTGCTTCAGTGTCCAAGGTGAGGAAACCCAGGCTGAAGGTGGTTGAGATGAAACAGATTCCTCTTGTTGGCTGCTACACTGAACAGCTAATGACTGTTTTGATTTGCAGACATTTTTTTACAATAGCAGGAAGAGAAGGCTAAATGACAACACTTCTTCCGCTGCGAGAACTGCCTTTTTCCTAGAAGAGAAAAAGAAAGCTAGTAAGCAGCTGGTAAGCAGCCATAACGGGGGGCAGTGCAACAGGTCACTGATAATTCATTCTTACCTTCCCTCCCTTCCAGGCTGTTAAACAGCAATACTTTCCCTACTGAGCTAACCCAACCACAGTCTGAATTGAGACCGCTTGATCTGAATGATGCTCATCTGAACGATGGATGCTGTTAATTAGCTCCAAAATTTCGAACCTTTGTACAAGCTATTTGGGGCCGATCAGTGGCGGAGCTTCATGCTCCGGCACTGGGGGGCGGAGAGCAGATGGCGGCAGGGCTGGCGCGCGTCCCGGGGGCGTGGCGCGCCACCTGAGGGGATGTGGCATGTGTCTTGGGGGTGTGGCATGCCACCCAGCGCGGGCGGGAGACAGCCACGATGGCACTCCACTGGGAACGCGCTACCGGGGGCGCTGCACTCCCCCTGCACTCCTCTTCCTCCGCCAGTGGGGCCTATAGCACTCATGAGGCTCCCTCTGGTTGAAGATGGATGCAATACAGAAGGGTGGTTCACAGCAATGCAACTTTGGATATTAATGACTATCAGATACTGGTGAATCAAGCTGGAATTACCATTCCTGCCCCTCTCGTCTCACGGCAGGTGTCTTCTCCTCCTTCAGCTGGGAAACGAAGCGCCACTGCAGCTGGGTGCTTTAAGGCTCAGTCTCACAGCTCCACCTCTGTGTGCAAGGTATTTTGTCTTGTTTTTGGAGTGTGCACAGTTTGGTTTTTTTTACAAATAAATTGGTGTGGGGGCTTGATCCAGATTAGGGCCTTAGAGTGGGAGGTGGGGGCTTTAAACCTTTGGGCTGCCTGCATGTATAATTTGCAATGCAAATTAAGTTGAAAATGCTAATGTGGAGCCCCTGACTCAGATCAGACCAGCAGTGGAAAGGTATCTGATCCAGCTCTGACCCTAATGCTACAGTTTTCTAATCCAGATTTTCACCTACCCCTGCCCACTTGTGAAAACCACAACAACCACTACCTTTCTCTTCGGAGAACTACATGAGACAAGTTATGTACAGTTTTGACTCTCATCAACTGGGCCAGGCCATATCAATGTTTGATTCACTAGCATGCTGCAGACAAACAACACTGGAGAGCTTCCTTTCTAAAGATGTGCAAGGCTTTCCTACCATTTGTCTTAAAAGGGGCTCCATTCTTGCACGTGCTCCAAGTGAGCACTTGCAAAAACAACAACTGTGCTTCCATGCAAATGCTTGGGTGGGTCTTACTTAGAGCTGCTGTTTCTCTTCTTTGTAAGAGCCCGGCAACTTAACAGGGAGGGTTGGGGCAGCAGCAGAAGGAGGCAATGCAGAAATGGCAGCCCGGTTGGAAAAATAATAAAAAGCCAGCAAGTCCACCCCCCCCCCCCCCCGGGCATGGAACTCAAAGCAGAAACTAGAACTCAAACCATGTCCCAAACCAGAAAAGCAACACCATGCTGGCCAAGAAGAGAATCTGAAGCTTCTTGGCTGGAGTGCTTTGTTTCGTTATTTGCTCTTGGGCAAGAATGGATGCTCCCACATACCCAATAGCTAGAAAAAGCACCTCAATGGCCTAAAATAAAAGGTGCATCACCTTCTGTTCTCAGTCTGATGGCTTCTCTGCCCCCACCCCAGAGCACCTCCCCACTAACTCCCTTTCTTACTTACTGCCATGCCCCAGTCCTGGTAAGTTGTTGAGCCCTTGTCGGAGCAAGGAGAAGCGTTTGTAGGCTTGAGGCAAGCAGGGCCTGGTTTGCCTCGCTCAGAAATAGCCATGAGCTTGACCATGCTTCTCTTGAGCCTATTCATGTGTCTTTGAACAGGGGCATAAGCTTTAGAAAGCAGCCCTGTGCAAATGCACATGGCCCCCCTTTCTGTATGGTGCCTGTCTTCAGCCTCCGCCAGAGAGTAGCCTGTAGCAGGGTGCAAAGCTACAAACCCATGAGATTGTGAAAGATAATATTTGTCACACTTATTTTACCGATTGCTGCTCCGCAAGGCTTCTGGCTTTGTCGCCTTTGGCTGGGACGATTTCTACCGAGCGGTAACTAGGGGGTTTCTCTGGCCAGTCTGGAGAGTGGCGCTGGCGGCGATGCCGCCTGCTGTTCCCTTGGAAGCGCTCGTACTCATCAGATGAACTCCAAGACTCCCGGCGGGATGGTGGAGAACAGCTGCGATGGCGGCGGTGGCGGTGGCCCTGGCGATCGGAGTCCCTGCTCCTCTGACTGAGAGGTCGATAAGCCCGCTGCCCTGAATACCTTCTGTCAGAGGGATGCCGTGCAGAATGCTCCCTTCTATCCTCCTCAGGATACGAGTCGGAACTGTTCCTACCATGCAAAATGGGAGATAAGTCTGGCCTAGAACTCCGAGACCTGTCATAATGGCTGCCAGCCCTCTGCCTCTCGACTCTGCGGTCTCTAGGTCTGCTCCGGAGTTCCTGGTCGTAACTGGAGTAGGAATCATCTTCTTCATCCAAAGACAAGCGCCTCCTCCTCCTCTCCCTCTCGTCGTCACTTGCCTGGCTCCGGGGTCGCGAGGCGTATGTCGACCGCCGTGGTCGTGACGAACCACTAGTTCTGCGGGAGGATGGGATACGCTCAATGATGGGAGGCAGCTGGATCACTCTGCGTTCCACGATCTCTGAGCCCAGAGAGGAGAGGATGCTAGGGTGACGACTGCTCTCAACGCGGTGCGGAGGTATCACGGGCTGGGAAACGCCGAGGTTCCTAACCTCAGACTCAAGCTGCTCCAAGATCTTGTTGGAGGGAAACTGGGTAAGTGGAGGCATCCGTGGCTGACTGCTCTGCAGAGACACATCTATGGAACAGAAGGTGGGGAGGGGGAAGAAAGACACCTGCCATGAGAAAAAGCCAGGTCAAGACGAACTGGGAAACTGTGTCCCTCTGAGATGTTGCTTGACCAAAGCTTCCATCATCCCTAACCAGTGGCCATGCTGGCTTGGGCTGATGGGAGCTGGAGGACAACAGCATCTGGGGCGGTGGCGGCACAGATTTCGTTGACCTGAAGTAAAGACTTCCAATTCAGCATTAAGACAGAGACTCAAACTAGATGTAGAAGCAGCAGATCAACTTGTTTAAACTTGGTCTACTCCAAATGCATATACAGTGGGTGTGACCTCATTGGCAAGTACCTGTTTTGATCACCCAATTGCCAAAAAGACAGCTTCAAAAAGTGCAGAAAAATGGGAGGCAAAGGAATCAACAAGGACTTTACTTAGGAGAAAAAGCTACATTGTGATCTTTGGGTGAAGGGCTGTATATAAATTTAATAAATAACAGTAATTGTTTGGAGCATTTTAAGTTTAGAAAACAAAAGCAACTCAGTTTCTAAAATTTTGCCTAGGATAGAAAAGTGGTTTCTCTCTCTCTCTCTCTCTCTCTCTCTCTCTCTCTCTCTCTCTCTCTCTCTCTCTCTCTCTCTCTCTCTCTCTGTGTGTGTGTGTGTGTCACCCAATGAAATTGGATGACAGTGGATTCAAGACAGATAAACTACATCACCACACAAGGCATAATTAATCTATGGAGTTCACTATACTACAAGATGTAATTATGGCGAATAGCTTAGATGGCTTTAAACGTGGATTACAAAAAGAAATCCACAGAAGGGCAATCTTTCTTAAATGCAAATAGAAATCTAATTCTGTGAGTGTGGATCCTCATGGAGCCCAGAGCTGCTCCATTCATGTACAAAAGAGAGGAACCAGTAGGCCCGGGAAACTTCAAGGTTTGCAGATGGACGAGAAAAGAAACACCCCCCCAAAACAACGGGAGAGGTTTCTCTTCTTCACTCCCTGGTTGTGGATTTCCCAGAAACATTTGTTGGGCTTTCTCCAAAACAACTGGTTTGTCACTATGGGAAACAAGATGCCAAGTCTTTACAGATACTAGATTACATGCTTCCACTTGCCTGTGTAACGAATAAACTCAGCCCTGACCCTCACCACCTCTGAGCAGCTGGGTTGCTAGCCACTGACGCTCTTTCACCTCTGAGAGAGGCATCATCATCAAGCCAAACCACAAGCATCCAAGTCATTAAACTGCTGTAATATATTCACTCCCTTGGGACTTGTAGACGCAGCCCTACCTCTCTGTAACAACGGGTTTAGTTGATATGAAGATGACTGGGAGTGGTGTGTCATCCATGGGAAAAGTTGTTGAGCCTGTTTCATAAACTGATGTCGTTCCAGCACTAGAGGATAGAAAAAAAGCAATAAATGTTATACAGGTACACTCAAGAACTCTGGAGATCTTTTTCTCTCTCTCCATTTTATAGAATAGCAATATTGGAAGCCAAAATTAGTGACAGGGAGGTTCCTCCTTGCTTGGTTTAGAATGCCTGGAACCCCTGGAATCTTGCACCGCTCCAAGATTGGGATGGCATGAAAAAATACAGTCTGTCTGCACCAAATGTGTGGTTTTGATTTCAGACGGATATTTACCCTGGAGACACTAAATTTTCTAACATTAAAAGTGCAATCCTGAATTCCTTCACACCGGGGCTTTGCCAATGTAGTCCCGGCAGAGGACTTTCCTGGCGCCCACAGACTCCACTCCCCCTGCTGAAATAAGGCTTAAAAGAAGTATTCTATTGTAGCCAATAGAATAGTCTGCATTATATTTATGTGTGTGTGTGTGTTGTGCTGCTGAAAGGTGGGCAATAAATTTAATAAATACACAAGATGTTTGTGACTGTTTCTCCGGTTCACAAATGTGTCCATGGGCCCCAATAGTTTAGCAAACTCTGTCCTACACAATGCCCTTAACATAAAATTATGGTCTACTTCAGCATGTTCCATGAAGAGAGCATTTATACATGCTGAAAGAGTAAACACAAATGGCAGAAAGGGATGGAGATGGGGCATAGTGGTTAGAATTTCATATCAGGGACCTGGGAGACCAGGGTTCAAAACCTGACGCAGCCATGAAGCTCACTGGGTGACTTTAGGCTTAGGCTAATCATGGTCTCTTATTCTAATCTACTTCACAGGGTTGGTGTGAGGATAAAACATGAGTTTGAACTACTTGGAGGAAACTATGAAGGCCCTCCTATTTGTGTACAGTGGTACCTTGGTTTACAAACACAATTGGTTCCGGAAGTCTGTACTTAACCTGAAGCGTACTTAACCTGAAGCGAACTTTCCTATTGAATGTAATGGAATGTGGATTAATACATTCCAGATGGTCCGTGGAGTACTTAAACTGAAGCGTACTTAACCTGAAGCAAACTTTCCCATTGAAAGTAATGGAAAGTAGATTAATCAGTTCCAGACAGGTCCACAGAGTACTTAAACTGAAAATACTCAAACCGAGGCGTACTTAAACCGAGGTATGACTGTACATTTTGGATAACATGCAGTCAGGTTTCCAACTGAGCAGTATTCCCCCTCTATGACCACCCCAAATCCCACAGAGGATGTACGCTTGTCGTTGAAGCGTACACAAAAAAGACTTTGGTTCAATACACCTATTTTGTTGTTATTGTTTCCCTGGGAACAAACGCAAGGGGCAGACGCCCTGCTTTCCGATTTACCTTTTTCATTGCAGCAGCAGCGAGTTGGGCAGCAGGCACAGCGCACATGGCAGCAGCAATGCTGAGGGCAGCACTGGCACCAGCACACCCCTATCAGCATGAGGAGGAGGAGGCCGCCAAGGACAATAAGGACGACAGTCAGCCAATCTGATGGGGGGAAAGAGGACATTCAAACCTATTATCCCCCATCACCTTGCTTTTCTTGTTACTAGATGCCTGTAAGATGAGCTTCCTGCACCGAAAAGGAAGCTTTCTGCAATCTTCCCTCATAAGATAGCTCACCCAATACAGACTGAGCGTTCACATAGAGTGCTGCATTCAGATGTAACAACAAAAAATATTTGTTTGTTTATTCCAGGGGCAGAGAAACCCAGTCCAAGGGCTCGTTGCATAATGGGCAGCCTTTTTTAAAAAAAAGTTATTATATACAATGCACACACATTAAAACTACAACCAAATACCGACAATACAAATACCGACAATACAAAAATACAAACATATATAGAAAAATTCCTTCAGTAGCACCTTAAAGACCAACTAAGTTTTTATTTTGGTATGAGTTTTCGTGTGCATGCACACTTCATCAGATAGACTGATGAAGTGTGCATGCACACAAAAGCTCATACCAAAATAAAAACTTAGTTGGTCTTTAAGGTGCTACTGAAGGAATTTTTTTATTTTGTTTCGACTCAGACCAACACGGCTACCTACCTGTAACAAACATATATGTTACACCTACATGACTTCCCTCCACCAGTGTCCGTCATTTCTTATGTTTATTATATTCTTTATTTATATTGCAATTTGTAACTCTCATCTTTAGTATTGTTATGTAACTAATATTTTGTTTTCTGAATCAACTTTACCAACTTAATCTAGACATATCAGCATGTTGTCTTTAGACAGTGTTTGCTCATCTATTTTTCAAATCATTTTCATTGTGATCTTAGTTTCTGGATTGTTTAATATCTTATTACTGCGGTTAGTTTTGCCAATTCAATAAATCCTAAAAGCTTGTTTAGCCAATCTTCCTTTGTCGGCATGTAATTTCCCTTCCAGTTTTTTGCAAGTAGGATCCTTGCTGCAGCGGTTGCATACAGAAATAATGTCTTCCTATCTTGTGGTAGCCTTTTGAGGGCAGCCTTTTGAGAACTGAATGCCAGTGGTGGGAAGGGCCAGAGGCAAGAGATACGGCTCTTGTCTTTGTACAGTAGGCTGCATTCCAGCATTGCAAGATCAGGAATTGCTAGTGTCTTCTTCTCCCCTTTTAATATGTGGATTGAAATAAGCGATAACCCTGGAAGTAAACATCTTTAGGATCAGAGCATGGCTCATTTTGCTCCATGCTTTGTTCTCTAAAACTTCATAAATGGTAAGAAAAAATGAAGAGGAGGTCACCCCAAAATAAAATTTAAAAAATAGAACAGCGCTACGTACTGAGAACAATGAGCTTGACCTCTATGTCTGAGTCACCGCTTGTATCTCCTGGAGCTTCAACATTACAGTAGTAGACTCCATGGTCCCACCACATCACTTCATTGATCAGGAGATCTGCTCCTATGAAGAAGAAACACAGCATGGCAAAAGTAGGCAACTGGGTGATTCTTCTCATACCACGAAAGCATATTCCTGAATTGCAAAAATTATTGTGCAAACAGCCTTTTGGAGAGCTGAAACTACATTCCGAGTCATTTACACCTCCGGGTGGCGCTGTGGGTTAAACCACAGAGCCTAGGGCTTGCCGATCAGAAGGTCGGTGGTTCAAATCCCCGTGACGGGGTGAGCTCCTGTTGCTCGGTCCCAGCTCCTGCCAACCTAGCAGTTTGAAAGCAAGTTGATATATAGGGGAAGGTAAACGGCATTTCCGTGTGCTGCTCTGGTTCGCCAGAAGTGGCTTAGTCATGCTGGCCACATGACCTGGAAGCTGTACGCTGGCTCCCTCAGCCAATAATGCAAGATGAGTGCCGCAACCCCAGAGTCGGTCACGACTGGACCTAATGGTCAGGGGTCCCTTTACCTTTAAGATACAATTACTTCATGCTGCTTAAGGCTGTGTTTCCTTAGCACTAATGAGACCTCTACAGGCCACAGTTTCCCAGTCCCTGCTCAAATGGTCTTACTGTTCTGAATGGTTATCCTCCGCTGTCTGTAATCAACACCAAGCACAGGTTCATTTTGCCCTCTTCTCTGAGCAACAATGCGTATTTCCCGCTGATTGTCATTGCAGTCGTTGGAAGGGTCCTGGCCAAGAGCTAGGCCTGCTTGATAGGCTGTAATAAACAAAGAGGATGGATTTCAAAATTGTTGGTATTAAAGGGTTAAGTTGTACTAGACACTCTGAACACTGAGCAGCTGAGCATCATGGATCACCTGGGAATGTTAGACAATGTGTATAAATAGTCAGTTCCTTACATGTGCTCGCTCTCTTAGTAGCGGTTTTTCTCTTGGTTGCAGTTTGTAGTAGAAGTCATGCCTCAAGCTTGTGCGCTGAGGCAAAGTTTTGTTTAAGTTTTTCTTGCCCAGAGATGAAGGATGTCTGCCTTATCTCCAGGCTATGTTTTTTGTAAATAAAGTCTTTTGAGTTTACAACGTGCTCCAGAGTTCCTGAATTTACGACTCTTGGTGACTCATCCTTAACCTTAACCGGTGCGCACACACACTCTGCTGAAAAGGAAGATTTATGTCCGGAAGCGCGACTGGACTAGTAAAATTGTTTACTTAAACATAAACTAATTAAAGTTTATGTACAAAAATGAATGCCAGTTTATTTAAATCCAAAGTATTAAATTCATAATAGTGTTCCTTAAAATTCCAGTGAGGTAAGATCACCTTGTGTTTACTACCTGCCCCTTTATAAGTGGTAACAACAGAAAAAAATTATGGGGGTAGAGAGGAGAAATTATTCAATTAATTTCGGAGACAGCAAGCTCTAATGCTATATGAACTGCAAACTTTGCTGGGCATATGGAGAAACAACGTGGGATGAAACTTTGGGATATATTTGAAAAAGTTGTCAAGCACACCATTCACAGTCTGAATCAAGGATAAGCTATCAGGATTTGGCACAAAGAGGAAAGAAAAAATTTGTGGATATTAGACCATACAGATAACTAAATGCTTTGGAAACCCAATACTTTTCATCTAATTTTACAATAGTGAAAGCTATAATTCATGGTTCAGATTGCAAGAACTCTGAGCATCTCACTAAGCCTATCCAGACTGAAGGAAGATGGGTAAAAGGCTCACGACCTTTGGCTAGCCTTGATAGCCTGCCAACATTTTTGACTGTAGGGACCCTTGCTCCTCATTCAGTGAGGGATATAATCCCTTCTCCAATATCGCAAAAAGTTCCAGATTCACTCTAGAGCGCCTCTGAAAATAGGGTGTGAGGTTAAAGACAGTCCCTCCCTGACCCCCAACTTAGAAGGTGGGCTGGGGTTCATCCATGTCAGACTACAGGCCAAAGTGCAATGCAACACAAGTCTTTTCCTGAATTTGTTGGCACTCTCTGGTTGAGCTCAGTATTAGATGGAGAAATTAGTCTTAAACTTCAGAGTTTTCCCTTTTGAATTGAAAGTGCTAGAGCCAAAGGAGAGCATGACTGAAAGTGAAAGGCTCCCTTTCCTAAAATCACAGAGCCTGTTAGGGTTTCATGCATTCCAAAGATGTCTTAAAAGTGAAAGCACAAGCAGTCATTTCCTAAAGCAGCATCTTCTAGCTATCACTCCATCCATTTTGGTTCAGAGACCGAAGAGATCAACTTCCCCATTATTTGGCTCTGGAGAACAAGAAGTCAAAGAACTGTCTTCCCTGGGGCTCCCTCCCTCCTTCCTGCCTCTTCTCATGTGTGTGGAGAGCAATCCTTGGTGGTGGGCCGCAAGAATCAGTGGCACTCACCAACACTGTAGTAGTCAAGGATGGGATCCTTGCAAAAGGACTTATAGCGCCAGGTAACTAGCACATCCTGCAGTTGGGCAGAGGTACTGTAGTCACACCTGAGGGTCACAGAGGCAAATAAAGTTGTATATCGCTCAGCAACTGGCACAGTCACCAGGAGGGAGAAGCAACCTGCAATGAAAGACATGAACAACAGCTATCAGTAAGCATATGAAAAGCACCCCTATGCCCCCCCAGGGGGGGGGATCTACCAATGCAGACAGCAAACCAAGTATACAGAGATTTAGTAAAAAAACAAACAAAACAAACAACCATCAAGTTCCATAAAGTTTTCCAAAGGACTGGTTCATTTCTTGAGTGACTGTGCAGACATATCCTACAGTTTGCATTTGGTCTGCACCCACGGGACTTCCTTTTTCCTAGTTCTGGATTTGATAGGGCTTTTGAAGACAGCAGTGCCACAATCTTTGAAAATACCAGCAGTGTAAGATAAATGAAGAAATATAGCAGCATTGATCCATGGGGAAGAAGCTGTGCAAAGGACAGCTTTTATCCAGGATGTCCTAGAAGCCGACTGCCGCTTCCCAGGTAAGCTACACCTTCTGTTGCGTGTGCAGGGCGGTCCCTCCCCTTACTTGGTCAATCCCCTGGCAACACCTCCCCAGGCAGGATTGGGCGGTTGACTGAGGTAGGTGGAGACCCCAGGTATCCAGCCTGGGGAGGATGAAGCCAGTCCGAACTACCAGGAGCCGCACTGGGATCCAGGGGACTGCACGCGACCACGCAAAAGTCACCCCCATTTGATGTGGGGGAGCAGCCATTATCCAGGATGTCCTAGAAGTCAGGATGAGGGCAGGCCTTGTATTCTCTCACAATAAGGGTAGGGGAGGCGTAATAGTTTCACAAATGAGGAATGTGAGTTCTTCAGGTTGGCCAAGTCTGTAGGAAATCTATGTTTGGGGACTTCCTGTTTCGGGCAGTGGGAAATGGCTGACTCCCATATGATCGGACCCCAGCTGTGCCAGTAATTCAGGGCTGATATGGGGGTAATTAGCCTTGACAGACTCCCCAAGATGGGGGAGGACTGTCTCGAAGACCTGCAGATTGTCTGAGGTTGCCAGCTTGCATCAAGGTGCAGGTGGCAGTACACTGGGGCACAGAGCACAGTACGGCCAGCACTCTCCAAAGCCACTCTCATAGCTGGGAATATCTGCACGATAAAATAATTAGATTTGGACAATAAACAGACATAGTCTGGACCAAAGAAGACTGAGAAAAAACCTGCAGATTTGTACAGTCCATGGCTCGGACTTCAAGCTTGGATTTTAAAGAGATTCTTGTTATGATGTTTGGATTATTTGGTACGTTCTCTTTTCTTCACAATACTTACAATAAGCGGAAAAGAGAGAAAGGCTTGTTGCTAAATCTTTAAAAAATCTCAATTATAGCTAAATACAATTTAATATAATACTATAACTATACTATTTAATACTATCAAACAGCTTTTAAATATACATTAGGTTAGCCAGACTCCTGTGTTTTCCCTATCATAGGTATACACGATAACACTAGAAAAGCATTCAAGGCATTAACAATACCAAAGATATCAACAGCATTTGAGATAACATAATATAAACACTGTGTTAGATAGAATTACTCAAACACACTTGACAGCACCTAGTTGGAATGAAGTGCCTTTATAAGAATGAATGGCCAGGGGCTTAAGAAGTGCACATACTGGTTATTTTTGTGGCTGTGACATTATTTCTGCAATTCTAAATGTATTTACTCAGGAATAAATTAAACTAGGACCGGGCTCAACCTATCTTTAGCTGCAAGGCTATAACTTCTATTTTGTGTGTTCAAGTGAGCACTGTTAATACAGGACAGAATGTGAAGACACTTGTTTAAAAACACCATTTACATTTGAATTATAGACAAGAGAAATATATTTAGTTCTAATCATACTTACCAGGAAGTAAGCGTTACTGAAACCAATAAGGCATACTTCCATCTAGTTAATTCATTGTCATTACACATTGCACTTATATGCATTTTCCTCCAAAGCAGCCAAGCTACAGTCCTATTGATAATAATCAACATCTTATTTAAAGTATGTTGCACCTAATATCTAGGAGGGCAATGGTGAGATAAACCAGTGAACTTTTCACATGCTTAAAAGGTAAAGGTACCCCTGACCATTAGGTCCAGTCGCGGCCGACTCTGGGGTTGCAGCACTCATCTCGCTTTATTGGCTGAGGCAGCTGGCGTTTGTCCACAGACAGCTTCCAGGTCATGTGGCCAGCATGACTAAGTCACTTCTGGCAAACCAGAGCAGCGCACGGAAACGCCGTTTACGTTCCCACCGGAGCGGTACCTATTTATCTACCGTACTTGCACTTTGACATGCTTTCGAACTGCTAGGTTGGCAGGAGCTGGGACCGAACAACGGGAGCTCACCCCATCATGGGGATTCGAACCTCCGACCTTCTGATCGGCAAGCCCTAGGCTTGGTGGTTTAGACTACAGCGGCACCCACGCTTACACATATGTAAATATGCTTACACATATGTAAATAGAATTGTGGCTAAACTGCTGACACCAAATGCCAGCTAGCCTGGTACATAGATTTCCACCCTTTCTTACTTGTATTTTTGTGGAGGACAAAAGTTCTTTACACATGTATCCACTCTGTGTGGGTGTAAGTTTACAACTACAGCAAATACGATTTTAAAAGGGGGGATACACACACGATACACACACACACACATATGCTGGGCAATTTTACAACCTCTCCTCCCCGGGACCAAGAAGATTAAAATAAAAGCAACATGGAGAGACTTAAAACATGCCTGATTAGCCCGGAGACCTGCCTTTGAGGAAGGTACTGTAAACAAGCGAAGGAGCAGGAAGGAATCGGGCGAGAGGAAACTTTAGGAGACAATCAACTACTAAAACCAGTCGCCGTCAGCAAAACAGCAAGGGAAAGACGAAAGATCACGGAGATCGGGAGGCAGCTCCTTTCCCCCTTCCAGCTCCGATCCCCGCCGCCCCCCACGACTCACCTGTCGGGAGGCAGCTGAGGCCGAGAAAGAGCCCTAGGTGTTGCCATCGCCAGCTCCAGGCCATGGCGCCGCCTCCTCCGCCCACCGGCCGGATCCCTCTGCGCAAACGAACCTCAACCTCTACTCCTAACTCCGGGAGACGTTGGCCTTGCTTTTCCGCTTGGGAAGGGAAGCCGCGCCTTTTACTACTACAGTATTATTATTGTTAGTATTATCTGGAAAGGAGCGAGCAACTCCTTCTTCCCTCGGCTCGATCTCCCCCGGCACCTGTTGCTGGAGCGCTTTCCCATTTCCTCCAGCTGCGCCCTAAGGCGCATTCCGGCAGGTGCGTCGCCTTTCCCCCTGCAAAAAAAGGACAGGTCCCGCCTCCCGGCTCGCTACCTGCAGCGGTTTCTCGCCAGGCCTCTCCTCTCGTTTTTATTTCCCCGAGTTCAGAGCGAAGAAGAAACTTTGTTTGTACAAGTCAGATGACCCCTGGCAGTTTAATCTCTGAAGTAAGTTCTTCTATGTTCAGAAAGGCTTGCCTTAACACCCAGATTTTTTAATGATCTCAGGGGGGTTGGCAGCATTAGAAATACGAGATAGAAACACACAAAATACGTAATAAAAACGAGCAAAAGCAAAACGAACCAATAACCCCAACCCCCAAACATGTAGTAAAACTAAAATACTCTTAAATTATAGTTGGGTCGGTCAGATCTAAGCAGGGATATATTGCGTTGCAACAGTTCGATCCTATGTAGATCCTATAGGATCGGGCAGATATTAGCTCCTCTGGATCAATGCGGCCGTCCCACCAATAAATCAAAATAGGTATTAGAAAATGGAGACCTGCCGACGGGCACTCATTTGGCAACCACATTACAGGGATATTTCCCTGTTCCTCCTGGAAGATCCCCCTAGAGGAAATTCAGCAGGTGCCGTCTTTTTCCCTCGCTGTAGCCACACCGGCAGAATTTCTGCTCGGCACACAGAAAACCTGCCAGAAAAATGTTGACAGGCGTTGTAACAATTAAGTTAGCAAGGAAGGCTCCCCACACCCAGGAAGAAAATCCCCTTTGCCTTGTTAATGCAGTTATTAAAGGCGCGATCCTCATTATTATTTTAAATGAAGCGGGCGGGCACACTTGGGAGGCAGCCCATTGAACTCAATAGGACTCCCCGATTTCACATGCACGGAGAGAAGCCGATGTTACCCGTTATAAACATTTGCAAATGGCAATGACTAAAGTAAATAAATATTTCCTTCCCCCTGGAATTCCTTAAATATCCGTAGCTTTGTCTCCATTGTGCACAGCAGCGTATATTATTATACAGTATTTGCTATGTATTAGTGTATAGAGTAATCGGGGGGGAGGGGAGGGGAGAAAAACGAGCAAGCTGTTCATCGGTGTTACTTCTTACTATGCTGCTGCTGTTGCTGCGCAGGCGCTCTGAGCCTAAGCAGGTTTTGAACTCAACTTCCCAGGGATCTTGGCGCGCCTTTCATTCGGTTGCTTAGCAACCGGCGTATACCTGCCATGGAGCCGAAGGGGGAGCAGGAGGCGAAAGACGCAAAAGGTACCCCCATTCCCGCCCCTCTCCATTTCCCGCCTTCAGCCATTGCCCAGACTTGCCACCAAGGGGTTCCCCTCGAAACTACCCCTTGCTCTCAGTAACGTTGGCAACACTCCACTAGTATGGCACACTTTAAAGAAACAGTCGGGAAATACCTTTTGAAGCAGTGCGCGAGCTTTCGGGGTCACCAGGGTTCTTCAAGCTGGATGCCAAAGGGAGTGGGGCGCGCGGCGTGGTGGTGGTACCAGGCTGCAATTTCAATATGCCCCCCCCCCCACGTTTTTGCAAAGCATCGTCCAGGTTGAAGAATTGTTCTGGTGAATTTAAAGGAAAGCTTGCTCACCGCTTTCTGGTTTCAATCCATTATTGCCAGCAGCTGTTAGCTTTCGAATTTCCTCTAATATAGAAACGCTGCTGCTTGAAGCAGTTCTGTTTTTGTTTTAGAAAACTTTCAAATATTCTTCCCCTCTACAGGCTCTAAGGTAAGACAGTGCAGTAGTCCAGGACAGAAGGAGAAACCAGGAGGTGTCTCCAATAACATACATTTTATTTTAAATTTTATTTATGCTTTTCGGGTTTACACATTTCACTAATTTTACAATCATTTTAACATTTCAAAACTTGACTTCCTTCCCCCTCTTTCTGTTGTTCCTTTAATTTACTTTTAATATCTTCTGCATATCCAAATTAACTTAATTTGCTTATTTATTCATCTACTTTAAATATATACTCTTATAAAACTGCAATAACATAAAAACTGCTGCGACAGATGAAGCAAGCATGGCATGATTCTGCCAGCTTGCATGAGAAATTTACATTTCAGTTCGCCCCAATATTTCCAATTGGAAGTTCCACCATATTTTATTATTTTGCTTTTATTATTTCAGAAGAAGGAAAGGGGTCACCTTCAGAGGAACACAAGGAAAAAGCAAAGAAGGTAGCTGATGGTAAGTATTGCTTGCACATTCAAATTATGATAGACAAGAATGTGTAGTGATTTCTGTGTTTTGGAGAGAAACATCTCCAGGGGCTTGTTCTGTAATTTTACTGTTCAATGTTTAGGTGTCAAAGGACAAAAAAATCATTAGTTTAAATCTGTCCTTATATTGTATCCTTATTTGGAATCAGCCCTCAAGCCCACTGAGGGCTCCAATAAACAAATAAAAACTATGTTACAAAACACATTGCATCATACAACGTATATCTTTTTACAGTGAGAAATAAAGTATGCTATACCTGTTTTACGTCTCTTCCCTCTCCCATTCTTTTTAATATACAGTATGGTGCTTTTACAGTTTATATGGATCAGGATTTTCCTGTGTTTTATTGCACCAGTATAATAATCTTTCAATAAATTAGTTACCGTATTGTCTTTCTTCTCTTATTCTGTTGTTAGCTAATATCACCATTTTGACCACTTCCCACACTCTTCTAATCCAGCCATCACGAACACATGAACATCATAAGAGCATTAGAATAGCCTGCTGGATTGGGCCAATGGCCCATCTAGTTCAGCATCCTGTTCTCACAGTGGCCAACCAGATGCCTGTGGGGAACCAGGGAGCAGAACATGAGCACACCAGCACTCTCCTCTCCTGTGGTTTCCAGCAACTGGTACTCAGAAGCATTGATGCCTCCAACTGCGGAGGCACGGCATTATCATGGCTTGTAGCCCTTAACAGCTCTCTCTTCCATGAATTCGCCCAGTCCTCTTTTAAAGCCATCCAAGTTGGTGGCCTTCACTGCCTCCTGGGGGAGTGATTTCCATAGTTTGACAATGCGCTGCTTGAAGAAGTACTTTCTTTTATCTGTCCTAAATCTTCCAACATCCAGCTTTACTGGATGTCTCCGAGTTCTAGTGTTATGAGAGAGGGAGAAAAGCTTTTCTCTATTCACTTTCTCCATGCCATGCATACTTTTCTGAACCCTTTCCAACTACAATATCCTTTTTGACATGAGGCAACCAGAACTGTACACAGTACTCATTGTGTACAGATGTGGTTGCACCATCAATATCAGGCTTCCTCAAATCTCGGCCCTCCAGATGTTTTGAGACTACAATTCCCATCATCCCTGACCACTGGTCCTCCTAGCTAGGGATCATGGGAGTTGTAGGCCAAAAACATCTGGAGGGCCGAGGTTGAGGAAGCCTGATCAATATGTATAGCAGCATTCATGATATTGGCAGTTTCATTTTCAATTCCTTTCGTAATGACCCCTAGCATGGAATTTGCCTTCTTTATAGCCACTGCACAGTGGGTTGACATCTTTATTGAGCTATCTAATATGGCCTTAAGGTCTTGCTCCTGGTCCGTCCCTCCAGTTCAGACCCTATGTGAAATTAAGATCTTTTGCTCCAACATGCATCTAGTGTAAGAGCATCAGTTTCCCTCCAGTTATAACTAAGGCTATGCATGCACCATACATTTAAAACCACGACTTTCCCCAAAGAACCCTGGGAACTGTAGTTTTAACCTGCACTGCAATTCCCAGCACCCTTAACAAACTAGCGTTGCCTTGATTATCTGCTTTAAACATATGGTGTGTACGCAGCCTAAACTGCAGTTAAGAGGTACTTTATCATTTTTCCATCTTCTGAAACGACAAGCTATTTTATGTATCCTAAAAGTCTGTTTACTGCTAAGACATAACCTGTTATATATAGTTTCCATTAATACTGCTGTCCAGAAATATCTTCTTACTAGGCATGATCAGAATATATGCAGTATGTTAATTATCTATTCATTTATCTAATTTAAAATTATACTTTTCTTCTTTTAGGAATTTCCTCCAAAAAGCAGTTTATATTCTCCATGTCCTAAACCTAGCAGCTGCTTGAGTATAGCAGCTCAGCTGGCAGAGCATTTGGTTTCACAGTGTGGCACATTTTATGGGCAGCCCCTATTGGGAGTTTGTTTCTCCATTGCTTTAGCACTTACCTGCGTTAGCATTCACTGTATCTTGTAATGTAACCTTCTGCTCCATGATACAGGTGGCTCTTCTGATATCAGTTAATTATTTGATTTTAGGTCCAAGGGAAATAGGGAAAACATTATAGCATATGTATTTAAATAAAGTAGACTGGAAATTAACATGATTTTCTGTTTGCAGAAAAGACCCCATTTTCTGCTTTCCAGGAAGAAGAAAAGCTATATGAAGATGAAGAAGGTAGTGAAGGCTATAGCGATGAAGGCAAGTATTGCTACCAATCTTTGGGTTTGACAAAGCATTCCTACTGCCTCCATGTTGATGGATGGGGTAGGATTAGGATGGCGCCTAGTTGCCTTCTCACCAACCTCCGTTGGCAAAGAGAAGTGTCAATGGTGATGATAGGTTTTTCCATGGAGTCTCAAGTTTTTCCCTAGCAAGTGGAAAGCTGCTGGTTCCAGTTCTCCCACTGGTGGGAGCCAGCGGTGAGTTTGAAATGGGGCATTTTGGGTTTTGGGCAGGAGGCTGAAGGCTGAAGGCTGAAGGCCTTGGATTCACTGAGTCCACAGCTCTGAGGACCCTAATCCATGAGCTCCTCAGTTGTGCCAGCCTGCAGCTAGCACAACTGAAAGAAAGAGAGAAAGAAAATTGACACACTCCCCATGCCTTCTACTCTGGCCAGTGTGAGTGATCAGATGCAGCAGTGATCAGATTAAATATAGAACTAACTTTTGGGATTTCGGCAGGCTGGGATTCTTGGTTGTAATATATTGCTTACAGGAGGGCTCAACCTCTGTGTTCAAAAATTGACCACAATGGCTATGCTGGCTCTGAGTTTATTTATTTAATGTCCTGTCCTTCAGCCCAAAGGTGAGAATCGTCACGTTATAATTGGCCACAAATGCTACTATCTTGTCTATCTGAAAATTATATGCCTGCCTTCTTATTTTCAGCCTTTGTGAAAAGTGGTGTTTGTGTGTGCATGTATAAAATTGTTGTTGATGTTTTTGAAATCCAGAAGAGGAGGAGGAAGTGGAGCCAATACAAATTGAAAAGCCTCCAGAACCGGTGAAGAAGAAGAAAGTAAAGGTAGAGAAGAAAATCTCTGAAAACTTCTACTATAACTATGAGGAGTTGTGTGCACTCCCATTTGTGACTCCAGATTCTGGCATTCCGCTTGACTTGCTCAGTCTCATGTATCCACTTTTGCTAATAAATAAATAAATGGTAGGATTTTGATTACTGTATTTGGGAAATGAAGGGAGAAATACAAGCTGCAGAGGAATTCCTGGGCTAGCCAAAGCAAAAAAGCACACAACCTGGCCAAGCCACAAACAATTGAGAGTCATTGGCAATGCAAGAGAACTATCCTTTCCCCCTGCCCTGAGGTGTGAACAGAGACTGGGGATTTGAAAGGTTTCCAGGTTAACTGGGTGTGAGGTGACAGGAAAAGACTGTTTTTAGCAAGGTGTGCTAGGAAGGGGGGGGGGAGAGATCCATCTTGACTGACTGAAGACAGGCTGATAGAGAGGCCTCAATCTCCATCATTGCACTGCTGGGGGGAACAAGACCCTCTTCAGATGACCATGCTGTAAGATCTGGGCTACCTCCATTTAAACTCAGGTGTAAATATGAGAATAAATCATATTTCTTAAAGCTACGACAGACTCCGCTATGTCTTCAGTTCTCCAAAGGAGCACAGACCCTGATTGAGGGCCAAGACCTCTGGAATCCTGTGCATGGCTGGCTTAGCAGGGATTGGAATGGCCTGTAACAATACATAATAAGGCCATACTAGTGAGAAATTTTACATCCTCCCCAGTATTTCCCAACAGATGGGCAAAATAACAAAGCCTGCACTATTGCTGTGGTTTGTTCTCTCAGTTTATGTAAGGGATCTTTTGCCTTTTGCCCTTTCTTTAATAGAAAACATTTAGAAATTGGTTAAGACAGAATATGGTTAAGCCAGAAATTTTAAAAAGGATGGGTGGGCTACATTTTTTCTATAGCTTCAGCTCTTTTCTCTCATTTATATAAAAAGACCCTATTGTGTTCCAATACCATTACAATACAGTGCATTGTACTTTTCAGGCGACCTCTGGGTTTTTATTGGTGGTAGTGTTATTACATGGTCAAAATAAACCTTGGTGATGGCATCACTTTTCCTTAGTGAATGTTCTTCAGTCACTCTTTTGGCTATGACTGCACTAGACGGGCAAACATTCAGATGCTGGATAGTGTCACTCTCTTCTACATAGCTGGCAACCAACTAGTAATGCTGAATTTGCTAACGAAATCTCAGAACTATCTCCGAAGCACATGCGGTGGAGGGATTGGAGTAATCGCGGTATGACATTTTTGTTTTATTTTGTAAAGTATTTTTCTTGAGATCTTCCTTGGTAGCAAAATAAGCAGGGCTATTGGATTATGAGAATCTCTCTTTCAACCTGAAAAATATTTTGGCCGGTTTTTCACACATTAGGTAGTGCATTTGGCTATTGCCCTTGTCGAAGGCTTGAGTTAATTTTGTACTGTAGGAGATAAATATATATTTTACAATTTTCTTCTTCTTCTTTGATGATCACTCGTAGCTGAGTAAGATTGTCTTCCATAAACACGGTTTTAACAATGGGTCCGTAAGTGACTAGCAGCATACTTACTAGGCTGTCCTATTGATATTTGTTCCTTTTAGGTTCACTGCTAGTTTCAAATGTTATGCAGGTGAACAAGGTATCATGGATTAGGGAAAAGCTCTAACAAAGTAAACAGTGTTTTCCCAAGCTGTTGCACCTCTCTCTCTCTCTGTCCTTAGACTTTGAAAGACTTGCAGTCCTGGTGGAACACGGTATGGGGGCGGAGAATATGCTGCCATTTTCCAGAGGGGTAGCTGCAACCATATTTGTTTTAGGCAGTGCCTCCAGATGATGGTGAACTACAACTGCCATCAGCCTCAGCTAACATGGTCAGTGGTGAAAGATGGGAGTTGTAGTCAGACAGTATCTGGAGGCCACTGCAGTGGCTATCATGGATTAAAATGTGGGATAGAAGTCAAATGAACTAAAACTTTACTGGATAAATGCAGAGTGAAAAAGGTCTTTGCTTCTACTAGGTACATCCTAATAAAACCTACTTTGCAGTAGGAGAAAAAGGATGGAAGCCAAACATGATTATCTATGAATACCCTTCCTTAAGGCCATACAGAGTATTACGAGGTAGGTTAAAACATAAGCCGTCTCACAATTTCATATTCATAAAGGAGAATTAATAGTCACAGAAATAGAAGCAATTTTCTGTTTGATATTTCTTGTATGAATACAGGGAGATTTGTAAGTAGTCACTCTTTTAAAGATGTGCAAGTGATTAAGAAGAATTGGCATTATTATTTGCAGAGTCAGATGCTATTTTCCCTTTTTCTGTGTTCACGTTCAAGAAAAAGCAATGGATGCATGTCTAAATGGCCAAGTATTTAAAGAAGGATGATAAAGGAATTCTATTCTTCATTACTGGTTTATTTTTTATTAGGTGGCTATCACTCTGGAAACCAAATGCAGTTCAATAGCTTTTCTTTTTCTAATATATTTTGAGTTGAGACTTTTTAAAAATAAATAATAATAATAAAGCTGACAAATCAGTTCAGTGATATCTCTTACGTTTCATGTGATTTCAGTAATTACTCATTGTGGGGAAAAGGAAAGGCTTATGATGCACACACACCACACACACACACACACACACACACACACGGTACTAGTACAGTATCTGGGACTCAGAGACAGAATTTCTACAAGAGCAGAAGGCTTGAAGGCTCTAGGGTAGATTATCACCTGAAGCCTTTGTTTTTTCTCTCTTCATACAGACTGCCTTCATTCTTCTCTGTTTTGTGGTTGCTTTGTACTGTTTAAATGTATTTAAAATATAAGTAATCTGTTTCACAAGGGACGTGGGTAGCGCTGTGCTCTAAACCACAGAGCCTAGAGCTTGCCGATCAGAAGGTCAGCAGTTCGAATCCCTATGACGGGGTGAGCTCCAGTTGCTTGGTCCCAGCTCCTGCCCACCTAGCAGTTCGAAAGCACGTCAAAGTGCAAGTAGATAAACAGGTACCGCTCTGGCGGGAAGGTAAACGGTGTTTCTGTGCACTGCTCTGGTTCACCAGAAGTGGTTTAGTCATGCTGGCCACATGACCCGGAAGCTGTATGCCGGCTCCCTCAGCCAGTAAAGCGAGATGAGCGCCGCAACCCCAGAGTTGTCTGTGACTGGACCTAACGGCCAGGGGTCCCCTTACCTTTACTAATCTGTTTCATACTTCAAAAAAATAATAATAATTTACAATATGTGCTAGTTGATTGGCTAGCACATTGGTATGTTTCCTTGAACATTTATATTGCATTAAGAAACCTGTTATATCATCTTATTTCCAGGTGGAACTGAAGAAGCATATGCATTTGCTGACTTTAATCGTTCGGGTACTTTGATCGCCACAGTTGGGAGCAGCCCTGACTATATGTTAACAGTTTGGGACTGGAAGCAGGAAAAGATTGTATTGAGAGCGAAAGCATTTTCCCAAGATGTTTTTAGAGTGACCTTTTCTCCAGAAAATGAAGAGCAACTCACCACATCTGGTTCAGGTCACATAAAGTAAGCCAGCAAGTAGCATAGTTTTATCTCAAGGAACTAGAATGCCACAGAGGCATGCTGACTAAAAGGAATATTTCATCAGTAAACGCATCACACTAGAAAGCTGTACCTACCTTAACTATACATTAAATTTTAATTATCTGTATTAAAACATTCCTGTTACTCAATGAAGACCACCTTTTATTTAGCTGCCCCAAAACATTGCAAGTACGACATGCATTTTATTTATTTAAAATCAAGCTAGCCTTCTGCTCTGGGTTGGCAGTGTCCTAATTTTTGTTTCATGTTGTAATATAGTTATTTATAATCTTCAGACAATTGAAATGCCATGAATATCTTCTGAAAGCAGGAAAAGAAGCAGCCATGTTGACTGGCTCCTTGTGTAATTGACTGCCCTTGAGCGCAACACCCTTTCCCTGGTGCTCGGTGATGCTGTTGCTGTGAGCTAGGAGCACTGGAAAGTGTAGTTTTGTCAGTATTCTTACATGGTGCTCCTCATGCTTGGCTTGAGTCACACTGTTGAGTCAACAGTGTGATGCAGCAGCTAAAAAAGCCAATGCAATTCTGAGCTGCATCAATGGGAGTATAGCGTCTAGATCAAGGGAAGTAATAGTACCACTGTATTCTGCTCTGGTCAGACCTCATCTGGAGTACTGTGTCCAGTTTTGGGCACCACAGTTCAAGAAGGATACTGAAAAGCTGGAACGTGTCCAGAGGAGGGCAACCAAAATGGTCAAAGGCTTGGAAACAATGCCTTATGACAGGCATCCCCAAACTGTGGCCCTCCAGATGTTTTGGCCTACAACTCCCATGATCCCTAGCTAACAGGTCAGGGATGATGGGAATTGTAGTCCAAAACATCTGGAGGGCCGAAGTTTGGGGATGCCTGCCTTATGAGGAACAGCTTAGGGAGCTGGGTATGTTTAGCCTGGAGAAGAGAAGGTTAAGGGGTGATATGATAGCCATGTTCAAATACTGTATATAAAAGGATGTCATATAGAGGAGGGAGAAAGGTTGTTTTCTACTGCTCCAGAGAAGCGGACACAGAGCAATGGATTCAAACTACAAGAAAGAAGATTCCACCTAAACATTAGGAAGAACTTCTTGACAGTAAGAGCTGTTCGGCAGTGGAATTTGCTGCCAAGGAGTGTGGTGGAGTCTCCTTCTTTGGAGGTCTTTAAGCGGAGGCTTGATGGCCATCTGTAAGGAATGCTTTGATGGTGTTTCCTGCTTGGCAGGGGGTTGGACTGGATGGCCCTTGTGGTCTCTTCCAACTCTATGATTCTATGATTCCTGCTGTGGAAGCACTACGTGGAGAGAAAGAGAGGCCTTACTCTTGAAGCAGCAGAACAGTAGGTGAGCATGCAGGGGAGGTTCATGTATGGGGGTTGGGCCTGGCTCTGGAGAATATATGTTCAAGCAGAGAGAGCCCGCCCCCTGTTCGCCGCCGCTGGAAGGGGGATGCGATGACGCCTATTGGCATGGTCAAGGCTTTCCCCAATACCCCGATCTTGTTGCCGCAAGGTCTCCGCTTCACACCCCTCCCTCTAGGAAAAGCGCTACAGAATTCCGCCCAAGGCCTGGCACTGCTAAAGCTGGGAACTGGGAAGGATAACGCCCAATGCCTGAGCCAAGGTCTCCCTACATCTGAATCTTAATAAAGTTGTGGCCAATTTGAATCCCATAGCACATTGTCTTGCGTCTTTATTCCGCTCAGGGGGTTGCCTGGGGGTTTGGGAGACTCCGCCTGTCCATGCAAATGAGATCTCCTCCTAACACCTGTGCCGGAGGAGAAGAGGAAAGTGGGAGAGTATGCAATCCCTGGGACCTCCCAGACTCATCCTTGTAGCACTAAACTGTGGTTTGCTTCAAAATGCAGCCAAATTAGTGCATGTGAAAGGTTGATAACAGTCTGTTTAAAGACCAAAATAACCCCTTGAAAACTAATAGAGATTTGATTTTTATGTGACCAGGTTTTGGAAGATGGCGCTTACCTTCACTGGTCTGAAACTACAAGGAGCACTGGGTAGGTTTGGAAAAACAGCATTGACAGACATTGAAGGATATGTGGAGCTGCCAGATGGGAAGGTGAGAAACATTTCTATCTTCTCAAACTTTTCTGTATGATAAAATGGGCTCCTTTGTTCTCTATTCAGATTTGCCCTGACCCATATTTACAGGACATTGCTGTGTGGAAAGGCATAGCCTATCCAGTGTCTGCTGCGTCTAAAAATGATCAGAAGCTTATTCTGTTTTTAAAAAAAGCATCTGGTAAACAGTGGATATGTTTTAAGAATTGGCGGAATATATTCCCATAGACTGATACCAATCAATAGTTGTAGTAATTGAGATTTCTGAATTGTTTTTAAAGGCACATCCTTGTATAATGCAGTGCCCAGCCTTCTTATGGTTTGTGACAAACCACTTAGCTGTAAACAAAATAAATCAAAGAAAAAGAGCATAAAGAAATACTATTGCAGCAGTTAGAAAGCAGCATTTGGTTGGACGTTATCATTGAACTTATTGTTCCAAAACATTGCAAAAAAAAAGAAACTTAAAAAAATAAACAAACCTGGGATCTGTAGTTTACCCTTCACATAGCTACAATTCCTAGTACAGTTCCCGGGGTTCTTTGAGGGGGAAGCGTGTTTCAGATGTACAGTATGGTGTGCCTGCAGCCTTGGTCTTACAAACATTTGCCATTTTCCTAGAAAATGTATCTGTTGTCTGTGAAAACTTGGGATGTAACTTAATGTGTCCTTCCCTGTATCCCTTTTCAGATATACATCAATATGATAGAATACTAATGCATTTTGTTTTCTCTGCATGAAAGGTACTTTCAGGATCAGAATGGGGCAACTTGTTGCTGTGGGAAGGGGGCCTCATAAAAGTGGAACTTTGTCGGCCTGGGCGTAAAAATTGCCACAACGGCCCAATTAATCAGATAATTCTGGATGAGGGAGAGGTGGTCAGTGTTGGATCAGATGGCTTTATTAGGGTGAGTATTTTCTTAAATCTTTTTTTTGGGGGGTATGTGTTTTCTTAAATATTAAGTGTATAAAGAAGAGACATATTGAGTGTACCCAGGATTATTCATGGGTTGATGGTACTGTTTACTCTTCTGCACTTTTTATCAAACTATTAACAGACCAGACAAAATATTAACAGAACCAGACAGAGGGCCTTCTCGGTAGTGGCACCCACCCTGTGGAACGCCCTCCTGGCAGATGTCAAGGCAATAAGCAGCTATTCTACTTTTAGAAGACAACTGAAGGCAGCCCTGTTTAGGGAAGTTTTTAATGTTTGATGCTGTACTGTTTTTAATATTCGGTTGGAAGCCGCCCAGAGTGGCTGGGGAAACCCAGCCAGATGGGCGTGGTATAAATAATAAATTATTATTATTATTATTATTAACAGTGGGACTCGGGTGGCACTGTGATCTAAACCACTGTGATCGGCAACCTCTTGGGCTTGCCGATCGGAAGGTCAGTGGTTCGAATCCCCATGATGGAGTGAGCTCCCGTTGCTCTGTCCCAGCTCCTGCCAACCTAGTAGTTTGAAAGCACGCCAGTGCAAGTAGAAAAATAGGTACCACTGTGGCGGGAAGGTAAATGGCATTTCCGTGGCCTCTGGCTTTTGCCACAGTGTTCCGTTGTGCCAGAAGCGGTTTAGTCATGCTGGCCACATGACCCAGATAGCTGTCTGTGGACTAACACTGGCTTCCTTGGCCTGAAAGCGATATGAGCACCACAACCTCATAGACTCATTTGAGTGGAATTAACCGTCCAGGGGTCCTTTACCTTTTTTATTAACAGTGACCACTGGTTTTTACTAATAAGATTCCTGCTGGAATATTTCATTAACCTGGTGCTGAGACTGAACGAGATTTATTGTAAGTGTGCTTGGGGTGGTTATTTCACAACCTGAGTACCTATACAAACAGGTGGTGGGTTAAGCTTGCCCTGCTGTGCCCAAAAACAGGAAGTGCAGACAGGTATTTGCCCTTTAGTCACCCCTCTCCTTCTCAATCTATTTCCTGTCTTGGCCTGAAGCAGACTGACAAAGACCTGTTTGCATTTCCTGTCTTTGGTAAAAGAAGGCAGTATAACCATCATGTAATGTGTTCAACACCTTTGAGAAACACCATTCGTATGAGAACATTGCTTCCTTCTTCATTTGCTAAGGCTTTCTTGAACATATCTTACTTGATTGACAGTATATTCTGTATCATGTTCTTGACACAATAGGAGCGCGTTAATGATGGTTTTTTACCCTTCTTGAGGAATTCTGTGATGCTTCCCCAGTTGGACCACGTGGTTGCTGTCAGAGAGGCAATAGCACAGCAAAAGTGAGACAAAAAAACCCACCAGGGCAGTTGTGAAATAGGAAGTTGCAGGATGTGCACAGCTTGGAATTAAAGTGGTTATGGCTACCCTAAAACTTTTGCAGGCACAAATAGCTTTAAAAGCGGGATGACCTATGACTACCCCAATAGTTACATGAGCACACATAATAAAGAACGTACAGTGAAAAGAACCCAAATAGATGTGATGGTTAATGTGTCTGTTGTTTCTTGTGTAAATGGCAACTGTAGAGCCTGGAGGAGGGAGGGAAAATTTAACTACCCCCCTGCCACAGTCCTGACAAAAGTTGCCTCTCTGAAACTGCTTTCTGCATTTGAAGGGAAACATCAATTGACACCAGTGACATCAACAGAGGCTTCCCTTGAAATCCAGATAGCATATTCAAGAGGCGATTTTTTGTAAGAAGCACGGTAGGGAGAGAAAGGTTTACATTATCCCTTCCCATCAGTTGCATGTGAATGAAAAATCCTATTGAATTTGAACTACTCCTTCCCTTAGGTTGGCTCATAGTAGCCAAATTTTAACATTTAAAGCATTGGTACTGGCATTTGGCAACAATAGATAATATTTTCTTTTCCAAACTCCATGAAGGTTTGGGATTTTGAAACAATAGATACAGCTGATATTGTGGATGACACTGGACTGCTGGAGGTGGAACACATTAATGAACTTTTAGTTGGCAAAAATGTAAATCTGAACTATATGGTGAAAATTCATGAACGTGGAGAACCATTTTGGTATGCTCAGGTAAGCATTGTTTTAGTCCTCCCCTGTGGTATATAGGGTTGTGTTGTTGTTTTTTAGGTTGCACATTAGTCAACAGAGAGTGTGTGCCCTGATTCAGTGGTGTGCACAACCCTTTTTCATGTGTAGGATGTGATGTCATGGTAACCTTTGAAGCTAAAGCAAAAAAACAAACAAAAAAACAACAACCTCAAAACCAGCCACCAAACTAGGAAAGTACCACTCAGGTGAAACAAAAAATAAAAATGGAAGGAAGGAATAAAATTCCAGGGGCTTGAATGAATCTTATTCCAGACCTTGCAGCTTGGGGGAAGGGCAAGGCTGAGCATTCAGTTCTCACTTGCTTTCATACAGTTCCTGTTAACTCTTAAGGGGGAACCTCCCATTGGCACCCCTAGGATCTAAGAATAGTTACCACAGGGATGGGAATCTTGATTGTTGTTGGAAGGGAGAAAAGGCTAAGTTCTGTATCTGAAGAAGTGTGCATGCACACAAAAGCTCATACCAATAACTACCGGTAACTTAGTTGGTCTCTAAGGTGCTACTGGAAGGATTTTTTTTTTGTGGGACAAGTTAGTTGTTTATTTGCTTGGGGAAGTGCAGCTAAAATTCTCTGGATCCAAGCCAATGTCTTTAGGAGAGGGATGTAAATACTGTTTGAAGTAATAGCAAAAAGCTAAGTGTTTTTTCTTCTTTACTAGGATGCCAATGGAGCCATCTGGAAGCTTGATTTGAGTTTCACAAATGTTGTAAGTTTTCCTTTCTGTTTTGTTCCCCAATCATTCCTCCACTGTACTTTTGTTATACCTGATAGTTAAATAGAAGCCAATATTTTATCTTTAAAAGATGTGCAGCTTCTGTAGTTTATTACTTTGAGAAAGATGGCCTCAAAAATGTCAGTACTAGTTTGTGGTTCCAATGGTGGGGCAGCCTCAGTGGAAAGTACTCATGCAAGGTGAGGCACCCACTTTCCCCTCTTTTGCATTTAGACTTTACCCTGTTTCTGTGGATGTAATTTGGCTCTAATCCAAGCTGGGCTTCCCAATTGGCTATGTTCAGGAACAGAAAAACATAGCAGGAAATCCGGTCAGATCTTTCATGTCTTGTTAGCTTGGCCCTAAGCGTTCAACAAACAAGGTCTTCAAAAGAACAGATATAAGGCACCACTGATGCTTCCTCCTTGAAAATACAAAGTATACTGATTTAAAACCGGTGCTTTTTTCTGGGGGGGGGGGGTACTCAAGGGTGTGCAGTACCAGCACCTCCCCCCCCCCAAATGTTAAAAGTGTGGCACTTGCTGTAACAACTTCATGGTGAGCACCAGCAACTTTTTTTTTGTAATAAAAAAAAGAGCACTGTTAAAAACCTTTAACAAATATCAGTGTTTTTTTGTCTTTGTTTATCTGATACTCAATTTGTGCCCTAGATTGAAAACTAGGAACCCCAGTTTGAATGTCCAATGCATTTTAGCGATCAGATTTTCAGAGGGGCTTTAATGATATGTCCCTAGGTGACCCTGTTACACAAAACTTTTAAAATACTTTTACAAATAGGCCTCTGAAGAAAACCCATTTTATTTCTTTTCCCCTGTAGACTCATGATCCAGAATGCCTCTTTACTTTTCATTCAGGAAAGATAGAAGCCATGTGTGTTTCTCCAGTCACTTATATCATGGCCACCACTGGTCTTGACCGTAAGTACATATCTTTTTCCTTCTGACTCCTCCCACACTCAGTTTTCAAGGTTAAAATAAGTTATCTTAAGTAGACACGTTTGGGGAATAATCCACGGATCACTTGTAATGGTGTAGTTTCTTTGTTTTTTCAGAGCCCCCATGTAAAATGTGTTGCTTAAATTTTAAAAAGCAACGGAGATCTGGCTCCTTCTTATTCTGATCCCCTGTTAACCATCTAATGCAGGTACAGTTCGTGTCTTCGATTTTGTTGACAATGTGCAGTTGACTGAGATGAAGTTTAAACAGGGAGGAACAGTAATGGTCTGGGCACCAAACGTGGTAAGTAGTGCAAGATAGAAAGAGGAAGTATATGGATGGTAGTGCAAGACAGAATGGCTGGAGCCTAGCTGTTTTAATGTACAAATGGCTTATGGTTTATTCTGCCCCTCTCCTAAAATGGAGCATAATGAGATTGAGGAGCAGGTTGTCTGGATTGTTCTTAATTCCTGTTCCTCTAGTTTCACATACTGATGTCCTCCAGATGTTTTGAGCTGCAGAGGTCTGCTGGCTGGGGTCCATAACATCTAAGGTTTTCAGTTTTGTTTTGATGGGTTTTCATATTTATTATTTGGCAAACATTTTACTTTTACGGATTTTGTTTTTTGCACCCCCTCCCGAGTTTTCTGGTGACAGTGAAAGAAAATAGTTTAGTATTGGTATTTGAGAAGAAAACGCCACTCACAACATGGTTTATTCTCCCTCTGTACAAACAATTACATACTTTACATAGATTTATGAGACGATGTATAAGGCAGGGTTTAAATTCGCTCTTAATCACAATGTTATTCTGTTTTCTTGAAGGTAAATCCCAAGAAAGGCATAATGGTTGTAGGTTTTCAAGATGGCGTTGTACGCGTTATTGAACTTTTCGATCCAAAGGGACTTCCTGTTGTGTCTGGACGGGACAAAGGAGCGCCTGCAGCCTTGCGTCTGAAACAGGCGTTCAAACCTCATACTACTATAGTAACAGCTTTGGCCTATGAGCGTAATGGGGAATTGCTTGCCACAGGGGTATGTTTCAACCAAACCTAAAAACTGTTTTGTTTTGAACGTTAGTGGAAATTTACTACTGCAAATGCTGAGATGTAGATGATCAAACTTAACTTCAGATTGTTCATTACCTAAGAATTATGGTCCAATACATTTTTGAAATGAGAGATTTGTGCTGATCCATACACGTTTCAGTGTATAATGAGTCAGTTCAGAGAATTATTCAGGAGATTTTTTGATACCTCTGCTTCTCACATCATCTTAGCTTCTTCTCTGCACCTTTGAGGCCCAGCTCAGAGAGAACATTTGGCTAAGACTATAAAAGAAAGGCTCGTTCCTTAAGGATTCATGGAAAGGTTTTAGATTTGAATTTGCGTGTTAAAATCATCAGTGTTGTGTTTTTTGTATATGTTCTATGCTTTAAACCATATCTTCTTCTTATGTAAGAATTGTTTGATTTTAAAAAGTTTTTAAAAGTCCTTTCTCTTAATTAGATTCATTACTGACCTTACTGTGGGTATTGGCTATAGACTGCCAAGCCAGACTGAAGACTTGGATGATGCCTTACTAGAGCAGATAAGAATGATGTGATTACAAAGAATGAGCATGGGTTTCTCAAAAATAAGTCACGCCAGGCCAATCTTTTTTCTTTTTTGATGGAACTACAAAGTTGGTGGATCAGGGCAGTGCTGTGGACATAGTTTATCTTGATTTCAGTAAGGCTTCTGACAAAGTCCTCCATGATATTCTCTCGAGGAAGTTGGTAAAATGTGCGTTGAATGAGTTAACTGTTAGGTGAATTTGTAGCTGGTTGACTGACCAAACCCAACAAATACTCATTAATTGTTCCTTGTCATCCTTGTAACACTAGCTGATGACGTAGGCTTTTGTATATCAAGGTTGATGCTAAATCAGAGGGTTGGGTTGTGGTGGGACTCTGTTCTTTGCAGCAGCAGACTAGCATAGCTACTCTTGTGGAATGCGTGGCTTTATTCATTCTTCCGTCTTTTCCTTCTCAGAGTAATGATAAAACTGTGTTCTTCTTTACCGTTGAAGATAAATATGAGGCAATTGGCTTCATCTCTGTCCCAGGGCCCGTTCAGGCATTGCAGTGGTCTCCTCTTTCTCATGTGAGTAGCGGTGTTTTTCATAGTATTTGCATCTCATGATTTATGTTGTAACACATTGCAATGCTGTGTTTATCCATTGGTGGTTATGTTGTCATCAGTAACTGGCATTTAGCACTCCCCTCCCATGAAGCATTTCTGGGGCAGGACAGGGACTGGCTCCAAGGTCCCTCTGTTCTTTGGGAATGCCCCAGTGATTCAACTCCCTTTCTATGCCAGCCTGGAGCTGGGGTAACTAATCCCCACCCACACCCACCCCACTTTGGCAGCAATGGGTGAAATTTAGATATCTCAAAATCTGCATGAGAAATATGCAATGCCAACTTTCTGCACCTCTCACTTTGTCCAACATGAGCCAGCAGGGAAGTGGTGGGTGATCTGCCACTTCCATTCCCTCCTGTTTACAACTATGTTTGTGTTTCATTTTGGCAACAGTTGTCCTTGAGCTCTGACCTATTTTTAAGAACATAAGAATGTTGCACCATCACCATCAAAATTCAGCAACATACACATGCCTGACACTTGTGTTTCATGTCCTCCTTCTGTAGCCTGAGAGCACGCTACTTATTTTATGCAAGAACGGCATTGTTGTCCAGGTTCCTGCTCCAGACCCTGGGAACTACAACGCAGCAACCACCTACAGGATAAAAGACTTGCCTACACAATATTTTCGTTTCTCCAGCATAAAATCTCGGATTCTGGTAAAGCACCACATGCAAATAAGGAAATGCAATCTGTAGTCATTATAGAATACTGAAGTAAGAAATGCTGAGCTCGTTAGTTATTGTGGTCCTGGATGTAAGACTGCAGCTAAGGACTTCGTACCCCAGCAGAAATTATTTCCTAAAATATTAGGATCTGTTGATTATGAATGTGTCTGCCTCCAGGATCAGAGAGGCCTTGCCTCTGAATGCCTGTGAATGCCAACCGCTAAAGAACAATGACAGATGCGGGCTGTTGCTCTCAATTCCCAAACAGATAAAACTAAGCAACACACACACACACACACACACACACACACACAAAATAAAAAAAAATCCTTTTGTTTCGACTCAGACCAACACGGCTACCTACCTGTAACACAGTTAGTGAATGAAGTCCTATCTGTGGGCTTTGCAGACGTTCCTGGTTGCCCGTGGGAGAAGGATGCTGGACTAGATGGGCTTTTGGTGTGATCAACACAGTTGTTTTTTTAATGCTCTTATTTTACTGGCTCTTTTAAAAAGCTTCAAGAGGAACTTGAACGCAGAGAAAAAGTGAGACTAGAGAAGGAGAAAGCAAAGCAGGAATGGATACAGCAGCAACTGAATGAGGGGAAAACAATGGAGGAAATTGAATTTCCACAGGAAGAAGCTGTGGAAGAGGAACCACTGCCTGAAATCTATATCCCAGAGACTCCAAGCCCCATCCTGTGTGGGTTTTACTCTCGGCCAGGGAAATTTTGGTTGTCGTTGGTAAGCCAATCTTTCTTTCTTTCTCACAGATAACAAAATGAGGAGAGTAGTTTCTTCCTTCTTTTATAGTATAATGAGAATGCAGCTTAAATGGCCGAAGGAGCTGGCTTTTCACATTCACCTCTGTCTCAGTTCTATTTGAAAGCGGTTTGAGTTTTTTTGTTTCACATAGAGGGATGCTAAGCAATCTCTCAGGACTTCAGTAGTGGCATCACTCCCATTGTCAATTTTGATTGGCACTCTTCCTGCCAACCCCAGATGCAAAGCAAGATTAAAATCTAAATGTAAAATGCAAATGCTAAAAACCACAAGATGCAAGAATGTCATGCTGATTCTGGGTGTGTCTTAAACATGCAAGCATAGTCTTCACTCTTGTTTCTTTTCATTCTAGTGCTGTTCTCCACCTTTTGTTTAATTTTAAAGCAGAATTGCAAGCTTATTTTTCAAAGGAAGCCCCTTACCTGGAGGTAGAAATGAAGTGTGTTTGCCTATAATATGGTATGAAATACAACTGGTGATGAAACCAATTTTGGGAAAGGAGGAAGTTTTACTCTGGAATTTTCCAAACTGTGATAGATTAATTTGGGGCGGGGGGAGAGAGGAGAAAGAAGGAAACAAGAAATAAAGTTAACAACTCTTCATAACTCACTCTTTCCTTTAGGGAGAGTACGATACTGGATTCCTGTTCCACTGTGCATTTTCTCATCAGCAAGGCGACAAAGAACCCGAGGCTCGGAAAGATGAACCTTTTGCCTATATTCATTTAGAAGATACAGATGACACTGCCATTAGACGGATTGTGTTTTGGTAATATGTCTTTTACAGTATGTTGGTTGGTTTCATGGGTTGAGTTGGGTTTTTAAAATAAGTGTGAAACACTTGGTCTTTGTTTGTTTGTTCTTCTTTTATAAACTATATGCCTGTGTATATATTTGCAGGAGCTGATCTCTTGATATAATGGCAGGCTGGTTAGCACTCTGACTGTCACCGCCTGAAAGTAGTATTTTGAGCAAATATTATGAAATGCTGTTAGACATACTTAGACATACTGAATTAGTTTAAGCTGTTACTTTTGCATCCTGGTCAGGGCATATAGCAGGACAAGAAATAAATCCCCCCCTTTCATACCCTTCTTTATAAAAAACCAAGCATTTGGATTTTCAAAGATTGAAATTATTTCCATACATGCAGTAGCAAATGTGGCTCCAGACTAGCTCGGGGGCCCCTTCCCACTGACCCAATGGTTCTCTTTTCACCCTCATAATGTATAAATCACTATATGCATGCAGATATAGAGGTGGGTTGCTGCAGCACTGGGTTGGCTGGTCCCCCACTAAATGTGTATCCTCGAGGAGGAGCTGCCTCTTCTCTGCAGAGATCAGGGTAGAGCAGGCCCCGGAAGCAAGATGCAAGGGTGAATGAGCCTCGGTCCAGTATACCTGAAGGAGCGTCTCCACCTCCATCACTCTGCCTGGACACTGAGGTCCAGCGCTGAGGGCCTTCTGGCAGTTCCCTCGCTGCAAGAAGCCAAGTTACAGGGAACCAGGCAGAGGGCCTTCTCGATAGTGGCCCCCCCTGTGGAACGCCCTCCCACCAGATGTCAAAAAGAAAAACAACTACCAGACTTTTAGAAGACATCTGAAGGCAGCCCTGTTTAGGGAAGCTTTTAATCTTTAAGAAATTAGTGTATTTTAATATTTCTGTTGGAAGCCGCCCAGAGTGGCTGGGGAAACCCAGCCAGATGGGCGGGGTATAAATAAAAAATTATTATTATTATTATTATTATTATTATTATTATTATTATTATTATTAGGTGATGGTTGGGATGAATTCAGATACCCTTTTGTATGTATCTAGATGGAAGAGAGAGAAACAAGGGATTGAGAGGAGGGTGGAATGGTATGGCCTTTGCAGTGCATTGGCTTTTGTCAGCAGTAGCCGCCCTGTTGGAAATAATGAATCCCTCGTCCATCTATGCCAACACCAGGGGCGGAGGAAAAGGGGTGTGGTAGGGGCGGCCCACCCCAGGTGTCACCAGTGAGGCGGGTGACAAAATGCTGGGTGGCACTCACTGCAGGGCCTGCAGCGTGCCCGAGTCACATGTCTCTCCTGGGAGTGATGAGGTGGCTTGGGCGCCCACAGCTGGAGGCCTCACAGTGCCTCTGTGGACGGCTGGCCTCGCCCCTGGGAACAGGGCATGCATGCCACCCCAGGTGCCCGATCGGCTTGCTCCGCTGCTGGCCAATGCTGATGCCAGGAGGAGCCACAAGTCAAAGTGGTGAAGATAGCAGTGAGTTTGTATGCAAAGAGTTCATAAGCATCAGTTTATGTGTAACTCGAATTGGATTTAAGAGATGTTAAAGGCTCCAGAAACCTCCAACCCAAGTGTTTTGCTCATATACCTTTTTAAGGTACAATCCTAAAATGTGACACAGGTCACATTCACACCGTGCATTCAAAGCACATAGATCCCCCCTCTGATAATCCTGGGAACTGTAGTTTATGAAGGGTGCTTGGAATTGTAGCTCTGTGGTGGGTGATTACAGTTCCTAGGATTATTTGGGGGAAGCCATGCGCTTTAGGTATATAGTGTGGATGCAGCCACAAATGGTATGCTTCCCTTAGAACTGAGGAAACACTGTGATCCCCCCCAAAAAATCTATTAGTCAAATGCTGCAGAAAAGACCTCTGCCAGCATTAACTTTTTCCTACTAGAACTTTGGATGCCTCACATTACCTGGGCCTTCTTAGGATTCATAGAACAATACTAAATATTGGAGGCAAGTGGAACTTACACTGCCTTCAATCGAGCTGTTCCAAACTCTGTTCGAGAGCAGAACTACTGCTGGCTGAGCTGGTGTAAACCTGGCAATGGAAAAACAGACCTTTGAAATAGGGCTTGACCTACACTGCTCTTCATAACAGCATGAGTCCTGCCAAGTTGACAGGTTATGTGGCTGAGCTGAATAGAAGTTAGTAGAAGTTAGGATCCAAGTCCCTCTGTCTGGTCCCATCCCACCACTTCCCCAGAACGCCCATTTTTCAGGGCTTACAGCCATATAAAATCCGTCCGTCTTGGCTCAGCTAACTAAATCCTGGCTGAGCTTGGTTGTGGGAGTTATGCTGGTGTATCTTTGGTTGAACCAGGATTCAACCTAGCCTGGCTGTGTTAGGAATTGGTTGTCTGAGCCTGAATTTCTGGATCCTAACTTGCACATACCAGTAGATCTTGGGGTTGGGTAGCTCCCTTAGATATCCATTTCGCAGGGCATTGTGGAGAAAGTAATTACCCTCAGCTGTTTACGTTTTGATTACTTCCACAGCTCCACTGGCTTGCTAATGATCTGTGGCATGCAGGATGGAGCAGTACGGATCTATGCTCTTTACGAGAAATCGCTCTCCAAAGACAATATAGCTGGATATTGGTCATACAGCATGCATGATAATAACTATGGGCAAATTCAAGGCATCTATCCAAGTTTTGATGATCGGTTTCTTGTGACCTGTGGAGCAGATGGCAATATCTTTACTTATAACATCCTTTCAGCTGAGGAGGTTAAGAAAGTGCTAAAGGCTAAGGTGCCCTCTCCAAGGGTAAGTAACAGCCAGGAAGATTTTAAGTGCACAATTATTGGGAAACTCTCAGCTGTTTCTCCTTGATGAACCTTTTTTTCAGTCTCCTTAGGGTTGGGCCTCGGGGAGGTTGATTACTAGAAAGACACCATTGTGTCTTTTATATCCTATATGAATTACAGTACTATGCTTGTGAGGAGCTGCATGCAATTCCAACCTAACTTCAGGAACAGCCATGCCAACAGTTGACAGTGCCATCAATTGTTTAATTACATTCTTCCACAGAGAGGCCTCGAAAAAGAGAGAGCAGCAGAAGATATTGTCGATCCTACTGCGTACAGGTAAAGCTGCTGAAAGAGAGACTTTGCTTCCAAATCCCTCATGAGGAATGGGTTTTGCTAATGGCCTCTTTGAAATGGCAGTGCACCCTCATCCGGTGTGGCCTATTGGCAAGTCATGTTGTTAAAGCTATTCCCCTCAAATATCTCTCTTACTTCTGGATTGGTGCCTTAGATGCCAGTATGAATTAAGACAGGCACCCCCCCCCCAAACCCAGCCCTCCAGATGTTTTGGGACTACAATTCCCATCATCCCTGACCACTGGTCCTGTCAGCTAGGGATGATGGGAGTTGTAGTCCCAAAATGTCTGGAGGGCCTAGTTTGGGGGTGCCTGAATTAAGAGGTCAGATCTAGATGACTTCTAGATAAGCATGCTCTACTCTGTTGAAACATTTATTCGATGCATAAAGGTTTCATACCCACCCAGCCCACCTCAAAAGCCACTGTTGGCTTTTGTCAGGATAATTGTGGTGCAGCTTCTGTCAGCTTTTTAATCATTCATTTGGTAGCTCCATCTAATAGCTCAATCCCATACAAATTAATTTGTTTATACAACACTGTCCCAATTAGCTTATCCAAATATTGCAAAACTGGATATTTTGTAGATAGAATTGTAGAGTTGGAAGGGACCCCAAGCTGTATGTTTTTTGCTGTAAAAAACCTTTATTGCATAATGAAATGTTATGCTTTTCTGTAGGCCCACTTCCAGAATTTAAGTTTAAACTGCTCCATCTTCTCTTTCTTTCTTTTCTCACATTTCTAGTATTGAAAATGCCAAGCAAAAAAAGGAACACGATTATATAATGAGGATAGCAGAAAAGAAGAAATCTATTAAGAGACAAGAACTAAGCACTCTAAGGGAGGAGTTTCAGAATTTGCTCCAAATGAACCGTCAGCTGCCATCTCACATGCAATTTCACAGAGCAGTATGTATGGTTTTTCTTTCTTTAGAGGTACAAATTAATGCCTTAGTGTGGCTTGTATTTTTGTAATGCTATACTCCTATTGATGCAGCCCAAAATTGCATTGGCTTTTTTAGCTGCTGCATCACACTGTTGACTCATGTCAAGTTTGTGGTCTACCAAGACTCCTAGATCCTTTTCACATGTACTGCTCTCAAGCCAGGTGTCACCCATCCTGTAATCTGTTAATCTGTAATCCTGTAATCTGTTTTTTTTACCATGCATGTAAAGTGTAAAGCATATCAAGAACTACAAGATTTAGCTTTGGTTCCGTGTATATGTAAAGATTGACTAATACATTCAGGTGATTGCTTTGAACAGTGAATCTTACAAGTGGACATCATTGGGAACAGTTTGGAAGTAGAGAAATGAATTAGCTGAGGCGGGACTATGGCTGCTTTAAAATATTGTTCAGGTTGCTGTCAGGCTGATCCTAAATTAGGCAAATTGCTGATGGCAGTTAGGATTTCACCAGTATTTTTATTTCTTCATTCATTTTATTTAGAATACTTTTATCTCACTCTATAGCTCCAAAAGGCTCTAAAAACCAGCTTGCAAAAAGATCACAATAAAATCACAATCTTTCTAGCATGGGAGCAGAAATTACATCTTGCCCTTGGTAGAACTATTCAGGAGGAGAAGAGGTGCATTCTGGTGATGGCGAAAGGGGGGGGGGCAACATGGGCACAGTCCTGTTTTGCCTCAGGTGGTTGAGACGGGATGGGCCACCCCTTGTCTGTAAACAGATGCTGGGGTACCTCTGATTCTGGATGCTTTTGGACTTCAGCTCCTATTATCCCATACCATTGGCCATTCTCAATGGGGCTGATGAGAACTGGAGTCCAACATCATCTGGAGGTTCCACAGTTCCCCCATCTCTCCTTTGGACTATCATGATCCATCACATCCCAGCACCCGGGAGCGCTGCTGAGAAGCAGAGTAGACATCCAGCAAACAAACAAAGCATCATCGTAGCCACCATAAAATGAAATGCTACTTTTTCAATATGTAGCAATTTGAGTTGGACCGCAGAATCCGTGCAGAGATGGACAGAAAGACTGCGCATAAGATCCGGCTCGTCCTAAAGGAATTGGCCTGGGAACAGGAGAAACATCGCATTGGGCTGCGGAAAGTAGAGAATCGGCAAGTGCCATTTCCCCCTGTCCTCAAATTTTGGGAGAGATCCGTAATTTGCTAAGGTGTTATATTTAAGCAAAGTTCTTATTTTATTTTTTAAAAGCTGGAAACTTTTCCTTGAAAACTGAAGTCTTTCTGGTAGTACCTCATTTTTGCTTGAGAACATAAGAGAAGAACTGTAGGATTAGACCAGATGCCTTTTTTGTCCAGTGTTCTGTCACGGGAGCCAAACAGATGCTTATGGGAGGCAGAGCAGCAGGACGCAGGGACTCACCTTTGCCTGTTCCCCAGCAGCTGGTATTCAGAGGTATACTGTCCTTCATCCTAGAGGCAGTATATAGCCATCAAGACAGGTAGCCATTGGTAGCTTTATTCTCCATGAATTTGCCTAATCCCCTTTTAAAGTCACCCAGTTTGTGCCTTTGCAACAACTTGTGGTAGCAAATTCCATTGTTAAACTATGTTCTCTGTGAAGAAGTGCTTCCTTTTGTCTGTCCCGAATCTCCCACCAGTCTGTTGGATGACCCTCACTCGGTTTTAGTGTTATGGAAGAGAAAGAAACACTTCTCTCTGTCCACTTTCTTCATAATTTTACGTGCCTCTATCACAGGCTTCCTCAGCCTTGGCCCTCCAGATGTTTTTGGCCCACAACTCCCATGATCCCTAGCTAGCAGGACCAGTGGTCAGGGATGATGGGAACTGTAGCCTAAAAACTAAACTAAAAAGACCTAAGCGTTTCTCATAGGACAGGTGCTGCATCCCCTTCATCATTTTGGTCCCCTTCATCATTTGGTTGCCCTTTTTCTGACCCTCTTCCAGCTGTGCAACATCCACATGGTATTCCATGTGTAAAGACACCCATAGATTTGTATGAAGGTAGATAAATAGGTGGGAAGGTAAACAGCGTTTCCATGTGCTGCTCTGGTTTTGCCAGAAGCGGCTTAGCCATGCTGGCGACATGACCCGGAAAAACTGTCTGCGGACAAATGCCGGCTCCCTCGGCCTGTAAAGTGAGATGAGCACCGCAACCCCAGAGTCGTTCGCAACTGTCAGGGGCCCTTTACTTTTATTATACAAATACCTTTTGTTTTTTTTAATTTTCAGCCCCTTTCCTAAAGTTCCTAAAGTTCACTAACATAGAATCTGCCTTATTCACAGCTGCTTAACACTGGGTCAATACACTTGTAAGCAAGTGTAAACTGATGATGCACATTGTGGCAAAGAATCCCTAACTTCGCATATAAACGCTAAAGGGGTCTGAGTTGACAGTTACAGACCAGGAAGGGAGTTCTTTAGGTGGCACAGAGGAAGAGAGAACTACGCAACGCTGCAAACTCCATCTAATTTTAACTCTAGCCCTTCCCAGTGGCTGCCATGTAGTCCTTGATGGATTAACCTGGAGGGAATGCTGCCTTTGACAGAAAAAGGGTTTCTACACCCTGGCATAGAGGCTGTTGCTGCTTGGCTGATCCCTGCCGAGACAACTTTACGGAGCAGAAAATGTGGCATTAAAAAAAAATTAGATATTTGCTTTGATTCCTCAGGTTTCGGGCCAGTTTGGAATATGACACCATTGTGGTCTGTGCCATGAGAAGCAACCACCGAATCTCCACGTACAGACTGTTGTCGATCTCAGAAAAATTGTACAATGTCAGTAAACAAAGTCAAGCAGGGAAAAGAAGAACGAGCAAGTATGACCATAAAGGAAAAGACACAGACCAAAGGACGGAGACCCAAAAGGATGCCAGTAAGGGTTTGAAAACATTGTGGCAGAACTATCACAACCATAAGATAATATTCCCCCCCCCCCAGCCTTCATCTTATATTACTTGTTATGATTCTATACCAGAGGGTTTGTCAGATGGTATCCTCACACTATATTTCAAAAAGCAGTTCCCTAACGCTGCTCAATCCCCTGGCAACACCTCCCCAGGCAGGATTGGGCGGTTGACTGAGGTAGGTGGAGACCCCAGGTATCCTGCCTGGGGAGGATGAACCAAGTCCTGAACTACCAGGAGCCGCACTGGGATCCAGGGGGCTGCGCACAAGCAGTCATTCCCACATTGCATTGAATGTCAACAGTTTCATCCACAAGCACAATACTTTCTTCTTCTTCTTGGTGAAATACTGTGATTTTTTTTAATATAGTGGAGTAGCAAGTACCTACTAAGCAAGTGGGTCAATGGTTCTTCAGAAATATACTGGGTTTGCAGTTTATCAGAGCAGATGGTAGAGGTGCCTTTGACTTGTCAGCTCTTAGCACTCTGATGTATAAGAAAGTGCTGTCCAGTCAAAATTGTACTGTATGTGTTTACTGACGGCAGAAATGTAGCAGGAAGACTCCATGCCAATATGTGACTCTTTGTCAGCTGTGCAACCGTACCCATATTTTCATTTAGTTTTTCTATATAGTGCTAACACATATGGAACACTGTCATGGGATTGTATATCACAGGCTGGTAGATGATGATAATAATAATAATAATAATAATAATAATAATAATAATAATAATGCCTAGGAAACCTTGCTTTTTATTTTTTAAAAAGTGGTCCGGAATGGCTAATGGATAGTTCCTCCATGGGAGCCAAGAAATTGTTGGGAGTGTTTGAATTCTATCAGAGTTTAGAAAGTGACACACCAGCTAAGATGAGGGGGCTAATGTAAAAGATGTATGTATGTTTGTCTGTGTAGAGAAGCGCAAAGTTAACAGAAGGCTAAAAGGATATTCAGATAAAGGTTGCCTCTCTCTGGCGATGTGATGTGGGGTCTGCTACCTGATAAGCCAATGGCTTGGCTGCTTGCCTCCATTTAGGTGCTTTTTGTCTTTTTGTTAATAAACCAAATCTATGGTGTGAACCTCCAGTGCTCTCCTTCAAAGGAAGCCAACTTATAAAGTGTTGCCCCTGGAACTCTCACCAGCCAGAAAAGTGGAGAATTTGTTCCTTGGCTTAGGTTGAAGGCAACCAGTAAAGGTGGTGGTGTTTTTATATAGAAGGATTATTACAATGGCTTCTCTTAACATTTAAAGTAATGCTGAAATAAGGTTTTAGACATTATTTATTAGATTTATATATCGCTTTTCATCAAAAGATTTCAGGGTGGTTCACAAGATAAAATCTGGGACAAAGTCCCTCCTGCACACAGAAGCTTAGGTGCGCTTTTCATTTTACAACATTGAGGGGCCATAGTGAGAATTCCTCAGATGCAACCACACTAGCCTCTGCAAAGAGCAGGAAATATCAGAAGATGTCATTTAAAGCCTACTTTTGTAAGGAAATCCCTTGGGGCCAGCTCCAGTTTGGTATTCAGCAAGCTGAATTTGGAAACTGTTCCCATGAAACAACATTTTTTGTCAAAGTGGATGTAAATGCAGCACTCTACTAAGACAATCCTGTGAACTAGATATTGACATGAGGATGATATGGACAGAAGCATGTTACTTTATTTTTCTTCACATTTGTGCAGAGCCAAAATTTTCAACCCAGGCTTCTATTAGTGAAGAAGAAGTGGATTCAGAAAAGCTGCCCAAAAAGGCGCACCCACACACGGTGGCAAGCCGCATTGTTGAAAATCGAATGGAAAAACTTAGAAAAATTATTGAAAAAGCAGACAGAGCCAAAGCTAAGATCCAACAAAGAAGGAGTGAATGGGAAGAACTGTGAGTCAGAGTAAAAGAAAAGAAAAGGAAGGACTTTTCAAATGCTCATCGTTGATGGATGTTGTTGATAAACAAATAGTAATCATACCTGGCCCGTATTACTTCAAAATTTCAAAATGTTATCTTGATGTGGTATAACAGTAGGATCATGTGGAGTGGTATATGGCCTCATATCTCCTCAAAGTGGAGACCCAAAGAAGTCACCCCATTGCTAGTGGCAAAGCCTGTCCTTACTGTATTATAAAGCAGGCTCTTGACCACACCCACAGCCCAGCTGTATCCACTCAGCCAGCAACTAAACACAGACACACACACACACACACACACAGCAATCAGAAACTTCTTACTTGCAGGCAGGTAAGACAGAAAGGTCTGTTCTCCAGTAATGCCTCCATGTGAATTAGTAGGAAGGGAAGTTAGAACATCTTACAGACCAACCAGGTGCCTATGGAGAGCCTGGAAGCAGGAGCTCAGTATAACAGCACTCTTCCCTGTTGCCATTTGTGTTTCCTCCCTTCAGTATAAAAAGGTTTCAGTCTGTTTCCTGCTGCCTCCGCATGAGATGAGAGCTGGGCAGTTCTAGTGCCGCAGATTCTTTGATGAATGAAACGCTATAAAGTGAGTGAGTTGATGTTGCCTGTTGGACTGATAGCTTTTATCTTCACTGATGCTTGTCAGATTCAAGAGCAAACCAAGTGATGACTATGAGGATCCCCAAGATGTAGAAAATATCAAAGAGGCCCAACAGAATATGGGGGACTTCAAATTGAAAACAGCTACTAACTACAAAATTCCTGAACACATGAGAATTAATGCTGACAAGAAAACTCATCAGTTGGCATCTTTAGAAGTGGCTGTAAGTAGATTCTGCCCCCCCCCCCGATTGTGTTATTCACTCTGTCCTCTCCTAAGCATTTGCACTAGAAGGAAGAGAAACTTTTTTCCTTCATAATTTCATAAAATGCATATACCACTTGATTGTAAGAAATAACTCAAAAGTAGTTTAAAAAATGAATAAAACCATAACATAATCAATTTTTTAAAAAACTATTTAAATAATCCCATTCCTGTGCTGTTTCTGTGTGCTGTTGCTTCTTTACTTCAAATCGTATCACCCATGCACAAGACAGAAGTTTTAGCAGACTTGGGGGAAGCCTGAGTTCTGCAGAAGTTCAAAAAATATTTAGGGAAAAAGCCTCCCCACTAAATGCTGCCTGATCATAGAGAGCAAGAAAATGGAAAGCTGGATGAAGGGAGCCACAACTGGGAGGCCAAAGTCCAGGTGTGAAGTTGAAGCAAAAAAACAACAACAAAAAACAACCAACAGTCTTCTAGCACCTTATAGACTTAAAAAATTTAATTATGGGATAAGCTTACATGGACTAGAGTCCACTTATTCAGATCCTCTTTTGTAGCAATAAATACACACATGGGAAAATGGGGATGGGGTTGCAAGCAGTGAGAGCAGATAGAAATGGAATGCAAAATGTACAGATAGTGACAATTCAATTTGAGCAGTTATAGATGATAAAATAACCACTCTGGCATACTGAGCAAATGAACATCTGTAGTTGGAAAGCAAACTTTTATCTCTATTCAGATCCAAATGACTTGAGTTGAGTGTTTTGATGAATGGCAATTCAGCAGTTTCACGAGTCTCCTTTTGAAATTATTTTGCTTAGGTAGCGTTAAGAGCAGAAGCAGAGTGTCTTGGTGGACTGGTTCATGAATATTGATGTGTTGCGAGTTCTTTAATGCAAGCCTGTTCTAACCTTCCTCCTTTCAGATACATGATAAGAAACTGGAAATGAACAAATGGATTGTGTCCCTCCGAGACCTCAAGGTGGCTATTATTGAAGAGATCCAGTGTGTGGTGCAAGAACTGAAAAAAATCCAGTCATCCCTCCACCCATCCCAACATGTCCCTGTTCCTCCAATTCCCCAACTCCTTCCTGAAGAGACTCCAGAGAAACAGTTCCAGTATGACAGTGAAAGGCTCATGAAGTTCAAACGTGATATGGAAGAGCAGGTCAGGCTCAAGGAGACAGTGCAAGTAGCTCCTTCAGGAGAGGGCGGAGGTCTAGGGGGTTTTGGAGGAGGCTTTTATCGTGCCCCTTCAGTAAAGGACTTAGAAGCTGCCATGCGGTCGACAAGTTTGAAATCGATGAAAATAGCGTCTGGAACTGCGCAGACAGTCAAAACTTTTGAGTTTGAGGCAGTGGAGCCTACAGAATTGGAAGTGGAAATCGCAAAGAGGGGGGAGATTCGGAACATTTATATGCAAGAGGTTTTGGTCAAGAGGGTAAGTGAAAATATTTCATAGCCAACTGGGTGTACTCTGCTCCCAAGTGAGATCTTTTAAATTTGTTCATTCGTGGATCCCTTTTCCTATTGGTCTCAAGTTAATTTGCACAAACCAACTAAAAATAGCTTTTAAAACGGTACCAAAATTACATGCAATTAAATGTAGGTTTAAAAACACTACAGAATCAATGCCTTCTCACCCAGCTGGAAAAGCTTCTCAAAATAAAAATGTCTTTAATTTCCCAATTTTTGCACACTTTGATACCCCAGGCAACTGGTCCACTTCTGCTAATGCTAATATGATAGCAAGAATTTTGTATTTAGCCTTTATTTAGCATATCATGATTGTAACGTTCCTATCCGGTTTCTAAAGTAAAGTTGAACTATGTCAGCAATTGTGATCCAATTCTGTGGATTTTCATTTTCAAATCTCTGATTAATCCCACATCAATGAACTGTGTGAACCTGGGAAAGTTTATACTAGTATTGACCCAGCCACCAGTCAGAATACATGCTTTAGAAGTAGGCGAAAAATTTTATCCTAATAATAATAATAATAATAATTTATTATTTATACCCCGCCCATCTGGCTGGGTTCCCCCAGCCACTCTGGGCGGCTTGCAACAAAACATTAGAATACAGTATCCCTAGGTTGATACTTCCATTTTTTTGACAAATGTGTGGAAGGAAATGGCTTCAGTCTGTTCTTTTGCCTCACTAATTACGGTATTATAATACAGTAGTATTGTTGACATTCTTCTTTTACTCCTTTTTTGAGTGCTCCTTCTGACTTAACACTCTCTCCAGGTTCATGAGCTCATGATTACCTTTGATGCTGAGCTTCGTCTTCTTCGTCACCAAAAACTGAAACTGGACATAATGATGAAAACTGCTGACCTCCGTCACATCACTTGGTTTCAAGAGCTGCTTCTCCTGAAGAACTTTGAGAAACATGAGAACATTCTCCAGGAACGTGTTAACAGCCTTTCCAGTGAGGAGGAGGAAATGCAAGTATGCATGGCATATAAAAAGCCTTTGTACAGTTTTGAAGTTCCTGATAAGAGACCTTCCTCTGCTGGTTTTAAAAGGCCATTCTAGATGTGATAGGGACAGCCCTCGTCAGTGGAGACTTCTTGTTATGTACTGAGCTGAATCCAAGAACAATAGGATCCAGAATGCAGCAGTCTGATTGGTCTGCAGGAGCCACCCAATCCAGCTCCAGGTGGAAGTGAATCAGCAACCTGATTGGCCTGCAGGAGCAGACAATCAGGCTGCTGGCAGAAGTGAATCCGCAACCTGATTGGCCTGCAGGAGCAGCCCTGAAGTAGCCAATCACGCAAGGCCCATTGTGTAAATAATGTATATAAGCAGACGTTTGGGGGAAAGAGCCATTCCTTCTCCTCTTCTCCTTTTGCTACTACAAGCTGAATAAAGAGCATGAAATTCACTCTCGACTCTGAGTATATTTCACTTCTGCTCCCCAAAAAGTGCACAGGTGGAAGGAGTTGTAAGTAGGATAGCTTAGTTGGTAGAGCATAAGACTCTTAATCTCAGGGTCATGGGTTCAAGCCCCAACATTGAGTGAAAGATTCCTGCATTGCAGGGGGTTTAGACTAGACGACCTTTGTGGTTCCGTCCAACTCTACAATTCTATGATTTTCCCAGATGGCTGCCATATAGGTAGCTGGCCGACGAGTCTCTTCAGAAAGGGAAGAAAAGTGCTTCTGTCCTCTCTTACAGATAAGTCCTCCTTGCATCCCAGTAGATAAGCAAACTGTAATAGTTGTGTCCAGTGCTGCTCATGTGGAGTTTAAATGCTATTTTTCTTTCTTTGAAGAACAAATTAAATAGCTATCTTGCGCAAATTGAGGAAAAGAAAGCAGAGATTGCAAAGCTCCAGGAACGAGAGAAGATCCTTTATGCCACTTTCCAAGTGTCTTTGGGGGAAAACAACAAATTTGCTAATTTCCTCACTAAAGTCCTAAAGAAGAGGATCAAGCGTGTTAAGAAGAAAGAAGTGGAAGGCGAAGGAGGTGGGAAATACTGTTTCATGTCTGTGTTGCCCTGTATAACTTTTGACCAAATTCTACATTGCTGTGGAGGCAGAACTAAACTATGCGTGTCCCACCTTGTGACCTCTGCTCAATGTATTCACCCCGTAATCTCAGCCTTAGCCTCAATCTAGTCCTTTCTAACAGAAGCCCATGAGTTGGCTTGGCTTTGTTGCTTCTGCAAACTGCTTTGTGCTGCCTGATCAGTGATTAGCATGGGGGTATTTGACACTTCCTTCTGCCATTTTAATGGCTGCATTGTGTTCTCTGAATATTACCCTGGTGACCCCCATGATGAAGGAGCTTGCTCTCTGGGCTGTGTTACTTCAACAGGAGTTTTCTGTGTAACAATGGCGCTTTCTTATTCCAGATGAAGATGAAGAGAGTGAGGAAGAGAGCGATGAAGAGTCTAGTTTGGAGAGTGATGAGGAAGAGTCGGGATCTGAGGATGAAGTCTTTGATGACTCTGTTTGTCCAAAAAGTAAGTCATACTCACCTTCTCCTGCTAATACCAAGTTTCATTTAATCTTTGGAGATGGCTGTGTATCAACCTTTGAAAAGAGATTATTTGCTTGGGATTTAAGGAGATGCTGCTACTGTATGGGCCATCGCCTATCTGCTTTGCTTATATGTAAACTTTAGAATATCAAGAACAGGCCACATTCCAGAATCTCAGCCCCCTTCCTATTTATGATATATATAGTAGCTCTGGATTTTTAGGGTGGCTTTGCTAATATAGTAGCTGGTATGTTAGCAATATGAAGGAGTTAACACTAGACAAATACCAATTTATGTATGATATGAAGCCTTGATGTCTTTTCCCAAGAGGACAGGGAAGCCCCAGGGAAGAATTTCACACTTACTGAATTTTAATTTTCTAAGTGTTACTTATCTGTATAGAAATCCCTAGTGGCTCAAACTTTGGTCTAAGCCCTTTGCTGCCATCTAATGGTATGGAGCAATAACGTCCTGTTACCAGACTGATTTCTCAAAAATAGGTTTGTAAATCTTCACAAAAACTGCAAGTGACCTATTTTTGTTTATGCAGATTTAGTAATACATTATCACAAGTCCCCTATAAACAGGCATGTTACACTGGGGCTGATGCATTCCTATTTGTCAAGAGTTGTGCTTTGTAAATCCGTTTCTGAATCAGCATATTTGCACATAGAATATATTGCTGAGCAACCTGTCTCCATGAACCTTGGAGACCTTGCAATCTCAGATATCCCACCTTCTGAAATTACACTGCTAATCAGATGAGCTGTTGTCAGCGAGAATGACCCTGCTCTGGTGAACTGGCACAACTGCTGATGTGTCATGTATTGGTGTCATGGGCTTTGAAGAAACTCGATCTCAGGACGCAAGGGAGAAACGTGCTAAGAGGAAGGCACGCTTGGTAAATCCACATCGTGATCAACTCCTGCCTGGAAACCAATGTCCCCACTGTGGAAGGACGTGTGGATCCAGAATTGGCCTCCACAGTCACTTACGGACCCATTGTTAAAATCGTGTTTATGGAAGACAATATTACTCGGCTACGAGTGATAGAAGAAGAAGAAGAAGAAGAAGAAGAAGAAGAAGAAGTGTGCACTCTGCTTTCATTCCTGGAAAATACAGGTGGAAGTGGGAATCTCCCAGGTCTATAACCCTGGAGAGCTTTTGCCAGTCAGAGTTGGTCATACTGAGCTAGGTGAACCAATGCTCTGACTTTGTATAAGGCAGATTCTTATGTTTTCTGGGGTGGTGGTGGTGGTGGTTGTGTGTGCTGTACAGGTGGTGTGTGTAGAATCACGGAATTGTAGAGTTGGAGGGGACCATGTGGTCATCCAGTCCAACCCCTTGCAATGCAGGAATTGTTTGCCCAATGTGGAGCTCGAACCCAAAGCATACAAAAAAACAATCAAAGCAGTTGCTTAATCCGGACTCTTCCTCTTCTCAGATTGTGACGAGGCACTCTTTGAAAACACACTCCTGCTCCGAGAGAAGCGGCTGGACATTGAGGAGGCCTTGGTGGAGGAAAAGAAAACTGTTGAAAATGTCAAAAAAGACTACGATGTCTTGGCCAAGAAGGTACAGTGACTTCTTTCCAGTTCAACCCAACAGGAATCCTGCCATTTCTAGGTGCCTGGTTTTGCTGAGGGATGTGGCCACGGCGGGTAACCTGTCGCATGAGTCCTTTGCCAAGGGCAGAATTGCAACACATTCCGATTCAGCCCCTGGTTCTCTATCCCAAAAGGATCATGTGAAGCAACTCTTCATGAAACCATGGACGGATTGGACCCTGCAACTCATAGTCATCACACTTTCAGGCTGATTTAGGACTTCATGGCAAGGTCTTGCTGCTTGAATTTGGATTTTTTTATTTTTTTATTTTTTAAGGTGAAAGTAGTAGCAGCCAGCCTAGATGCAGCAGATTGGGAACTGGAGGCCTATCAGCGGGAGAAGCAGCAGAGATTGAATGAGCTCTATGTAGTTGTGCCTCTAAAACTTCACCAGGTAACAAGTCCATTGGGGCTCCTGTTTCCGACTTTGACTCCTTGATAACCAAAACATTCTGCAATGAGTTGCAATAAGCATTGAATTGTTTTCTATGGTCGGCAGGGAAGAGCAGCAGGAAAGATTAAAAAGCAAGCCCAGAGTCTAGCTCAGGGATAGCCAACATGATGACCTCCAGATGCTGGACTACAACTCCCATCAGCCTCAACCAGTATAAGCCAAGGGTCTTCAGGGAACTGTAATCCAACAGCATCTGGAAGGCACCATATTGGCTACTCCTGGTCTGTAGAAAGCGTGTCTCACTCTAACCTTCTCTTTCTCTCATTGACTAGGCTCTCTCCTCGGCGTCTATCATTGCTATGGCTTCATTCATTGGCCAAAACACTGAAAGGTGGAAGCTGGTTAGTTTATCACAAAACAAGCAGAATGGTGTCTGCACATCTTGTCTTGTGTGTCAGGCTCCACAAATGCCGGAAACTTGCCCTTTCTTTTAAAAGGAAATCTGGGACTCTGGGGATTACGTTTTATCCAGTGAGGAGTCGCTGTCTGCCTATTGCTCCCCCTGCCGCCATGGACCCCTATTGCTCATAAGTAGCCTTGGAGGGTCGCAGCTCATGGGCAGAGTGCCATGTGTACTTCTGAGGAATTTCATAGATGCAACATGCCACACACTCTGCTCCAGAGAGGTTTATAGGTCTGTGGTTATTTCTGGCAGGTGGAATATATCTCAAATGGAGAAATCCCCTCTGACCTCTCGCAATCTTTGGTGTTTACCAACCAATCTTTGGTGAACTTGCAGCAGAGGATCATTGTCCTGCAGGAGGAGAAACTAGAGCAGAGAGAACTCTATAAGAAGGCCCGGCAGCAGCACAAACAGCTCATTCGAGACAGGAGGGACATGATGCTTAAGATTGACCGTGAGTGTATGCTAGGTTTCCAGTTTCTTTTTATACGGTGTGTGAAGGCTTTTCCTCTTTGTATCACACATGACTGACAATTATTTCTTGGGAGGTATACTCTAAGTGCCTTAGCTTCTTTCTACAAATGAAAGGACTGGCACAGAGAGGCGAAGATGCCTTACAAAGCCCCAGTTTCAGAAGAAATGAGTATCCTTTCCTACTTCTGAAAATGAGAGCTGAATGCTGCAGAGACATTTGATGTGTATCCATATTATACATGCTGAAAAAGAAGCATTCTAATGTAAAACACATGTGTAATACGAATGCATGCTACTGAGAACTCCCAGTTGACCATGCCTCCCCATGGTATGTGCCCATGTGATAAAACATTTATTTTTCCCAACTTAATGTGTGAAGCAACCTAAAGGATTGCTGTGAACCTGAAATGAATCGAGGCATGTAAAACACTTGAGAACCTTGTGGACCTCACCCTGTGCACTGCTTAACTTGCTTTGTTTCTTCCTTTATTTAAAACATTTCTATCCCACCTTTCTTTTCTTTTTGTAAATGGCATTCCAAGGCATCTTACAAATGACGGTGTGTTCTTTTAAATTTTTTTTTTTTGAAAAAAGAAAAAAAGAAAAATGACAGTATCACCATTTAAAATGGCTGATAAAAAAAGTCTTTGCCCAGTGCCTTAAAGTCACAAAGTTTTGTGCCAGGTGATTTTCTTTGCAGAGAGCATTCCATAAGCTGGGCACCACACTTAATTTCTGATGTTGTGTGGCTACATAGAGAAGGGCATCAGGCAGTTATATGCAAGAGAAAATGATCCTTCCAAACAGTGCTTAGCTTGCTTGGCAGTGCATAGGATTAGAACCTTTCCTCAGTGCAATTGTACGTTATTCTGTGCCAACTTTGGGACCATATGTCAGAGCCACTTCAGAGGCTATTGTCACTGCTGCTGTGCCAGTGATGGCTTATTGCTGCACAGGTCTGGGTATAAGTGCAGCAGACGACCTGTGGGTGGCTCTTGCGGCAAAGATCGCAATAGCTAAAATTCTCGTAGGATCAAAGTATCTCATAAATCTGGCACAAAAAAGGATAACCACACCCACCTTTTCTGGTGGTATTCTGGAGATGGAAAGAACTCCTCCAAAGCCACCTCATCTATCGTTTTCTTGCAATGCAAATTAATCTACCTGCACACTCCCACAGATTGTGCTACCATGAGCTGCACTGTTTAGGATTGGATTTTTGAATATGCACAGTAGTATTTTGTGTGTGTAGGTATCATATCTTAAAAAAGGAAAATAGGGAGAACACAAAGGCCTTAAACTCATCTTGCAGGATTGGAAGAGAAATGCAATGAGCTGATGATGCTGAAATTTGGCCGATTAGTGAACTTGGAAGCCCTGCAGACTCTTTCTGTTAACACCAATCTGGAAGAACTCAGAATGAAGATGATGGAAAAAGAGCAAGCTCAAGCTGCAGAATTAAGAAAATGGGAGGTAAGACTTGTTCTAAATCACATTGTGATGCAACCAGGTGGCCTGAAAGTGTGACTAGGGGGGTAGGGCTAGATAATAGACATATAACATGAGGATTTCCTGTATGAAAATGGCCTTTTAGTCAGGAAAGAGTTCAAACCCTGGTTAGGAGGCAGAAGGCAATGTGGTAATTGCATCATAATTATTTAGAAGATACACTTGTCAAGCAAGGAGTGAGATATCCTGGACGAGTATCACACAAAGGAAGGGTATATTAGTTATCCAAATTCTCAGTCTGGAAAATCATGTATGCAGTGCTATGAAAATGTTTCCTGGCATGTCAGAACCATATAACTGCTATAATCTAATAAATCCATTATATATGCAAGGTATTACATCTCATATCCCCCCCACCTTTTTTCTTTTCTTTTTTTCTTTTTTCTTTTTAGTATTCCAGCCATCCTACAATTTAGGAGAGCAAGAATGTGCAGTGAATTATTCTTGCTTGCTGTAGAACACCCTTACCCTGAAGGCTTATCAGATCATCCGTCAGAAGCTCAATTCAGGACAATCTTTCAAAAACTGGGATAGCTTTAAAGGGAGGGATCATTTATCTTATATTTTGGTACTGTTTTCTCCCTGTTAGGAAGCCTGTAGAATTTACTTTGGTGCTTCTGTGCAAAGACTGATACAAAACTACCCTCTCCACACCAAACCAAACCAAACCACTTGCAATATATAATTTAGCCCAGAATCTTTGGCCCCTGATAGGGGATCACAAGGGCCATAGGAAGCACTGGATCTCCTGCCCTGAAGTCGGAGAGAGCTTTCCAATGTTTAATTCCCCTTTTTGCAGTCCTGTCCCCACCAATGTCAGCTCCAAGATCAGTAGGGCTGAAAAAGAGGTTATGTCGGGGGTGGATTGGCAGAATGCCCTGAAAAAACATGGAGAAGGCTGTGATGTGAAGTCCCCCCAAGATACCCTCAAACAGGATATTGAACTAAGCCAGCTCGAGTGGATGTAGCTCAGTCCCAATTATTTCACTCCCCTTGTTTCTGGTGAGTGCGGAAGTATTTTTTTAAAAGAACACCCAGAAAAATGCAGGACCTTTACTTCCAACCTGCTGGCAAGAGCCCAGCACAGTGTTTTATTATGTATAAAAATGTTTTGGTCCAGCCTTCTACTGCCTGTGCAACACTCAGGCGGGTAGCTGACAACAGTTTAAAATTGCAAATTCTGTAACATGCTTCATGGTGTTTGCAGAAACGCATCTCCTTCTCTCTTTATCAGATGCCAACAGGTTTTTTGTGGCATTGAATGAGGTTTGTTGGAACTAATCAGAAACATGGTGAGTTACTAACCCAGGAACTTCTCTACAGCAGAGATTAAGAGAGTTGGAATTTATATGCTAAACTCCAGGCCCTCGAATCTAGGATTTGTAATTCGATTGTAATCTCAAGCACTTGCAAGGTTCCTTATTTATTGCTGTTATTTTCTATGCACAAGTAGAGTGTGGTAGCCCAACTAACATCCAGAGGGCTAATAATTTATCCAGGGCAGTGAGATCCAGAGGACAGTGGGAGCCAGTGTTGCTAAGGCAATGCTTCTGTTAACTCAAAACTGCCAACGGGGATGAATTTTGTTTTCGGTTAGTATGCAAAAAACTGATGACAGCCAAGGTTAAACAGCTCTTCAAGCCATGTGTCCCTCTTCTCTCCATCCTCCCCCTGTTGTTCTTTGACCTGTTGGCTGCTACTACTCTGGCTCTGTAGCTCCCAGACCTTGGCATTCCCATAGTTCTGCTTTCATATTTTTATTACTCCAGCAAATATTTGCTCTGTTCCAGGATAAAATTGTTGACCTGCGTCAAGAGTTGATGATGGTGACACAAGAAAATACTGGCAAACTGAAGCAAATGAACACATTTTGTATGGAGAAGATGACACTTGAAACTAAGTTGGACGCACTACAGAATAACCTGGTATGTGCTGCTTTGATCACTTGTTCCTGACTAGCAAGCCAAATAAACTTTTTTCTTGGGCTGCTTTAGAGGTTATAACTGTAAACTGACCCTACTAGCTGCTGTTCTACCTAGGGTGTTATTCATGTTCCTCAGTAACCTGATCCACATTTTCTCTATGGTTTATTCCTTATATTGAATATGTGCCTGCATTTAAATCACAGTGGGTGAGAGGAATGACACAAGCCAATCATCAGAGAAAGTAATTTGCCCAACATCCAGAAGGGTGTGAGCTCCTTGGTAGTATTACGGTCAAAAGTGCTGTAAGTGTTCTGTGCCTGGAGTCTATAAGTAATGTCATTGTTTCATCTGTGATTAAGGGCAGTTGTTGGCTTTTGTTTCTTCAGGGAGCAGAATTCCAAGGGCCTCGCAAAGCAGATATTGAGGAGAAGGAGAAGCTGATTGCATTGGTCCAGTTACAAGCCCAAGAAGCTGAAGTCCTGAAAGAAGAAATCACTCTCCTAAGCAGGAAGGATGGCCGCATCTTTCCACCATCTCAGCCTGGATATCCGCAAGGTGGGATGCTGGATTAAATCCTCTTCATGTCGTTCCCTTGTTCTCACTTTATATGCGTATCAAGCCTATTGCATGAGATTAATTAGCAAGCTAGCCCTTGAGATTTAAGTTTTGTATGATGTGTCCTGGTCTTAAGGCTCTCTCCCTTTTGGCGGAAATTCTGGACCTTTTAATAGCACAGGCCAGGCAGAATATTAAAACTTTTCCTTGCATTAAGCGATTTGATACATTGATGGGAGAAAGTTGCAGCTCTTGAATTGGTCTTTCATATGGCTGTTAAAAGCATAAAGGCACTATTAAGAAAATAGTAGCAACCCCATTCATCTCTCATTTACTTAGTGTACCCCGTTGGCTTTGGGCACGTGGTGTTGGTCAACCCAGGCAGCCTGGCCAAATGGTCAGGGTTGATAAAGGCCAACATCTGGAGGGCACAATTAACCATGCTGTCTTAAAGTCTTCAAATAGATGTTTTACTTCCTGATCCAAATATATGCAAGATCAGGCACAATGGATAGACAGTCTTGTCCTCCTAATCTGGCAATTAGTATCTTGATGCAGATGTGTCTCCATATCTGTACTTTCAACCTGAAACTGTGTTGTTGATAAATACTTATGAGATTGACAATAAAATCTGAGTTTATAGCAATTGTTCTGATGTCCTCATTCAGCCGTGCACCTTATACTTTGTACTGAACTCAGCATTGATTTATTTACTTTTAAAAACATTTCTGTGCCAGACTCTGACTTCAAAGGGCAGCTATTACTTTAAAGAAACAAAAGGTCTCTGTCTGCTCCAGTAGATATTCATGATGCTTAATGAAGTGGTTATAGGTAAAAACCATGTCCTACATGACTCATCTTTCTATAGACTAGAAGCTGATCACATTAATACCCCTAAATTTGCACTGAAACCAGAAGCTTAAAATGTTTAATTTTGAGTGCTAAATTTTCTTCCTTAGTGTTGTCCATTATCTTAAAGAGGTGTGTGTTTGGTGAAAAATGAATGCTAAGGGGAACATGAGGAAAGGAGGCTTTACCTAACTTTACCTCCTTAGAGCCTAAATAAAGCAGATGCATTTGGCAAGTACAAGTTCAGTCAAAGGGAAGAAACAGTCTTTATTTACTAGATGAAGCATGGCATTGGTTTCATTATATAGGCACACTATCACAGAATCTGTGCTTGTATATATTGCTTGTTAATGCAGATAAATATGGTACCTACTTTATATCTTCCAGTAGCACCTTAGAGACCAACTAAGTTTGTCATTGGTATGAGCTTTCGTGTGCATGCACACGAAAGCTCATACCAATGACAAACTTAGTTGGTCTCTAAGGTGCTACTGGAATGAATTTTTCTATTTTATTTTTATTTTGTCTCAACGGCAGACCAACATGGCTACCTACCTGTAACTACTTTATATCTGTTTTCCTTTGGCATTCTGCAATGAGATTCCTCCTGCTGGGAGGCAAGTAAAGACCCTTTCCCATAATCTCACCATTTAGAGACACCTTCTTGCAGCTGGAGAATGCAGCTCTTGCCCTTGTGCTTAGCCTGTTGCTGAGAGTAGGAAGCTGCCTTTTCCAAGTCATGATCTGATGGAAGTACATGCTGTTGCCTCAGTTTATTACCTCTTGTGCATGATGCCATTTCTTTCAGCGTAATTATAGAAGGCAGATACACATCTATTTACAAGTGCATAAATATATAAATAGAGATGTAATACAAAAATAAATAACCCTTTTTCTGTTTAGAATAGTCTTTGTAAGGCAATTAGTTCCCTAACTGGTGCCAGGAAGAGTCTCTAAGGGAACATGCCGTGGCAGGCTGTTCAGATGCTTCTCTGTGCTTCCAGCCAAGCAAGTGTCCACTGTGTTTGGGGGCCACACTTGTCGTTTATCTTGGCAGAAATCTGTCCTCTCTACGTCTTCAACTGGTACTAGACCAAGGCAGCGGGCAGAATCTGGGAAGACAAGGAAGGATAATGAAAGTGTGTCCTTGGTCAGATACCACTATTCTTCAAAACACTTTGAAAGGAATTCACTATGAAAATCCACCAAAAGAGCTTAAATCCCTGCTCTGGAGTTCTCCAGAAGGGTTACTACAATTTGTCAGATAGCAAGCTATGATTTATTACTAAAAATATAAAAAATGAAGTGACATATACTGAAATGCTAAGAATTGCTAGTAAAAGCGATGCCAGTGGAAAATGTCTGCAAATTCTGCCAATTACTGATTAATTCTCAAAAATCACCAATTAATGACAAGTTTCTACTCTGACTTATTCCATTTGCAAGCAAAAGGCATATTAGTAAATGCCAAGTAAGGCTTTGGTAATTGTTTTTGGCATTTCAGACCTGAGATACACTGTTATTTCATGCAGTCATTTCTGTGACACTAACACAAAAATGATTGTGTGAAAGAAGTCTGCAGTAGTATAAAATATTTGACATTTCCCAAATCAAAATTCACTCTCTGACATTTACTGAAATTGATATGGATGCATGCAGTTTTGGGCTGGAGGCACAGCAATGTCATTGGAAAGATGAATCTGCTCCAGTTGCATACTTGGATCTATCTTTCTAGGCTGTATATTTCAAATGCTTGAACATTAGTTTCTGTATATGCCACCATATATAACTTGCAAATAATGCAGAACTTTAACGGAATAGAAAGTCCATGCCTACCATTCTCTCTGCTTTTCACATCAAGGTCCTTCTCTGCCCTGCCCTAGATTTAGAAAGCAGCAACTTTCCTCCAAAGGTTAATGCATAGAAAGCAACAGCAGCAAAAATCTCCTTTTATGGTTCATGTCCCACTGACCTGTATGGAAGACAGGATCCTTCATTATTTCCTTAGTGGAGTTGCCCATTTTGCCTTGGTATTGTTCATGTTGATGGCAGTTGTCATGTTGCTGAAGCAGCTGGTGTGTGGAGTCATCTGGAAGCCCATAGAGAAAAGAATTCTGTTCTGGTCCAGGACTAGGTGACCTAAGTTGCAGGGGAAAAAGCAATTTGAGGACATCATCTTCAATTATCCTCTGATTAACTTCCTCATATACAAGTTAATTCAAGAAACTGAAAAAGGACAGAGTTTGGCAGAGTTCATAGGTTCATTTCCATGCTCATTGTTCTAGGTTCCAGTAGGATATAATCTTACACAACAATATAGTGTGCAATTTCAATTGCGTTGTGATTACTGAGCATTACATTTCGCAGAGGTTATCAAGAGGATGAGGTTGCCATGTATTTTGGAGCAGACAGTGACTAGGTATGATAAGTGATTGATTTCGGTGGGTTAAGGTAGGGTTAACTGGGTTGGGTAATGATCATGAGCTATAACGAAGACAGGAGAGCAGAATTGTGGGGCTAAATTGCTGAGTCATGTTTGGATAATTACCTATTAGGTCATTAATCTGATTCCGAGATGTTCTTTAATCTGCAGTTAGCCTACACACACACAGGCCTGCTACCATAAAATACATTTGTTTGGTCTGCCTCAGTTTAAAAGCAATTAGTGAATCAGTCCTATTGTGCCATCAGTAGCATGAAATTAAAGGACTTCCAATTTCACTTCTATAAAACTTTAAAGGAACAGATTGCCGAACAAAATGTGCTATGAGCTTTGATTTTTTATGGCCCCAATGAAAATAATCTGGCATGACAGAAATGCTGACATAAGAGGCGTTTACATCATTTCTGTGACACTATATTGCCATTACACATGAAGCCTGATGCTAGAGCCATACCTCTGGTGTTCAGCTGGAATATTTCCATTTTGCAGCACCATCCCCTGCAGAAACGCATTGGTCTCATTCTGCTGAGAATAAAAAAAAATACCGGTAAGTTAGAAAAAGAAAAATCTAGAAGATAATTAAAGAGTCAAGATGCCAATGCATGGGATTATGCCAAAGGAGTTCAGCTTTAGATATTCAGAACCATTACTGCTTCTAGGATTATAAAAACTGAGCTGCTTTAGGGAACTGAACTCTACTGCTTCTCTGGGTCTTTGTATACAAATGGCTTCTGAAACCCATTTCTATGGCAGTGGGGAATTTATGTACTGCATTTTAAAAGGATGTGATGCTTTAAAATGTTCATTAATAACCAGTTAGATGCTCAAATGCTATTTATTCCGTCATATTCAGAATCTATAGGTTCAAAATTTTCCGCTTGTCCAAAAGACCTAAAAACAAGACTGACCTCTCCAGGTTTACATTCTGGGAGGAAGGCTTATAACACCTTTGCATCTGCCCCCAGAGGCAGTGGTTGTAAGGACACTGGCAACTGTCCAATGAAGAAACCGTGGCATAGGAGGAACTTAACATCTGGCTGATTCAGCAGCCATTTCCAAATGTGAAGATTCAGCTGCAGAGTGGCAACTGGAACAGTGAACGCTAGGGGAAAGCTTATATAAATAGTGTATTTGCCCTGCCATACTTTATTGCATTTTTAAATATATTGTTAAGTCACGATGAGAACTTTGGTTAGTCAGCAGGGTATATAATCTCTAAATAAATTTTAGTCTGGGAACTGAAGTTTCTGGCAAAGCATTTTCCTTCCTCTTCTGCCTCCTGAGGCAGAAACAGAACACTAGGCATTGGGCTTTGCAATGAGCCATTATTCAGGGCAAGGAGATAAAAAAACATCCCCTGCTGTTGCTAAATAAATTTACCTGTTGAACCTCATCTGGGCTGTAATCCTGTGACTTTGTGTTGGGATATCCAATTGTAGCTGAGGGGAAATGGCCATTGGCTCCCTGGTGTGCTGGCAGATGCACGCCATTCGCATAACGCAGCCCATTAGCTTGAGGAGTGGAGACCCCTTGCAGGGGCACCATGGTGTACTGGCAAGAGGACACCAGCACCCCGGCACCAGGAAAACCCAGGTCTATGCTCTGCTCTGAAAAGACAAAATAATATACAGTACATATTAAGACTGAACACCGACATAACATGAGCTGCTGCTATAACTGGAAACACTGCAGACATAGCCATTGGGGAAGAAAAAGAAAACAGGGAAAAACATCCTGAGGACAGTATAGAATATCTTTGGACCTTGGTTACGAGTGGGCTTTTTAAGGCCACAGAGCCAATTCAGACAGTCTTATGTTCATCAAATGACTTTAGGAAGTCAAAATTTAATCACATGCACATGTAAAGTTATTTGAGGACTGGGTGGTTTCCCTTATTGTAGCTCATAACCTCCAATCAAAGTTGTGTGTGTGCCCTTTGTTTCAGAGTTACAGGTACCTTTTTAAAAAGTCACTTACTCTGCTTGGACCAAGCCCTCCAAAGGCAAAATGGAATGAATGCCACAATGATGAGAACGATGGAGCCCAGCACCACCCCTACAATCAAGTATGGTAGATCACTGGAGCGAGCCACCATGGCCCCTGCCCCTAAGAAATTGTGGCCACTGTTGGGTGGGGGGTGATGTATCGTAGATACTGTAGATGGTGGGAGGCGACCAGGCACTCCTGCAGATTTGCGAGCTTCAAGAGAAAGAAAAGCATAGTTAAGATCTTTACTACACAATCTTTCAGTCTCAACATAGTTCTCTCAATATGTTGTTATTATTATTAATTAAATTTCTATACCGTCCTTCATCCAAGGATCACATAAAAATACATAACATAGTAATAAACAAACAAAATACACCCCCCCTTTTTTAGAAGGCCATAGACTTGTTTAAGCAGTCAGAGGCCTACGTAAAGAGAAACGTTTTTCCTGGCACCTAAAGATATGTAGCTAAGATGCGAGGCAGCCTCCCTGGGAAGAGCATTCCACATATTGCAGCTTCTTCATAGTTTATGAACCTAGTTTGGATTCATTGCTCAGCCCATTTTTGCCTCTTGCTCTGCCCAATGCTGGCACATGGCCTCCATAAGGTGGCTCAGAAGGGAATGGGAGGAAAAAAAGGTTCCCCACTCCTGACTTACTGCATAATATCCAGTTGAGTCACTTTTTTCACCAATGGGGGGGGGGACTTATACTTAGCCTTCAAATTCTGCAGTTAATGAATGAATTTTTATCACCAGAACTCCTCCCTTTCCTTAGTTTCATATTATTTGCTCTCCTAATCAGTTTCTCACACGTATCTTACAATCACCCATGGATAATATATTTCTAAACTTCCTGATCTCTTCACAAGCTTATTCATATTGCAAAGTGAAAAAGGAGCATCTGAGATGCCTGAATATAGCGTTGGACTAGTTACCTTTTGTTTCACACATCATCACATTACTGAATTCACTCTCCCCACCCTCATTGAAGCACTGCATCTTAATGTCATATGAAGTCTCTGGCTGGAGGTGGCTGATAGAATGCCAGTACCTGTCGCCTGAAGAGGAAGCAATATACACACAAGTGTCATTTTCCTTTTATTCACACCTATATCCCAATGCCATAAACGGATCACTGTATTATCACACAGCAATATAGACATGGGACAGTTAACAGCAAACACAAATTTTTCCCACACTTGCTGGGAAATGCCTATTATTATTTCAATTTATATACCACCCTTTATCAAAAGATCCCAGGGTGGTGAACAACTTTAACAGCACACTTCAGAGCACCAATAATAAAAACATAATAAAAATAATAACAACAGACAGCATAATAAAACAATCATAATAACAAGTCATAGATTATTTAATAGTCTAAGGCAGGGGTCAGCAAACTTTTTCAGCAGGGGGCCGGTCCACTGTCCCTCAGACCTTGTGGGGGGCAGGACTATATTTTGAAAAAAATATGAACAAATTCCTATGCCCCACAAATAACCCAGAGATTATTCTACACATAACCCAGAGATTATTCTACACATAACCCAGAGATTATTCTACACATTCTACTCATGTAAAAACATGCTGATTCTCAGACTGTTCGCGGGCCGGAATTAGAAGGTGCTTGGGCCGCATCCGGCCCCCGGGCCTTAGTTTGGGGATCCCTGGTCTAAGGCCTGGTTAAAGAGGAATGCTTTTGCCTGGTGCCTAAAGACATGTTAATGAAGGTGCCAGGCGAGCCTCTCTGGGGAGAGCATTCCACAGTTGGGGAGCTACCACAGGAAAGGCCCGTTCTTGTGTTGCCTCCCTCTGAACCTCTCGGGGACGGGGACATAGTACTGAAAGGGCTTCTGTGTCGCTGTGACTAGTCAGAAGTACAGTAGCTGAATCTTCACACCACCTAGCCAAGAGGCCTTTCCTCTCAATGTAAACAATTTATTATATTTATATCCCTCTGTTGCTCCAAGGAGCTCAATGGCTCCCCATCTCCGTTTTATCTTCACAGCAAGTCAATGAGTCACCCAGAGAGCTTCAACTGAGTAGCCCTTTTCATATAAACACTTTGCAGTGGGGGACTCGGAACACTCTTTTCTTTTCTTTTCTTTGTCCCAGAGGTTTCCTCGCAAAAAAGTTGCTCTTTAAAGTTGGAGCGCAACAAATGGCAATTTGGGTTTTACGCAGATTGGAATTTGCTCTGAATTCAGCTTTAAAGAGCGAGTTTTCATGAGGAAAGTTCCAGGGCAAAAAAGGGCACTTGGATATGGAGCTTTAAAGTGCAGCCTGTGCCTGGGAAAAGGGCAGAAAAGGTAAGTGTGGATAAGCCCTCAGTAGACTATTTGGGACAATTAACATTTGGGGCCCCACCAGCCGACGTGTCCTTACCTTCTACTGTATCCCTCTTGTAATCACTGTCATTGTCACTGTCAGTTGGTCGATAATAGATGTAAAAACCGTGAATTGGAGTATTGTTATTGCTGGCTGGAATGTACTATAGAAAGGAGCAAAAAGCAGAAATCAACAAAAGTGTTGGTGTTCATCGCAGAGGCAGAGAATGAGGCAGGACTGGGCAGACTTCTAGATTGTGGGATTTATTTCACTGTGTACTGGAACACCAAGATCTGACAACAGATCTTGAGGTTGAATCCTGACAAGACAGAAGTACTGTTCTTGGGTGACAGGAGGTGGGCTGGTGTGGAGGACTCCCTGGTCTTGAATGGGGTAACTGTGCCCCTGAAGGACCAGGTGCGCAGCCTGGGAGTCATTTGGACTCACAGCTGTCCATGGAGGCACAGGTTAATTCTGTGTCTAGGGCAGCTGTCTATTCCCAACATTCAGCCCGGACACTGAGATCCAGCACCGAGGGCCTTCTGGCGGTTCCCTCATTGCGAGGTTACAGGGAACCAGACAGAGGGCCTTCTCGGTAGTGGCACCCGCCCTGTGGAACGCCCTCCCAGCAGATGTCAAGGCAATAAGTAACTATTTTACTTTTAGAAGACAACTGAAGGTGGCCCTGTTTAGGGAAGTTTTTAATGTTTGATGCTGTACTGTTTTTAATATTCGGTTGGAAGCCGCCCAGAGTGGCTGGGGAAACCCAGCCAGATGGGCGGGGTATAAATAAATTATTATTATTATTATTATTATTATTATTATTATTATTATTATTATTATTATTATTATAATGTTAATGAGTGGAGCCAGGTGCAAAATGTATTTGTGGAGGCTTTTTAAGGAATAGGGCATTATGCAGCTTCAGTACAGTATTGTGATCCTCAGTAAAGCTGCACCCAAGGCTTAAATATTTTGCACAAGTTTGCACTTTGATGTTCTCTCTCATCATATGATGAATTGAACTATATATCTTGTTCTTTAAGCCCTGAACACTGTTATTTGCCAGGTGAGGAAAAGAGTTTTAAAAAATCCATTATGATAACATAGGATATGATAGCACTATAATTATCACTGTGATAGAACTCCTACTTTCACCAAAAAGAGTGTTATGGCTCTAGGGACAAGTTGCTGGGTATGTCATCTCTCTAGTGGAAGATATGGAAAAAAGAAATACCCAGCAATTTGTGCCTACAACCAATTGCTGTCTTGTTTGTTTAAAACAGTTCTCAAAACTGTAGGGCAGATACATGTCCTAAAGCAGGCCGCTATTTCTCACTGTCAATCTTCAGCTCACTACTCATTTTGTACTGCATCTGAGCAGAGATACCCAAGCCCAGTACAGTCAATACTAATCGGCAGTATATCACTAGTTGTTTTGTTTCCTAGTCCTGTGACTTGAAATCATTAGTGGATGATGTCAGGGATTTACACAGAGACTGTCATATATGCATGCAAACTACCTGGCAAGTGTTCTATCATTAAGCTACATATCCCTGGGGACCTCTTTCTACTCTTCCCCTTTTCTATGTATCCATCATTTGCCCACTCATTCCTTCTTCCTGCTGTTGTGTTCATATTAGCCACTCAGAATCCATTGTTTGCAATGGATTTTCCCACAGGCAGGAAAATAGAGATGATTTGGGGCTGATGCATGAGACTCTACTAGCAATAAGCAGTTTGATAACTTTTTTTAACATGCCTGCACTGACTATTCCCAGGCATAGGATATTGCAGTAGGACAGGCATCCCCAAACTGCGGCCCTCCAGATGATTTGGCCTACAACTCCCATGATCCCTAGCTAACAGGACCAGTGGTCGGGGAAGATGGGAATTGTAGTCCAAAACATCTGGAGGGCTGAAGTTTGGGGATGCCTGCAGTAGGAGAACAGGAGAAATAATGGGAAACTTTCCCACAATTGCTACAAACTAGGGGGGGGGAATGTACAGCTATAAAGGCACATATTTGTGTTTCTTTAGCTAAAAGATACTTCTCTGTAGAGGTTTGAGAACGTCTGTTTCAAAATGAATGCCAATATTAAAGATACCGTATATGTGGACATTGCAGAGGCTGGAAAGTGCTACATATGATGGGTGGGTATATATGAGAGGAATAATACTGCTCATTTATAGAATTTTTAACTGAAATGCAATGAACACAAACGATCTAAGCCACAAAGTCAATAAAATCAAATGTGTGCTTGAGTGTTGAAACACAGAACAGTGACTGTATTGAAGTGTCCAGCACAACAGAGTAGAAGAAGGGAAGCAACAGAGAAATTCAAGGTAGTGATACAGTAATTAAAATTTGGCACTAAATAGTATCAGCATGTTAACAGGAATAATGTTGTAAGAAATCCTGTGCAATTTTACTGAGCACAGGATAACTGTCCTATTTTTTGAATTCTAGTCCCAGCTCCTGCCTCCCCTGCTTACCATCCACTTCAGCATTATGGTGGTCTCATTGATGGCGTCCGTGAAGGTGATGTATGGCCCTGTGACAGGGCGCTCATATACACGGTTGCTGTAGCCTGATACCACATGTGGTTTAGATGGAGCACTTGGCTCACTCTCCCCCAGTATGTTCAGTGCTCGCACTCGAAATTTGTAGGATGTGCCTAGAATATGGAATGGAGAAACAATGCAGGAGAAAAGTGAGGAGACCTCTGACCTTTGT